>NC_138427.1:11582657-12144430 GCF_016097725.1 Ips typographus
ACCATAAACAGAACGTAAACAAGCTGCCATTTTTTAACTGTGGGAAAAATCTAAACTTGTTTTCATTCAAAAGCAAAACAAAATTGTAGTAACCTGAATGGTGTATCCGAGCCGCGTGAATTACAATAAAAGCCAAAGAGGAGAACACAACCGGAATCATTAAAGCGTAAACCGCTCGTACACTTAAAGCTACTCCCAGCGCCAAAATCACAGTCAGAATCAGTCTTACTAAATGTGCTTGGATTTGGCATCGTATGTTTAAGGAAATGTTCTATAAAACCAATTTTAGAACTAAGTTCACTTAATGTGACGCGACACTCACTTCATGGTTGGTTAAAAATAGTAAAGACCCTGACAGTCCTATGGTTGGTACTGAGTACAGTCCAAACAGCAACCAAGAGTTAGTAAACCACGACATTGTTCTACCCACCAAGTCCAGAATTACAGATAATATATAAACAAATAATATGGCTAAAGTCCAACTACCGAGTATGGCCCCAGTGGCTATGGGCAGAAATTTCAATGCTGGCTTGGAAAACGCTACAATTTTTTGGAAGAAAATAATAAAAAACAATTAAAAGTGGTTCGAAATACTCACCCAGTTTGAAGCTGAATAAACTATAAGTAAAGACAGTCAAAGACAAAATCACAGCAAGGACATTAACAATAGAGCCAACAAAGTCAGTGTAGTAAATCATAAACCACCCAAAAACGTCATAGTACACTGCTCTTCCTTCAGATGGCACTGCCTCAGCTACTTCTGGGGCATTGGCCAAAGTTCGAACAAGGTACAGGGCGTTGTCGCCCACATGCTGATACGATCCTAAAGGGATATATCCAAAACCGTCGTGTTTTGTGTGGTACCTGTATCCGTTTTTAATGAAAGCCATATCCAGACCTAGTGGAAAAAGTTGCTTAGAATAACGATATTTTTTCGGTTCCTCTCAAATTTCCAGACCCACTAAATTTCCGTAATCTCTAAATATCCTATAATCCGTGTCTGACGGTAATACGCCACTTTGGAAAAACTCTTCACCAGCCACTTGGCCGTAAGGATGGGGAACACCGGAGTAATATTTGATTAGCCAAGGCGTATTCGGCCCAGATTGAAAAAGTATAATTTTACCACCAGAACCGCAAGCATCCAAATTCAAAACCACCTTGCACCTATACACAAAAATAATCAGTCAAAGTAAATCTTAAGCTCAAATCTCTCACTCTTTAGCCCATTTATGTTTAGAGACAAAACCGTGAGAAGCTTGTAAAGGTGTTTCTTCTGCACCGTTGAAAAGAAACACGATATTGTGCAAAGGACGCTCCGATCTTTTTGACAATATACGGAGAATTTCCAGCATGGCGGCCACGTTAATACCATCGTCACTGGCACCTAAACACCCGCTCGGAACTATTTATCCGTAGTAACGTAATATGTACCACTAACCTGGACTGGTGGGTACTGAATCAAAGTGGGAATTCACTAAAACACTGTATGCCGTCCCCTCTTGCCCGTTCAGCTTCACAATGACGTTCTGGACTTGGTTGTAAGAATTGATCAAACCTCTACCAGAGTTTAAAACGTAGGCCCCAGAGGTTGTTTGCAGGTCCTGTTCAATGAATTGGTTCGAATGGGATTGCAATTTAATTGTGTTTATCTGGCCAATCAGGTAACCGACTGTCTCGATTTCGTTTGCATCGCTGCCTACCACCCGTGGTCCGATTTTGGTTAGATTATGCAGGTTCCATACTGCTCTTTCCGTAATAAATGTATCGGGATTTTTAGGCTAAAAATTGTTTTAATAAATGTGTTGTGTGTTGTTTTATAGACTGTAGGGTTGATTTAATTGAAAAACGATTTTAATTAAGATTTATGGGTTCCCCCACAGCTTTTAATGCTGTACTTTTGACCATCTGAACGTAAAAAAATCTTAAAATTTAAGTTTTGCGCGTTCTTATAAGCCAACAACAAATCTGATTGTCTTGAGTGCTCCAATAAGAGCTGCAATGTTTCGATCCATGATTTCAGATCTAAAAGGGTCCTGATCTAAAAATCACATGACATCATGATTATAAATTTAGATAGAGATCACGTGACTTTTGAACCATAACGCGTTTGGATAGGAAATCACAAACCGAAAGAAAATGGCTCATTTGGGGCTCATATTATTGATTTTTTATTGCTTTTTACCAATGAAAAAAAAAATATAGCAGGAAGGAAGCATCCAAAGTGGGAGACAAAAATCGTTCAGTATGGCGGCCGTAAACTGTCAGAAAATCAGTGGGGATAATAACCAATGTGTTGCCCACTATTCACAATCCTTGAAAATGCTTGAAAACGAATGCAGCCTTGATATGTAACATCCCTTTACTTGTCAAGAATGACATTACATTACAAACCAAATGTTCCTATTTTCTGATGGGTTTTGTGTAAATAGACCACAAATTCAGTTTAAGATTCATGTTTTTAAGATAATTACATTAAAACAATGATAAAAGGAATTCTAAAACCCTTAGAAAAGTCAACTGTTTTATATTCTCTATTTTCTTCTTTTCTGATACAACTACATTAGAGACCATGACACTTGCAATTTGCAATACTGAGTATACTCATGTTGGGTGACTAATCAAGTCCAATTAACAGTCAACATTTCCAAATGGTGTTATTATTTTGACTTGACTAATCTTGACTTACCTCATCAGCAACATTTAAGGGAGCAGGTAGAATACCATCAATATTATAAACAATTCCAAACAGACCACCCAAAACTGCTACCACAGCAATTCCAAGGTAGAAAGGAACACTATGTATGCTCACTCTGGGTTCAACGTCTCCAAAACTATATTTGCCTTTTGTGCTAGGACGCGGCATTTTTGCCGGTTGTTGTTGACTAACTAATAAAAATTGCTTCATAACATTATAAAGTTTGCCGGTTATGTTTATACTTACGAATAAAACCGAGCTTTATCTGAAACCGTATGAACAATAGGTTGAACAATCATATCATTACACTTAAAACTGTTGAATACTTTTAAGTGGGTTCTTTAGTACATTTTTTTGTTTCTATTTTTGAAAATAAAATAACCAAAACAATCATCTGCTGCTACAAAACAAATGTCAAACAGACTAATCATATACTCGAGTAGAAAACAAAATTTTCTTGTTTATTCTTACATACGCAGATAAAAAAGGATAAACGATGTCACACTTGCGAAACACAAGCTTTGTGACGTTGGACTCGGGTAATGATGTTTGACAGATGACGAGATGTCTCTTCAAAAACTTCCTGCTTCCTAACCTTAAATTCTTAAAAATAATAGTGATAGTAAATTAAAAATTAATAATTTTGTATAATTTTACTCATTTTAATTTCTACACCGTACAGTACAGTCGTACAGAGAGTTAAACATAGGGTAAGCAAAATTTTAAATACTGCTTAAAGTAATTCTAAAATTCTAATAGAACTTTTTGTTGTCCAATACACTTTTTACGTATAGTAAAGTTTGCCTTGAATTGTACTTTATAAATGATGATAAATGGGACTTTAACTTGTTAGAAAAGTTTATTGCCTTAGTTCTTAGGCCTCCAAAGTCCAAACTCCAATCTATCTTGACAGTTGGTGAAGCACAAGGAATGATCTTGACCTTCGGTATTAAACTTCTGGAACTATGCTTTTTTACATCGTTTGTAATCCCAACAAAGACGGGAGATGAAAAGTTAATTCTGGAATAATTCGCGCGCCAAACAGAGAAACGAAGGGTATAAAGGGAGACTGCAAAAGTGCGCTGCAGACTTTGCGCATTTCTCGCCAATGAGGGCGGTAACCTTTCCTGCTTTCCACACGGTCTCGTCGGTAACGAAGGCCCCCGACCCACGATATCATACAACACATTCAGCGCGACTCATGAAAGTGCAAACCCATTATCATTGTTTGTTTGTCGTTTTAGGTAGCGGGATCGTGTGAACGTCGCGCCCGAATCCACCATGGAGTCGGAAAGTCCGCAAAAAACGCAAAAACCCTTCAAAATATGCAATAGTAGCCGCGAGGTCCGTAAAGGGGTGGTCGCCACAACCCTTGAAGATCTAACCTTAAAAGTGCAAGAAAAACTGGAGGAAGTGACGGACAATAAGTTCACGGTGGTGCTGGAGGCCGACGGCACGGAAATCGACGACGAAGAGTATTTCGCCACTTTGGACCCAAATACCAGCCTGATGATATTGACAGGCAATCAGAGTTGGACGCCGGCATATCCGACGTGCAATATCAGCAGAGATCAGGTGGATGATGCGAACAAGGGGGCGGACGAGCTGGCCGGTTTGGTCGGACGTTTAAAAACGAATTTGTGCCATTTGTCGCTGTTGGGCGGACCTGAACTGGAACTGCTGAGCGACATGGATCCGGAATCGTTGGCCGATCTCACCTATCCAGACAAGATTTTTCTGGATCAGCTGAAGGAGGCTTCCGGACGGTTCTTGTGCGAGAAACGTCAGGCCCAGGACGCTATGGATTTGTTAAGACTGTACCAGGAGAAGGAGGCTGCCGAGTCGGAGGCCAATTGAGTGATTTTTGGAAATTTTTATTCCCGCACTTGATGTTCTACCTTTGTACGAAAAACCTTTTGTAATGTAAGTTGTATAGTTTAGTTATTATCTACATACTAAGTTTGCAAGCATATTATTTAATATAGAGAGCTTATTTCTTTAAATAGTGTCTTGGAGAAGGGTAAAAGATCCAAATTTTTTTAAGGTCGGAAATCTTAATTTCTTGTTCATCTTTGAATAGTCAAGTCTTGTATAGTTAGTTTTTGTTGTTCATCAATCTTTAACTTTTTTCAGGTGGTTATTACCAAACACCAGAAAAACTAACCGTAAGACTGAGGAATTGCCAATAAAGTTGTAACCGACGATGCAAGGGCGTCATCAAAACTAAGAATTTGCTCAAAACGCATCAAATCTAAAAAAATTCACAAAGTGAACACCTTAGA
Source organism: Ips typographus (assembly GCF_016097725.1). Lineage (NCBI taxonomy): Eukaryota > Metazoa > Arthropoda > Insecta > Coleoptera > Curculionidae > Ips > Ips typographus. Next base: position 11,587,638 of record NC_138427.1, read on the forward strand.
TACTTTCGACACGTATTTATGTACGAAATAACGTAATATGTACATCATTTGTATCACCACTGTATACCTATTGTAATGATTAAAGGACGGAATTGTAGAGTACAATTTGTGACCGAATCAATGAAACGTATTCGCCAACAACATATTATCTGTCAGTTTAATATTTCCTTTATACCATTTCTTGTGTCTGATATTTGATGGTAAAGTAATTAATTACCTTTAATAAAATAGTCCATTACTGGAACCCATTCATCTGTGCAGGTGGCTGCCGGAATTAATGGATGAAAGAAGGCAGAATGATGAAGTCTTCTTGGGGGAGTTTCTTAAAGCCATTTTATACGTTCAGGGGTGATTTATGATTCGGTTTCGGTTGCAAATTATCCGACATAGAGTTTAGCACTTGTATCACACACACACTCACATCATCCTCTAACCCTTTCCTAATATTGTACGTACATTTTTATGCAACCATACGTATAAACTATATTAACAGGAAAAATTGTTGTCATATTTGTAACAACGAAATTTTTTACCTAAAAAACACAAAAGCTGCCAGACAATTCAAACATGACAACAAACTGATTGTGTATTGATGGGATGAGATTATTAGTGATTATATGATTTAGGAATTGGGTTGTTTCTTGCTGTGATAATTAAGTCATTCATTCTAAACGTAAGGTTAATAAAGTGCATACAGGAATTTTGATCGATTTCACTAATAACAGTTGTCCCTTTTAGTTTGCTAGGTCTGCGGTTAGCGCCAGTGATTTTATATGCGAAAAACACTGAGGACAACCGAAAATCAAAAAATTTATAATTCTTAGTGACGTAAATCAGCACTTACCGCCCTATAGTGGCTTGTTTTTTCAATTATATACACTTAAAAAAAAAAGTATTTAACTTTTTGCATTCCTTAATTTATATACGGTTACATTATATTCATATACACACACACACGGTTTATTATATTAACTTTGATGTACTTGTAATAAACGGTTGAAGGATATTATTAAAGATAGTTGTTGTAGAATGTTTTGTTTAATTTATTCTTATAAGGTTATGTGGTGTTAAATTAATATACCTCTGCTAGGTAGGGTAGTTTCTTTAGGGATTAATCCCTTTATATCTGACAATTGACAAAATTAAAACAAACAGAAAAACTACCGTAAAATTATATTAACAAAAATGTTAACAATTCGATAACTGTAAGCTAACAATTGCATTGCAACAAACGCATTTAAAACTTAACAAAACTATAAGAACATTGTGCATAATATGTAAAAACTAAGGAAAATTACAAGTTACCGTGTTTTCTGAAATTACCTTCGATTCTAGCGCTACACAAGCAAACAATTTATGAAAATTATGCGTAAATCATATCGTATACAGGCCTAGGAAAGTAATCGGCGACAAAAGCTTTGATTTTCTCCTGTCTGGAAATGGGCGTGTACTTAATCATGGGGAAAGTCCTAGTTACGGCATCATTTAGGGCTTTTAGTACTGGAGTCAAGTCGGTTTCCTTAAAAAAATACCGAAAATATAGCAACGGTGTAATAATTTTGCTTGAAAATTGTGTGGCACTGACTCATTTTTGGAAAAATAAACAATTCATCGTAAATACATTTTTTGGCAGAGAATCAACTTTTTGAGCTTATATGCCCGTCGAAAATGTCGGTGTAGGTTAGTGAAGCTTGAAATTCCGTAAAACGGTGCGTTTGTTAACAATTGTAACCGCAACATATGTACGGTAAGTACTTAACAAATTTTGCTAAAAATATCAAATTGGGTCGACTTGCGGAACGTGTGGCATTAAAGCTAGTTTTTGTCGTCCCTGAAAAGGCCGTTATTCATCGAGTTGACCTCTTTGCTACTATAATTTATGATCACCTATTTTATGGAGCTAGAATTTTAAATACAATGTCAAATTGTCACTGCCAAATTAATCCGGCCCAGATTTAAAAATAGGCATAGAGTGGGTCACCATTTTGATTCTCATTCTTCTCTATAAATAATTAGGTTTCATTAAGTGAGTAAGCTTTGTGGATAACGTAGGGTAAAGAAATTTCTTTAGAGAAGGTGAGTTTTAAGTTGAATGCATTAATAAAGTTGAAAAATTGCAATTTAGGACACAAGAAAACTTTCTTAGCAACCTTTAGTTGTACTAAATTTTTTATCAGACATAAAACTGTAATAACAAATTTTACTACTGTACTAAGGCCTATACATATATTTTACGATTCTCTTGCAGAGTAAGACATGGTCCTGCAAATCCACCACGACCGTTACGGTCATAAATATTACACGTACCCTGAATACAGTAAACTGTATCACGACTACTGTCCAAGGGGACCTCAGCTGTTTTACGAGCCAAACCGTACCAGATGGTATTACCACTGTTATTGGCCTCAGGAAGCTTTAAATTTTGCTACTGCCGAAGACAAACGCCGTCGAATGATCGTAAGTAGAGAAAAAATAAATTTCAATTATTTTCCAGGGGTTCGCGGGGGGAAGAGCCTCCACTTTACGTGCCGGACTAGACCAGGGCTATTTATGTTTCCGGAAACTGCGAATGACGGGTCGATTTTTCCCGCTCCGCTGTAATATTTCACATAAACTTGGAAATGCAATTTACTAGAATGAAACGTGTTTTTCGAAAGTTTTTGTCTTTTGTTTCAGCTCCGCAGTCGGTTTAGGAACGCCACCTTTATCCAGAATCAAATGTACTGAAACAGCGAACCTTTGAAAGATAAACATTTTTTCCTATATTGATGCAATGTTTTATTCAGTTTTTCCCCCAGAGGCCATCCACCATTTATATGTCCTATCTTGACTGTGGTGTGGTCAGCATAAAATATTAAAATATACAAACGGGAACAATCTCCAGGTGGCAGGATAGTTACACATGTCAGCCAGAATGCCTCTTTAATATTTAAACTCTGTTTAGATAGAGATTTGTCAGTCAAACATAATTTATTCACAGATTGTAAACCTGCTGTTTTAGAGTTGATTACGTACACTTTAATGATGCACTAAGTTTTTGCGAAAATGTGACAACGTCGCTGAATTAACTGTCAAAAGTAACACATTATAGACAGTTGTCAATCAGAAACTATTTAGGACTGCATTAACTCTCTGTTCGTATTTTGTGATTGGTAGTAGACTGGATGTAGACTTAACATGAGCGTTAAACTGACAGCTGTCAAGAAAGTTACTTTACCATAACACTAAAAGATGGTTTGACATATATTTGGCATTGTTGCCAAACAAACTTACCGGTGATTTGGAGTACTTTTCCAGGCTTCGAATCGCAGTCTCAAAATACTTTTCGCCGTACTCCAGCTTCTGTTCCTGACACAGTTGCTTCCACATATCCTTGGCCTGGCTGAGAATCAATTGGTCCGACACCCAGGTATTGCCCGAGGTCAGTTCACCAGGTGCCACAACGACGACGTCGACACAACGAGACCTGCAAAAACTCAATCGCTATAGCTTAGCCGGTGGTTTTGAGGGGGCTAACCCACCTCAATTCCTTCCTCAAACATTCGGCTTGGGCTTCGATGGCGGCCAATAATCCGCAATGGATTCCTCGTACCGGATCGGCTACCCTGCTTAGTCCTGAGGTCATGTAAACGATGCGGCCGTGCGCTCTACGAACTAGCGGGAGCATTATTTGTGTCACTCTGGTTGGTCCCAGAAAGTTGATTTCGGTTGCTTTTTTGATCACCTAGTAAAATTTGGCAACGTTGTACTGGCTTGAAAAGTATTTTGGAACATTTAACAAAGTTGAGTTAAATTGGAAATTTTCAATATTAACAAATTCTGACGTAGACGTTTGGTAAATCCAAAAGCGACCATACGAGTACCAGCGGAGTACGACCATTGATATTTTTTTCGTTTTTTGTCTTTCTCCCGCGCATGCAATTACCTACGTTTCTCTGTCCGTCACACGGTTTTCCTATGGTCGCTTTTGGATTTACCACACCTGTATATTGCTAATTCAATCCTAAACCAATCAAATTTTGTACCTTTGTAAACTGTACAATTTGTCGAAAAAACTATTATTCGGACCAAGTTTCGGTAAGCAACTATAAATCACAACCGGAAACATGTAAGGCCACAACCATTAATCAAAAGACCACTGAACAAGGAATTTTGCGAAAATCTCTTGCAGAAAACCGCGTTAAGGCACCAAGTGTGCTTGTTACTATTTGGTAACTAATTATTACACAAATTTAGCATGAAAATTCTAAAACAATTTTTTTTATCATTGAAAAATAAATGAATCCATTACAAACCCGCCTAGAGCGAATATAAGCCAAAACCAAAATACCTTGTAATGTTATTTTGGCGCTAACCGAATTTAACAATTTCGAACGCATATATTGTTCTAACTGCCCAACAAAATTTTAGTTGCATTAAACCTGAAATAAATTTGGTGCCCTTAATTTGGAAAGGGGATTATAAATCAACAAAGTATTACACTAGAGTTAAAAACTGGGTTTAATGCATCCCAGAGGGCACAATCGCGTCCCAAATAGGTTAAGTTGGTTCTTTTGAGACTCGTATATTTCACGTTGGATGTATTTAGAAAGTTTCCTCGTATAGTATAGGGTTAATTAATATTATTGACTTAATGTGACATTAATGTGTTAAACAACATTAATTAAATAATACACAAATCAGAATTACCTGAGGTGGTATCCATTCGATTTCACCTAATGCCACCCAAGAGGCGGCATTCACGACCGCCCAAAGACCGTGAGCGCCATCTGGCAAATTCTCGACGACGCTCAACGACGCCGCCAGTATTTGCGTCTCGTTCGTGACGTCCAATTGTAACACGTGCAGCCTGGCAGAGCAAACTTCCTTCAATTCCTCCACTAATGGATTGTCGGCAGCGTCCTGGAATCCCGCAAACACCGTAAATCCCTGTTCGTCCAAGTGACGAGCGAGGGCGCTGCCTATCCGGGAATCGCATCCCGTTATCAGGACCGCTTTTCCTGCCGCTGTTATCTGAAATTAATTAGTTTAAATAATAGCAATCTGGATCACGTGACCAACTGTCATAAAATAAAAATAGGTAGTCGACATTGCTGAAAAACTATAAAATGGTGTCCTGACACAAATAATAATATCATTGCTCGGACACATTTTTTAATTTCCCTTATGACCTCCACCTACACACGTAATATGAAAGCCCTCCGTATCATTCATCAACGAAGCGATGAGGAACGTTTTCACCTGCCTGTCTACTTAACCTGTGTGTATGGGTTAAAAATATTCCACAGGTGTAAACATCGTAAACCTAATGCGGCCCATAAACACTCGCGTTTCCTTTTTTATAAATTGAACTTAAAAATATACGTTAAATTTTTATGAGCCAGTCGGGTAGTAAAATGACCGCAAATAAGCTCCGTTTTCGACTTTTTGATCTTTTTAATGTCCCCCGGCTCGTAAATAAATTTATTTCACCGCCGAGTTTCGTACTTAAGAACATCCAAATTGAATTTTTTCCACGTTGTCTCCCTAATCGAGAAGTTGCCAGATTTGTCGCTAGCGTTCAGCAAGACGCTTAAAGCACTTTCTGTGACGTCAGTTGACAACGGGTTTCGTAACACGCCATTTGCAAACAGTATAGTCACATGATAAGCTGTGTAATGATGACGTCACAGGGAGTGCTTTAAGCGTCTCCCTGAACACACACAAGTGATTGATTAAAATTATACAAGTTAGGTTAGGTTAGGAGTTTAAAGGCAATGGAGGAATTAACTTAATTTTAATCTTCTTAAAAATAACATTGAAACAACTCCTGGCTGCGCTAAATTGCTGTCAAAAAATTAAAAAAAAAATTTGAAAACTCATTTTCCTCATCACTCTATTTAATGATGTTTTTATTGTAGACCGAAAAAATGCAACTGTTCGTACCGTTTTCTTGCACAAACCGGAAAAACAGGTAAGAGACCGGTAAAAGCTTCTCAAGCTTCTTAAATAAATCACGTTTTTCCTTCTTTTGTAGACAGAAACCCGAATGCAACTCTGTTAAGTTTAAACACACCGTTTGACTAGCCTTACAAATTAGACGTATAAAATACATGACATACAATAACAATTCCAGGACATTCTCCATTTCAAATACAATAAACTGAAACTATTCGCATTAATACGATTTTATTAGAAAAACAAACTAATTAGACTTAGTTTGTCCGGTGCACTCACAAGAATGTCTTAAAGCAAAGTTTTACAAGAAAATACCATACGTGGATTGTTAAATTTAATTACACAAATTCCAAGAAAGATGTTGGGTTAAGAGTTGCTCGGGGGTAAATTTGAACGACAGCCATAAAATGCACGTACAGAGTGTTTTAGGTTGTTCGAAAATACCTCTTTCTATATAAACATTGTTTGATAAAGACAAACATTATTGACATTCTCTGGTTTAAAACGTGTAAAATTTAAATTATAATTTAAGTTGAAACAATAAACATTGTTAAATCTGAAACTCCGTGCAGTCTTGCCCCAACTTACCCTAAACAATTGTGCTAATCATCTCAAATAGGCTGGAATGAAAGAAAAAGTAAGGAATTTTTCCCAACTACAAACCAAAGCCTCAAAAATGTCCGCAATACTGAGAAAACTGGTAAATACGAATACTGGAAACTTTTTTGTTCCCCTTGGAATGATGGAAAAAAATTCGAAATACGCAGTCTACAAAATTGCTTGGTATATACGAAGATGAGCGGAATTTGTGGCAGTTTCGATTACACATCCTTCCGTTCCTTAGTAATTCCTGAAGGTAAGCTAACCTCGTCTATTTCGTAATGAAGACAAGAGATATTCTTACCGGTTCGGGGTAATTTAATTTTACAGTATTACATTCCCGGAGAAATCTGCGCCCTTAATTTATGTTACAAGCATTGTACGCCCACAGTGTTCAAAGACGATAAAGGTATATAACTGAGAGGACAAAGCAATATTGTTTGATCAGCATGAGGTAGCTAATATCAACGGTAATTGAACAAGCTACGTTTAGCGACTAGGCTGAAATGAAAACCGATTTTGGTTTTAGTTGGTTTCATTGCCAAAACCACACCTTGGAGGAAATTCACAGAGTCTATATTTATAAATAATTATTATTTTATCCATGCTTTTTAAACGTTTCGATAAATCAAACTTTCAGTAATCATTGCCAAAACGTGTAAGCGACCGTTTACATTCCTGACCGTTTTAATATCCAGAAGGTGAAAATTATATTACTTGAGTAAACAAGGACGGTAGAAAATAGAGGACTATCAAGTAGTCAAGCTGGGAAATTGTTGGCTCTGACACTATGTAGGAAGAAAATTAATTAATAAGAGAAAAACTGAAGAGTTAATGTTTCAATCCAGTTGTGGGAGTAGTTAAAGCAGTTTAAAACGAATAAAACTGGTTTTTAAGAAGAAACTGATTTTAGAAAACCACCCACTTTATTATAAAGGTAAGACACCTCGTTTGTCTAAAGGATAATATCTATGGAAACCGTGAAATCAGACGCTGCTATTGGTCAATTCCGTCATTTCTATAGAAATTATCCTAAGAATAATTTCTAAGGTGAAAGTACAGGCCCTTAAAAAAATTGAGTGTTTGATGACTATAGGCAACACATTATTACTTCTTGTGTAAGTTTGGTTGTCTACCCGACATAAAGTACTCTGTAAGTTATTCAATATTGACTTGTTAATTTAAAATTAAAAATAATGATATTGCAAAAATTATAATAATCGTAAATTGGAAAGTTTCTTAATCATTAATCAGTCTTCAATTTAGAAAGCCGTCGTATTAAAAACGAATTTCCACTCGGGATTCAGGCTTAAAAATAGCAAATTTACGTCAGAATACTAAAAAATCGAATGGAGCCTGTTACATCGCTAATACCAACAGAATTATGCTAACCACATGTCATAAGTTTAGTATATCTTTCAAGTGGGCGGTTGGATATTATAATTAGTATTATCCTAAATGCAGCCTTTGCGTGTTGATCATTTGTGATTGGTCAAAAAAGTAGCTTCCAGCTTGCTTTTGACCAATCACAATCTACTCAGTCATTCCACTTTTCTTTGTCCACTCCATAATCACTTTTTTGGGTAAGCAATTTTCTAATCAAAGCACGTATTTTTTGGAAAGTACAATATACAGTCATGTTAAGGTTTGGTTTGAGAGCCAGAGCAAAAACCTGTAATGTGAGTGTAAATAACTTTTGCTTAAACTAGACTTAACTAGTACTACCAATGACGACTTACCTTTAAGTTGTGATAAAAGAAAACTAACCCTAAGACAAAAATGGTAATGAACGTGAACAAGGTGAAGGTGGTGACCTGAGAAATTTGCAGAGCGTTGAGCACGTTGCTCAAAGTGAACGCGGCACCGTGACAACAAATGACCGGCAGAATGCACCGATCCAGGACGTCCCACGGGATTTCCTGGGGCTGGTTGACCCGCCCAGGGAGGGCAATGGACGAATGCCGCCTGGTGGACGACCGACGGATGTCCGAAAAAGCGATGGGCGGCAACGCCTTCAGTGAAGACCTACGTTTGAACGGACCGCTCATGGTTGGGTGGCCGGGCGGACAAATCGGAAGTGACTGAATCCAGACCGTCTGGATCTAGACCTGGTTAACGCGAGTGTCAAGTGCCTTAGGCGACGCGTAGGATGCGCAGTGTGCTTTGGTTGTTTGTATTGGCAAAAATGATCTTTTTCCAAAATTCCAAGTGATACTAAAATTACACATTTTAAAAATTTCTATAAGTCAAATTGGCACATACTGAAATTTTTCAAAAATGGCGTTTACATAAAGAGACCCTTGCCTGTTATATGTATATGGTTGAAGCATGGCTTTGCATTAAATATTACCAGTTTCACGTTAACTGGGATTGGCAAAATTTTGCAAAAAACAATGATAAAGTGGGTAATAGACAAAGGTAAGAAACAACAGGTTTCTCATTATAAGTTTCGTCTCCGCGATTGCAAAGTTTGATCCACTGTTCAGTTTTCAGCATATGATCAACTGGATTCCTAAAATAACCCCCAAAATCTCTTTTATAAATACATGTCTCCTAGTTTGCGGGTTTAAAATTAACCTAAGCGACCGTGCCTCGGATAATTCAGTTACGTGCGCCTCTTACCTACAGAAAAAAACCTACACCAATAAAAATATTGCAGGCGCCTTCATCCAGTGCGAAATTTACAGTTTACTGCCCATTTTCGATGCGGGCCCCGTTAATAATTGGGCTACATAAAGCCAATTTATGAGCCCCCTTTTGTTTGTTTTACATATGCAACTTTTGAAGTAGTTAAATTCCAAATGCCCTTGAAGCAGCATATAGAAGCTTTCGGCTTCTTTTTTAACAGTCTAAAAGCTTTTAAATGTTCTTCAAGTAGTCTAGAAGCTTTCAAAACTCTTCAAACTGTCCTAAAACTTTACAAATGCTGCTGAAGCAGTCTAAAAACAAGAGATAGAAACGCCAAAAGCTTCCAACAGTGTCTAGAAGCTTCCAAACGCTCCTGAAACAGCACAGAAGCTTCCACAAGCTTCTGGAAAAGTGTAAAAAGCTTCCAAATTCCTTTCAACTAGTCTAGAAGCTTTCAATTCTGGATTTCAAAATAGTCTAGGAGCTTTTGCATGGGTAGGAGGAGGCTTCTGTATGGGTAGGCGCTTCTACAGGGTAATTGAAAAGCATCCAATAATTTCTAGAACCGTCTAAGATTTCCAATTGCCTCTAAAGCACTCGAGAACATTCAATATGCTCTTTAAACTATCCTATTCTGTGATTTACGCAAATGTTGCACATGTAGACTACCGTAACACTATACAATTTTGTGTATCATTTCAACTGTTATTTCTGCCTTCTGCAACTTTATACATAAATTAGTTGAGTTTACCAGATCTTAAACTCCACTTAATGCGTGTTCACGTAAAGAACATTTTCCTCCTTTCGTCTTCATCAACTAAACTATCACAGAGGGTGATACGTGTTTCGGTGGTGGACGGGAAAAAAAGGACGAGCGGGAAAGGAAAATAAAAGAACTCGGCCGTTCTCCAATATCCATTCCCATTCTCCTAATTTGGAGGTTCGCGAAAAAGGAGGAGAAAGTTAAAAACAAAACACCATCAGAAAACGGACAACTCGGCGGTGACGTTAGTGCGGAAAAAGTTGTTGCGACTCTTCCCCCGGGAAATTCTGGATGTTCTAAATAGACAATGCTCGTGTAAAATTAATCGCTAAACTTTCCCAGCAACTCCCTCGAAAACGGCCGAACTTGTTGCACACCGTTTTCTATTTTTATCTATATAATGCCCCGTTCCCTAAACTGGATAGATATTCTCTGTCGGGGGTTTATCTAGCCGTTAAAAGTTACTTTTCGAACCCTTCGGGCTTAATAATCTGCCACATTTTTGGGGGGTGTTTCATGTGCTTCTCCCATAAATATTTACCCTGATTTAATGCGTGTGTACAAAACCGAGCTTTATTACGTTCCCGTGCTTTTGGAAAATATATGACAGGCACACAAGCGGAATAACAGGTGTTTCCGCATCTCGAATAACCGGATTTCGACTGCGGAATTTAATATTATGCCTGTGAAGTTAGGAAGGGAATTCATTAGGAGTTTAATCTTCACGAGAAACACAACAACCACACGCTTTCTCTTTAATTCTCTTTTTGTTTGTACTGCAGTAAAATTAACACAGTAAAGTGGAACTAATAGTTTTTGCAACGGTGCAAAATGAAAAACAGCTGCCGAAAATCAGTTTCGTATAGTATTTTTAAAACTGGGCAAAGACACATAGTCCAGACGGAATCGGGTCGTATAAATATTAAGCGGTACGCTATTAAATATAGCTTTTGAGAAAATATAGATGAAAACAAGCTTATTTTTATCCAAGTTCTAGGTGGATACAATACAATGTGGCACCTCGATATGTTTTCGATGCATTACATTTTTTTCGTGCCAACAACCGAATTACATATTTTTGTTTTCATTTTTTTTTTCATGTACACGATTAATTCTAAATTTTCAGTCAGTCGAATCTAATTGCCGGTACCGCTAAATTTAGAAAAAAAAAAGTCCAAAAAATTATTAATAGACATTCTGTTTTTGTAAATAAACCAAAAAATGCGTTAATTTAATTTTTTTTTGGCTTTTTTACCTAATTTAGGTCCTTTGGTATAAATGTGCCCTTTGCTGTGCATTGGAACCCTTCTGGGACAAAATAAAAAATTTACAAAATTGCACTTTTGACCAAAAATGTGCCAGTTTAATTTTTATTTATTTTAAAGTGCTTTTTTTGTGCTTATTTCACCTAATTTGAGGTCCTTTGACATAAATATACCCTTTGCTGTGAACCCTTCTGGAGCAAAATAAAAATTGCACATTTTCCCAATAAAATACTTTTCTGAATCGATGACCTTTTCAAATTGCTGTGACCACCCACCCTCACGTTTGAAACACTTAAAAATTCCGTAACGTCGATGAAAATTAAATTCTAGAGAGAAAATTGAACGAAAGGTTATTTTGCCGGGATGATTAAGCATTTTTTTAATTGGAACAAAAATATTTACAGTTCTAACCTAAAAATAAATTTATTAATACCGATCGATTGACGGTTCGGTGAATAATAAACGTTTGAACCAACTAAAACTAAATAAAGAACCGAATTTCCACTTGTTTGGCTATTTATACTGTCTAAAACAAACGGGGGTAAAAATTATGATTTTTAAAAAACGGAAAACGTTTAAATCCATTTTGCTCTTAACTTTATACTCGTGGAAGCATCCTAAGGGCTTTACTAATTTCCTGATTTTCCATGTCGTAATGCACGAGAGCTGGTTGAATAATTTAATTCTTGGTTAAAGAGCGGAAAATTATCTTTTTGACGTTGAGTTTAATTTCAAACCAATTTTCACTTTTTGAAAGTCTCTTTTATCATTAAGTTTCCCTCTTATTTAACTTGTGATAAGGGAAGTGAGATCTTTATGCTTCTTTTATTAATTTTTCAGTGTCGATATAAATTTAGAACGTATAGACGCATAAAGGGAACGAGTCCCTTTGACTCCAAGTTCGAAAATAACTTTTCACTCTTCTATATAAGGTTCACCTACGGAAATGTCTCCGAAAATAGAACTCAATGAATAATTTGACCAAAGTGTTATTTTCGCTCACCCTACCGCGATTGTTATGAAAAGCAGAGAGAAACTGGTTAAACTAGATTATGGTGCACTTTAAAATAGTAAAAGGTGATTTAATTAAGTTAAGTTAAAGTTAGAGGCTCTATTATTGTTGGCCTACATTTACGCTGAATGCGCATTTGCCCTACTTGAACTAATTATGCACAACAGTAATTGCTTTAGCGGTTTTAATTAGCCGACAGTTTGGAAATTGAAGGTTTTATCCCGGAATCTTCAAAAAGTCCGCACACACACAACCACGAATACTTCCCCATATAGAATTAAATTGGGGGGTAATTTCAGAGCAATTTACCCCGTTATTTTTAGCTAAACAGCCTGCCTCGGCCAATCTTAAATCTATAAACAGTTCCTGTTGCGTGCTTGGGACTTAATACCAGGTCGACTTAATCAAGAACTAATAGAGAGACGCCCCGGAATTTTTCCTTTTTTTTCGTATAAACAGCGGTTAATTTTAACCAGAACCACTTGTCAATGACACGAGGCCATTTGTTAAATTTAACCGAAGCGAATGAGCATGACACCCTAAGACTGCTGGCTAAACTGGGGGGTGATTTTTTCTCATTAAGGGTGCTACGCCGTCGCTAGGTGAGAATCGCGTGACGTCATCAAAAAGAGAAAGAGATAAGGGCGGACGTAATTAAAAGGGTTTTTTACTCTGGTCCTTGAAAAATTTTTGTTTAATTAGTTCAAGTTTTATCTGTTTTTTTGACTTCCACCTTAAGAATCTAGGTCGTTTGTTGAGTTAATTATCATTATATTTAAAAAAAAACTAGCTATACAGTGTGTCCCAAATTGCTTCTACATGTATTGGGATCTCTGTAACCGTAAGAGCTACGGAGTGCCAGGTTCATGTTAACATTTAATTCAAGCGTTTTATAAAAATACTGCCGATTTAATATTAAAAAGCAAGACTTGACAGCACATTATAAGGCATACACTGTATTAAGTTTATACTTTGAATCTTAAATTACACTTGTGGTCGACAACCCCATTATCGCTACTTAATTACTAATCCAAGCATATTTTGTCTGAGATAGAACGTCACAAAATCATCTCACGAATAATACTTTAATAACCATTAAGCGATAAAAGTTTAAAAATAAATTTATTCATATTTCAACCAGTTCTGTAGTTGTTGTCGTTATGGGTGGAGGGGTTATTTCCACCCTGGAGTTTTACCTAACAGATTGGATTGTGTATATACTTTAGGCGGGATTTGGGAAACATCCAAACTCCGTCGGGACGAAATCCGTTGTAAAACAATATTCGTCGCTTAAAATTTAATGAATCCAGAAAGCAATTTGCATCAAATATCCTTATTAAAATACTTTAAAGCTCACCGGTAATACGATTATATTTCAAAGTCGATGCCGGGCTTGTATAATTTGCGCAACGGGAATAAATACAGGACAGCGAATAGGAAATAAGAAGCATTCGAGGGTGAAGCGGGGGTGAACTAAAGGGGTTGAACAAATTAAAATTATACAGTCTGCCTGCGATGCTCTATCCTTAATTACGCTTTCTTTTCACGTTATTTTATTGCCAGATGAACAAAAAGGTTAACGATTATGTTTGACCATTTATTTTTATCTTTGTGATAAATGGTCAATTGCGGTCGTTCTGGTTCGTTGGACTGTGAAAGGAATTTCACTTGAATTAAACCTGTTTATCACCGTCAGTCAATACGCTAAAACTACTGTGATACTTTCCTCTTAAGTAGAATATTATCATCTTGTATAAACAGAAAATTTTATTTTACCGTATTCGTGTAATCAAATTACTTAATAACTTTGTCCCTGAAACGATAATGATGAAACAATTTAGATAGTGATGCTGCATAAAAAAAATTGTATAGTTTCACGTGTTGACTGGTTTTTATCGATTTTGGTACAGTTTCGACGGAATTTGGATATAAACAATTTTTGACAAAAATTTAGGTTATCTGCAAGTGTAGTATAGTGATATAGTTATACAAAATTTATTCATTTCTTTAACACACATGATGGTCCTTCTACGTTTAGTGATTGTGATTTTACCGTTTCTAAGTGTAACATTATGTGCAAATATTTTAGTGTTTTCGCATGTGCCTTCGGTGAGCCATCAGCAAGCTTTTCAAGCTACATCCAAGGAGTTGTCCCTTAAGGGCCATCAAGTCACTTGGATCACTCCAAATCCCTTAAAAGACCCTTCACTAACGAATTTAACAGTGATAGACGTGAGTTTTGTATACGAGAAGGTCAATAATTTCATTACTTTAATGGACTGCTGGTACCCGATTCTTCTGTCTGATTTGCACATTGCTATGGAACAAGTTCTTCACCAAATCTTCACCAAGGACGTGGTGGCAAACCTATGGCGACAACCTCACAAATTTGACCTGGTGATCGTCGAAATGTACCATCCTCTAGTTTACGCGTTGGGTACCGTGTTTCAAGCCCCTATTATTGGATTAACCACCACCGATCTCTTTTTGTACAGCCACACGGAGACGGGCAGTCCAGTTCATCCAGGTTTATACGGCGATTTCATCATTCCATCCTGTATGAGTTTAAGTTTATGGCAAAAAGTCGAAAATGTGTTTTTAGTGATTTGGTCGAAATGGTTCTACAGTCAAGTGTTGGTGCCTAGAACCGATAACTTGGTGAAACAATACTTTGGTGATGGATTACCGTCGGTGACCGAATCTGTCAAGAATGTCAGTTTGGTGATGAGCAGTTCGATTTATTTTACTGCTCCATGTAGGCCGCAACCTGCCAATTTTGTTCCAATTGGGTTCCTTCACGTTAAACCGCCCGGAACCCTAGAACCAGTAAGTTTCTTCTCTAATATACAGGGTGTATAAGAATGTATTGCATGAGAATCTCCAAAAAGCCATATACGTGACGTTTATAAAAATTATTTTGCATTTTGCATATTATTTTTGAATCATATCAAAAACTAAAAATGATTTTTTATTTTTCCTTTTGAATCTTCACAATTTAACGTTTACGAATATTTGTGCCAGCGTTTTGTTTCTTAGAAACTCATCATCAACTTTTGTATTATTATTGTACAACTATTGTATTTTGTAATTCTTATTTTTTAAACGCTACCTTGTAGAGCTTGAAAAGGTGCAATCAAAAAAATATTTTTAGCTTTATCGTATGATTTGAAATAACTTCAACAATCATTATAAACGAAAATGCCAAACATTTTCAAAAACCTATCATGTATATTGTTATTCTTCTCTTGGATACCCTGTATAATCATTTCAAAACTTAAAACATTAAACAAAGAAATGCCATTTACATAGAATTTGCAAGAAGTTTTGGACAAAGCCACCAACGGTGCCGTTTACGTGAGTTTTGGTTCAAACGTGAAAAGTTCCAGTTTAGGCCCGGAATTAGTCAACATCATAGTGCAGACCGTGTCAAACTTACCTTACACTGTTCTATGGAAATGGGAAACTGACGAAATCCCAAAGTTTCAAGGTTCAAACGTCATTACAAGAAAATGGTTCCAGCAACAAGATATTTTAAGTAAACTACCTGTTTTTTAAGTAGTTTGTAAAGAAATTAATTTGGTTTAAATTTCAGACCATCCTAATCTAAAGGTTTTTGTAACTCAGGGTGGTTTGCAGTCCATTGAAGAAGCAATATCCAGGACTGTACCCATGGTCGGAATTCCCAAATTATCCGATCAGTTCGCTAACTTGGACCGGTTGGTGCAGATGGGCATCGCCAAAAAACTGGACTGGACGACTTTGAACGTCCAAGATTTCAAAAAGGCCATCGTCACAGTGGCCGAAGATTCCAGGTGAGTACAGCAAACCTGATGAAACCACCAAACTACGAAACGTTTCATGCAGCTACAAAAAGAGAATTGAGGATGTGCGAAGCATTGCCTTTGATCAGCCTATGGTCGGATTGGAAAAGGTGGTGTGGTGGACAGAGTACGTTCTTCGGCATGGAGGTGCTCCACATCTTCGAAGCGCCCTAGCTGACGTCAGTTTGACAGAATATCTACTTTTAGATGTTCTATTTGTATTTTTAATAGTGTTACTAACCGTTCTCTTTGTTTTGTATAAAGTTTCGACTAGTTTGATTAACGTTTTTAGGCCTCAAAAGGTGAAAAGGCATAAAAAGAATAATTGATAATAAAATGTGACATTGGGGCAAAAATCAAGTAGTAGTAATGACTTAGATTTTTACTAAAAAAAAGATAACTAATAGTGTCTTTACACTTACAGTGTCTCTACTTAAATTTGGTTGAAAGATCTGCAAGATAAAAAAACTTAATAAAATTCCTGTGTATTAGTGCCTGTAGTAAGCTTTAATTTTGCAAAGAGTAAACAATTCACCCTTAACCTTTTCCCGTCTGATCCGGAAGTAGCAAAACAACATTTTCCTGTTTGATATTACAGTCTTAAAGAGAGAGTTAATTAAGGTTTTTAGTTAACCTTAATTTTGAATACGTCTCGACGTATTTCAGCTTTGACCCCTTTGACATTTTAAGACCATCAGGAAAACGCAATTTCCATAAATCTCAATTCTGTTGTTGCACTAAAGACGAAGCGGTTAGATAGTTCAAAATTACCGAAGGCGATTTTCCGCGGAATATTAATGTGGCGCTCGAGATACGGTTTTAATCAACTATCCGAGAATTTTCCACTTTTAGTAAAAGAGTCCGGGAGACGGTTTTTTCTCCCTCGTATCGTCCCGAAGGCAATGTTCTTTTAAGTTAACAGTTCGGCGCTATCACTATTGAGTTTCATCTGGATTCAGAACATCTATTGCTGTGAGCTATATTGGGTTTTCAACGCGGATAGAGAGTTGACACGTCAAGGAAAGTATATTGTGTCGTTATATATGTGCAACTCCCACGTTTCTACACCCTTTCCGGGAATTTTATTACAGTTTTTACGTAATTTTTACGTGCCGGGACAGCTTTTATGGTCTAATAACTGTTCTAGTCATCAGTCAGAATTTTGGTTGAATTTCAGCAAATATGCTTCGAGCAAATTAGAAAGAAGTTTGTCTAGACTGCGCGAGAGTAAAATATCAAAGCGACTTTTTTAAATTGCGTAGTTGCTTTGAGGAGGGCAAAATACGCAAATTGCAACTGGGATTTAAAATATAAAAATGTTGAACTTTATAAACACTTTTTGTCAAGTTTGGTGCAGCGAAACTGACTACGTCAGCTACTACTTTACCGAAACGTTAAAGTTTCAACTTTTTAACAACTGCTTTTAAAAGTTTTGCTACTGGATAACGACGACTTATGGAAATTTGTTCGAGTTAAAATTAGCTGGTTAATAACGTTTGACCAGGTATATTAATGACGTCGGTAGTAAATAATACAGAAAACAGTAGTTGTTTGTTTTACATTAGTTTTTTTTTTAGATTTATTCTGTTGGTGATCCAGCATTGTCGTTTAATAGTGAGTTCAAATGTGCAGTATTCGCGTAAATCACTACAGTGTGATTTGATTAGAAAATGGCCCACTCATCTCTAGGGCATCACATCCCTACTATCAGTTCAGTCATCATTGAGTAAGAAAGTGGTTATGGAGTGGACAAATTTAAGAGGAGGTATTAGTTCTAATTTAGGTTTTTATTCTGTAATTTTAGTATATTCTAATGGTTTTGAGGATGCATTTTTTCAAATATAATGCTAATGTGCATGTATCACGTGGTTACAGTAGTAACTTTGTAAGTAGTATGTGTCAGATTGCCGAAGTGACGTAATTCTAGTGACTGTTATATTTAGCACATGGTATATCACAGTCAAATCACAACTTAGACAAAGTGAACCCTAAATACGTAAAAACAATTTATACTGGCTGAGAGTGTATTTATAGTTTGAATTACAGAAGCTACTTATAGGTTAGTTATCTCTCTTTCTTTATCCATAAGATATTTATTTTGACTAAAACCCAACTGAATTTTTATTTTAGTATAACAGCCGAATTTGATCTCCCAAAAGTGCTGTTTACTATCTTACTACTGTATGTTTTAAAGCACTAGAATAAAAAGTTTAAAATGGTAATTTTAACCCACTTCCTAAAAATGGAAAATGAACATTCTAAAATATAAAGCGATTATTATATCCCCGAATGACGTCAGTCCTATTTTTCGTCCGGTAAAAGTATTTCCTGCACAACATAACAAATTATGATCCACATCTGTGAAACAACGATGACGTGCCTCCGTGCAACTCATCCAGAAAGAGAGAGAAAACGAGAAGGGAGGTCGGATTACGTTTGTTTTTGAGGAGGGGGGAGACCCCCCGCTGTCACTTTGTCCGTTATAAATTCGGTAGAAAATGAATCCTAGCCGCATTGTGTGGGTGTTTAGTAACGCTGTATCCGCATCGATCGGCCGCTCCCTGTTTTTAGACCTACCTGTGGCTCGCTAGCACTATAGGGACAACACTTCTCAAACTTGAATCAACGTAAATATAATGCGTCAGGTGGAAATCAATCTGACCTACTTCTCACCCGATTGTCCCTTTTTTATTAAACTCCCTGTTAATGGGTGGTACAGAAACATTTTAAATCCTCAACAGTTTCCATTACGTACACTGATGAAGGAAAAGAGTTTTAAAATTTTATGAAATAGTCAACAAAGTAGTTTTATAAGGATTTCTCTGAATCGTTTCCTAAACAGAAATTCTCTGTCAATTAAATGTCCAATTGCTGAACAATTATCCAGAAGAAATGATTTAACAGAAAAAAATCCTTTTATTTAAATAAAATATGTAGGGTTTGAGTCACCTGTCCTGACATTTCAATCAGCTGACTAATTCAATAAATTTAAAATTTCAGACATACAGAATTTCAGTAGGGCTCTAAAGATATGTTTCTGTAATTCCTTGTTTAATTTAGAAACATTTTAGCTTCTTGCGTTTTCTAAGGTGCGAAATCTGCTGCACTAAGAAGTTTGGCAATCAAAAAAGGTTTTAAAGTGGCAAAAACCAGAAAATATCTCAAAAAGTATACACTTTCAGTATGGCACATAGTAGGTCTTTAAATGGCCCTTAAAAAGCTGAATCAAATAACCCCAAATTATACAGGGTCTCATTTATGTGTAATCTTAGCTTTACAATCCCCCCCAGCCTTCTGCTGGTTCAGTTTAAGTTAGGTTTGGTGTATTTAAACTTACAAAATTGATGAAAAATTCAATCCTTAAGTTAGAATTTCGATTTTTTTTACACAATATAGTCTAGAATGTCTAAAATACTGTACTCTAAAATAAGTCAATGCACCAAAACAAAGTTTTAAAACTCGCAGCTCTCATCGCTCTTTGAACTTCCTGGAGAACTGAAATTTTGAAAATTCACCAAAAATTCAGTTTTAGAGTTAGGACCTTTATTTGTTTTATACAATATAGTTTAGAGCGTATAATATACTACGTAAAACTTTCATAACTGCCTAAATTTAGGAGTTACAAAATTTAAGCAAGTCAATGCACCACAACAAAGTTATAAAATTCGGGGCCCTCATCGCTGTTTTAACTTCCTATAGAACTGAAAATTCACCAAAAATTCAGTTTTAGAGTTAGGACCTTCATTTTTTAAACAATAAAGTTTAGAGTGTATCCCGCTAGATTTAGTAAAATTTTTTAGTTGTTTAAGTCAATTAAACAAAATTTTTAAGGGACACTTAAAATAAAGTGACGTTTGCGTTCTCCATCATGTTTACGGGTTTTTGTATCTTTTTTCATGTTCTTGTTGGCAAAAATTAGTTTAAACACGTTTTGTTTATTTGTTTTATTAGTAATCGTTAAGACAAATTAGTGTCAGTGCTTCTTCTTTTCTTTCTGAAAGTAACTGGTAAATTCCAGGCATGGACTAGACTATCTTGGGCATTAAAAATGTATGGTGGAAGCTGTGTGTTCAATTCCGAGAATGCATTACAAAAAGACGAGCGTAAAAAAAATCAATTGCAATTTGTAATAATCCGGAGAGACAAACAGTGGACGTTTACCAAGTTTGGAGCCATTACGCAAACCCACGCGAGTCGATAAGAATGCATCAGTGAAACGACGGCCCTTATCCGATGACCTTATTTGGCATCTTCCAGAAAAGTGTAGGAGAGTCGCTTAAGTATCGACGTATATATCTGTTTTTCCCTAAACTTTATTTCCAGAATAATAAATCAGCGTATCCAGAAGCATAAACACGATGACGTAGTCGTGGGCGGTTTTTTTTTTTCGCTGGTGGATGCTTTTTTGCCAATTTTCTTTTAAACGCTAAAAGGAACTATGCTGATTTACCCACGCATCCTGTTTAACTAACCACCCGTCCACCCCCTTAACGCAAATTGTATAAAGCCACCATATGAGTAAGTGTATTAAACAACCCCTCTTAGCTTTTCCCGTCCTGAGGCTACAGGAAATATAACATTACCGTATATGATGTTTAATGTTCTTTAAAAACAACAAGCCTGGAGGGTTACGGTAAAACGTCATAAAACATTCAAAACTCTGATGGACATATTCAGGACACTTTTTGAACTTCATGGTTTAGGTTATCAACATTATAAAAATCGGATTTATTTTGTTTTGAGCTTATTTGAACAAATAATTCAAAGTGATTGCAACTGTTTCAGCTCAATAAAATGGTACATCTAGTTTGTTCCTCCGACGTTTCGTTTTTTGGTATCTATCATTAACTTTACTTTTTAAGTTGCTAGTTATTTCCCGTTGAATTATTCTAGCTCGCGTACAGCCCTTGTTCTCTTATATTTTCTTTTTTTCTACAAACTTTAAATATTCAACAAGTGCAGAAAGTGATATTTTCCCGCACGCTGACTAATTGATAAATAATAATTTTATAGAAAAACATTCTGTTGAATCCTTGTTAAAATAAGGTTAGGTAACGTGGGTTTTACTTAAAACAATACGTAATTTTATGTTTTCAAATTTTGGTGTATGTAAAGTCTAAATTCGCTCACAACATTTTAATGGGATCAGTGAAATTAATTGTAACCGATTTTTGACCCTATTTACATAAACTTGTTTTAGGTTAAGTTAATATTAAATTTAGAGGAATATTAGTAGTAACACATTTTTTCATTCGAAATTAAATGTGTGTCATAAATGCCAAAATTATAAAAATGACTGTATTTAGTGTCTTCTTTTAAGTTTTGCTTCATTGTCTTGATTATGATCTGATTGTTTATTAGAGAAAGATGGAGCGAAAGGCAATATCAAATAATAAATCGAATGTTATAGGAACACGTGCAATTTTTAGTGTGTGCATTTCTTATTGTTGGAAAGTTCCTTCATATTATCTGTATTGACAAATCAAATATTGATGCTAAACTACAAAATTTAGTTTAATTGAAGCAACCCCCATCATTCTGCTTAGTGGCCGTAATGGTGCATTGTGGGTGCTATTTGTATGTCCTATTTGTATTTTATTTGGTTTTGGTTTGGTGAATAAAAAAACTGTGTTGAAATAGAATGGTACAGAACATCTACATTATAGCGGCCATCGAGTACAATAAAACGCTTCAAGATGAACCGTTCGAGAAAGAGCCGGAGATTCGAAAAGATTTTTCATAAATTCGGGTGCGCGACATAAATTTGCATGATGAATCGGCCCGTGTGAATGGGTGGCGGTGGTGGGGCGGCGCGACGGCGTGCTGAGGCGACCGCGTGGGCGGCAGGGTGTACAGATTGGAACGTTCCGTCCTCGTCGCTAGTCGTCACAGCCGCCCCGTCGCAAACGGACTCTGTTCACAGTCTAAACGCACACACACCCACCACCCCTTTAGTCTCTGATCAGACTGTGCCTGTGTCGGGGACTGAAAAGGCGTCATACAAGAGAGAGCCGAGAGCAACAAGTGAGGCGCGCTCATGGGTCGTCGCAATGATTACCTGAATTTTCGGGCTTAGAGTGCGTGTTCGTACGTGTTTATGCGGCATGAAGACCGTGTTTGCCGCCGCTGCCGCCGCCGCACTGTGCGTGGTGTGCGTGGTAGCCACGCCGCAACCACTTCGAAACTGGAGGAAACGCATGGACCAGAAACCCAACACGATGGTCGACGATTTTCCCATCTCGGATCTACAACAACACGTTCCCCAACTCACCCTCGCCAATTCTCAGCTCATGTTGCGCTCCCCAAGAGGACAGCGACAGTACGACGTACCGCAAATTGGTAAGTCCGTAACGAAAACTTTGTTGACAAATACTAAAACACGAAACGTGACAAACATAACGTAGGAAGAGGGAACATGATGACGTCAATACTTGGACGACACCAGCTTCTTCGTTATTTCAACAGATGCATTTCTGATATTTACTTATTACAGGTGTCCATCATTTTTTTGCGCCTGAACGGTTCACTTAATGGAAAAACGCTTTAGATAAAAGTTGTAGACCACATTTTCGGCTATCAACTCGTAATTTTTTCAATACCGTAGGTTTGACCGTTATCACGCAAAACAGCCACAAAAATTCTGAAATTTAAGCAGTCGTTAAGAAAAATGCACTTCCGACAGTGCCTACCAACCTTTCAAAATCATAACAAATCGCGGTACGTCAATCTCTAATCAAAATCAGTCAAATTATAAGTAGGGTGGCAAAGGGTGTATATGGTCAAAAGTGTGTGAAAACAAGAGGTTGTTTGCATAATTTGAGCGTTTATGATACCCATTTCGGTTTAAATGGTTTATACAAAGTTGTATTCTTTAAAATTAGAGAGCACAAACAATAATAAGTAATTGTTATAAATAAATATTTAGAAATGTGCAATCAAACAAGGCTAATTTCAGAAATGCGATGTTCAGGTCACTCAGTAGTATCAAAAACTGTATTATATTGAAAACTAGAAAGATCTGCTTGATGACGTTTGCAAACAGAAAGAATGCTACTTTACATCTGCAGCATTTACCTAAATCCCATTATTTATGTAAACACTGCACATTTGGTCTTATAAACTTAAAGCAGAAGGGTCACTATTAAAAAAAAAAAACGACAAATGAAAGAAATAGGTGGAGAGTGGAAGATCAGTACCACACGTGATTAATTTTCTCAATTTCAGAGTACACAGTACAGGTTGTGTATACAACTGACAATTACTCTCTATCCCAACCAGGGAGGGCAGTGATGCCATAAATGATGACGTCAGATCGAAATTAACTCATGTCTTAGGCCGTGTTCGTTTTCAAGCTCCATAAAGCAAGCAGAGCGTTTTTTGACGTCACGATGATGTAATTTGACAAAACTATAATTTGACCAATTGTCAAATTACGTTATTGTGACGTCAAAAAAGCTCTGCTTGCTCCATAAAGCGTTCCAAAGGTTTTCATTGATGTTTCGCGGTTGCCAGCTTGAGCGTTCCAGATTCCCGGTAATTTAAAAAGTTTTGTTTTTGTCAAGCCAACCATATTGTAAAGTTCGGGTATAGAGCAGATTTAAAAAACTATTTTTGTTTTTTGCTATCAATAGATGAAGCAATCGCCCCCAGTATTGGTCAGTGTCAGTGCAAGATAGTTGTTTTGTCTATCAGTAACTTATTTACTAGAGCATTCGGCAACATGGCATCAGTCAGTCAGTGTTTTAAAGGTTAGCAAAGGACAGAAACATATTGATTGACAGTGCTTCAGTTGCTTACCGATTTGACAAGACTTACAAGAGTGAGGTTAAGCTGGAAAAAAGCAAAACATAAACAAGAGCGGAAAAATTAAATCAGTGTGGTTTAATACTTTACTTGAATTGTGCAGGCTAGTGTTGGTAGTGATTCTGAATTTGGAAATTTGAATGGGAAAAGTTTGAAAAGAAACTGTCAACCAACGTCAAACATCAAAAATTATGAATTTTTAGATGGCGTTGCGGGCGGACAGCGCCAACGTCGAATTTCCCCGAATTTGAACGATTGGTTAAAGAACATACGTTAATGACGTCAAAATTCCGTCTCGATCAGTTCACAACTAATAGACAAGGAAGGAATATAGTTTGAGCAACTCTTATATTAATTGGCGATTAATAATCGCAATTTTATAATCCATTTCGATTATTAATCGCTTTCATTAATACACTCGTTGGTTAAATAACTATCATAGTGGATCAGTCAAAATAGCATTAAAACTTAGACTGTCATAAAACATCTCGACGTTAACTCTTAAAAACCAACAATATCTAAATTAAGGGTCCCCAACCTTCACATCATTTAAAAAAAAATAAAACCTGCCTTAACAAGAAACGCTTTATCCTCGACGTATTATATTTTTAACGAACCATATACATGAATGGAACGCATTATTTTTCCGGTCTGTTTTTACAATTAGAGACGACCGGTTCGATACAAAAATGACCATGTAAAGCGTTGCCGTTAAAACCGTTGTTATTTTTAGGAGATTAAACATTTCGACTCGTATTTTATTCATTGGTTATCGATTTGTAAGCGCACGCCCCCCGCGACAATAATAGAATTTGCCGGTAAAAATTGTGTGTATTCTCACGAAAAGCCGGTAATTTTCAATCCTTAATCCGTTTGTCGTTCACAGTTTTCCAGCCCTTTTCGGCCCCCTTGTTGTTTGACAAGGTTTTCGCGTCCTCTCCAAGGAAAACTTATCCGTTTATGTTGATTTTTCGGAAGCTAAAACTTTTCGAATACGACTTAATTAAGCGCCCCGTTGTACAGAATATGAGGAGCGTGGGTTGAAAGTTTCACGAGTTTTTGGCCCTTTTCATACGCTCATAAAATTCAATGGCGGGTCTAAGTAGGAGTTTGGCGTTAAATTTCAAAATGCAGACTCGACTGCAAGATAAAAACCGTAAAAATCTTGCAGAAATATTGGCTGTTAATCTTGAGATGGAAAATGTGTTCCAAAGCTTAGTTTTAAAATAACAAATGACTGCAATCATAAGACTAAACTTCAAAAACAGTTAATAACAATGTGTGTATCATAATCCCTCAAATTATGCATATTTGTTTCACTTGATTGAGGGCAAATACAAAAATTATCATAAACTGATTTCCGATTTGCGGTTGTTGGTCATTTTGTACCTGACAAACGGCAAAACATCCAAAGGGCCCAAATTCGATATTTCCATGTAGGGCCTGTTGTCCTTCGCGTAGCAGCGTGTAGGATTACCCACACGACCCGTGGGCATTATGAATATCCGTTTTGGTTCTGTAAGGGAATAAAGTCCTGAAAGGACACGCGGCTAACTACGTAAAAGGGAAATACCATCGGTATGATGAGGGACTGAAAAAGGATCACCGGGATAATTGAGGAATGGAAAATAGCTTCATTTAGGATTTCGGGCGTTAGCCCTTTTAAAATTGATATAACGGTCTAGAAATACTATTATCCGGATTAACAGATGATAGGTTCATGACACGCAATATAACTAATGTGTTGGCCAATGTCTCGTGGGAACGTTCGCTGTTTCTTTCGTTTCGAAGAAACCCGCAAACATTCAACATCCCCTGCCAATTTACTTTAAGGTCAGCCATTAATTTGCGCACGTCCAATGCCCAAGGGAATCGGCTTTATTAAGTTGTACAGTGTTTATTTAAACATGTCGTGTGTGTTCCGTAATGAAATTTCCAAACAGCCAGGTCTAACGTTTCCCGGAACCATGGTGGAATTCTCCTGAGGGGCCCATCCTTGACGCTTTTACTATCGATCACAAGGACGCCGTTAAATGTATTCCATTTTTACCTATACAGAGCTAACACGTAACAGGTAGAAGAAGTGGTTGGTATTTTGTTGATTAATTACAATTAATTTATTAATTTACTTACCTGTTTCTCTCCTTCAATCCCTATATACAGGTGAGTGTGTGGGGAAAGAGCAAAAACTTTGGCCCTTTGCTAATTAATTTAAGGGCGCTGATATTAACCGCCCCCCAACGGCGAGGCCTTTCATCTTCTTATCAGATGATGGCTGGGAAATCTCGTCGGCGAATTGGGCTTTTAATGCAGGGCCGGACCTGGAACCCTTTGAAGTTTAAGATGAATTAATTTAACCTAACAAAGCTATTCATAAGGTGTAAAATGAGAATTAGGCACTCCAATGAAATGTCAAAAACAGCTGATTGAAACTTTTGAAAGGGCAAACACGGCCATTAAAACACTTTCTTATAAATACTGGTACAGTTTTAGCTTAAATTTAGCGATTTTCTGAAGACTTTCAGTTGATATTCCATAAAATGCCTGCCAAATTCATATGAAAGTGTGTTTTAATGTCCGTGTTTGCCTTTCAAAAGTTTCAATCAGCTCTTTTTGACATTTCATTGGAGTGCCTGTCAGATTGCTGCTTTTGATTGACCAATCACAAACTAACGTACTGCACCGTGTAACTGACAGTCACAGCGACGCGGTGGGCAAAACCCCGAACTATTTTAAGCCACAATCGTAACTTATCCGATTTCAGATCGTAAACGATGGTGAAAAAACCTGTTTCGTTTAAAAATAGAAGCTATATCGAGGGTTTGAGTTTCATCTCACTAAATTATTCAGTGATGGCGGTTAGGTAAATTGATAGGTTACGCTTTCGCATTGAATCGCGAAAAAAACGATTAATAAAAGTAATCTGACCTAATGGGTTACACTCGCCGAAAGCTGTAATTTGGAATTTATTTAAAATTTTCAAGTAAATTTCCGTGTAATGACAAAACTGTAGACTAACTGAAAGTGAGTAATTATGGTTAATTAATTTTTGTGAAATAAAGGAAATCAATATAAAAAAAAGTTTGCCATCCCTTCACAGGAATAATTTAACGCTAAACTTGACTTAAATCAATAATAAAATTTCAGTTAATGGAAGCAAAACCTTTTGGGACTAATAAACATTTTTATTATCGTTATCTCGACGACCATAATTAGAAAAACCCCTCCGACTCCAGCTTATTGGATTATTATTTTCTTTCCGGCGAGCTCTTGAAAGCTTTAAGTGGTTTACGACACTGGAGGCCTTAAGAGTCAACCTTTTGGCACGATTTCTTTGTGAATTTATTTTTCCGGGAAAAAAACTATTTACATAAACCTTCAAGTTGAATTTTCTGTGTTGAACCATGGCAGTAGTAACTACGTCTACGATTCCAAAAGGGCAAACACGTCGACGACGTTAACTTTTAAAGTTCCACCATCAGTTTTTATTAAGGTTGTCTTTTTACTTTATATGCACTGGTTTCCCGGGTAAACATTTATGATAAAATATGTGTGTTCACGAGTTTGTCGTCTCAAAACTCGAAAATGTTTACATACTTGCGAAAATTCGTCCGCGTGCTTTGTTCAAACTTTTCGAGCTTATGGCTTTCTCGTGTTTGGTTTCATTAGAGCCTTAGGCGGTATTTTAATAAAAGGAGCCTTTTTAATAAATTAGTGTAAGAAGCTGTAAATAAGGGTTAAAGTTGTTGGTAGTTTGTGATTGGTCAAACCAAAGCAGCAAACTGAAAGCTGCCTTGTTTAGACCTGCTGCTTTATTGTTGAGAGCCTTAGTTTGCCCATGTCTAGTGCACATCCCTACTTTAATGTCAGCACTCAGATTAAAACTGTCATTAGTGTCAATGGGAAAGAAACCATTAAGTAAGTAAGTGGTTTTAGGGTGGACAACGATAAGTGTTGTTGTTGTTCCAATTCTTACCAAATTATATTCTAGGTTATGTAACAGAATTTTTCCACTATAATAGTAGGTAGTCTGCTGCTTTTTTTGACCAATCACAAATTTCCATACTTTTCCACTACTACTATGATAATTCAAACTAAAGATGAAAAGTTTAAAAATACCCACGCGTAAAATTCATTTTATTATTGAGAAGCGAGAAACAAGAACTGAATCAGGAACAGTCCAACTCGATTACATCCGTCTCTGCGAGATTCAATATAACGTCAGACTAGTTCTATCCTTGTCTGGTTAATTGGAAAAAAAACAGTCAATCGAGCACTCAGCTAATCAAAGCGGCATAATGGTCGTAACGTATGTGCGAATGGAAAACAAGGTCCAACATGCACATAGCAGGTCATATCCTAATGAAAGTCCCTTTCCGGGAATCGCGTATCTGGAACGAGGAAATGCAGTTTTGTAGTATTTCCGGGAACAGTTGTATAAACACTTTTAAAGTAGTACAACACACGCTAAAAGCCTCAATTTACAGGAAAATTACATTTTTAAAAACCATACTGTATGTTTGGTTGCCTAACTAAATGACGTTAATCAGTTTGTGCTCTCGATCATACAAATCCAGCAGGCTGGAGCACGCATCCAATTACAAACCGAAAACTATGCGAAAAGTTAGTTAACAGTCTTAACGGTTCAGTCTCTCGAGGATCTAAACATCATTAAAGTTTCGGTAAGACCGGAAAGTTTACCCGAAACGACACAATGTGGTTTATTTAATAACAACTATTCTGTCGAGTTAATGTATGACTTAAGCAAGGTCCTTTCCAGAGATTTAATACAGCCCCTGGAATGGTATAAATTATTCCGTTCCTCGTTTAAACCGGGATTTTTACCTGGAAGTCATTCCAACCCGTGTTTATTTGTACGGAAAATTAACCGGCCGCAATTAAAACCTGTTTAATTAATACAAAATTCTGTTTGCTCTGAGTATTTAGAGTAGTCAAATCGAAAACAAATACGTTGCTGGTCGTTTTTGATTGTTTTTTGCCCACTAAAAGTATAGGTACCATTCCGAACGGTTGTTATTGTTTTTTTTTTCCGTTGTTATTCCTATTTGTTTGGAAATAATTGAAAATAAATACTTTTTTTTTGGCCCCTCTTCAAAAATGTTAAATTGACAAACCGCTGGAAAATGGAATTAAAAACATGCAAAAACCGGTACGCGACGGTGATTATATGGAAATCCCCAAAACGATTGCGGTTAATGGAGTTTTTCCCGTCGTTTTCTGGATTATAGGGCATAAACAGTTTTGGGAAAATCTGGCAGTTGGTAATTTTGTTTAATGAAAAAAAATATGTGATTTGATTAGGAAATTACCTGCCCAGCTCTAATGTCCAGTCTGGAAAACCAACCATTGAGTAAGAAAGTTGTTATTGAGTGGACAAAAATAAGTGGAGGTATTAGTTATATTTTTTTGGGATTCTTGCAAATCAATGAATTCGTCTGTGACAAAAATGGAACAGTCATTCCAAAAAAAAATAAAGCAACAGCTTTTATCGAACAGTGATCTTAGCAACAGTTCAACGGCACCGTTAAATTTATATTAAAAGCGATATTGGCATGGCTTTCATGCGAATTTCGCCCACCCTTAGGTCCGGATGCAAGTAGGGCAAACAATATTTATCCTAACGTATTTCAGGGATTATGGCCGGGGTGGCAAAACAGAAATGCTGTTAATCAGGCGAAATGCTCAAAACGTAGAAGCTCGGCAACGGCTTAATAGGGATATTTTGGTATTTTCCGGCATCTTAGCTAATGCGGTTTAATTTTCGAAAGTTTCTTGTAATCCACCGTAATTTAATGGCGCCTCTTTATCTTAAGTGCGCTGTAAGAGCCACTGTCGAAACTGTTTACATCATTCGAGTTCTTTATCAACTAGTTTAAATACAATTATTACCGGGAGATGATTGATCGATTTATACACTTAGAATAAGTGGAAACATCTGAAAATTCACTGGTAATTCAATAAAAAAGTTTTTGGAAAATTGCTTCCTAACTGTAAAAAAACTCCCATATTCTCGAGGCATTTATGGTTAATTTTTTATCGAAACAAGGTTAAAAAGTTTCAAATTAATACCGTACCCTAATAAAGCGAGGCAACGGTCCGCGCTATCTTCACAGAATCATTTTAAACGATTTTCATTAGACATTTAAGGGGAACGAGAAAATACGCTAATAATGTCGTAGCGATGCTAATTTGCTCTTTTACAAGTCCATTACTGGGGCCGAAAAATTAACTTCTTCAACCTTTGGTATTTCCAGGACGCTTATTATTATGCGGAAGAAGGCAGAACCTTCCCAAAACCCTAACGATCTCGCCCGTTCTCTTCCGAAATTATTTCAATGTCCTAATTATCCCAAATCGATTTGAATTATAAGGGCACCGCTGTCAGTACTTTGCCCTTAGTATTGTGCCAGTTTCGTTAATAATTCAATAGGTCCGACCCGTTAATGACACTTAAGTGTTATTTTCTTCTTTGGCAATCAACAAGCAGATCATCTATGTACATATTGTATTAGTTCAATGACTTTTGATTTACGACACAGCTGTCAGTCATTGAATTCACAATGTTTTAGAACTAGAGGTGGTATCGTGAAAAAAAAATCTGGTGTATATTATTGTTTGAATTATTGATATGATATTGATATTATTGTTTGTCAATTATCAAATGAGGAGTTTTTTAAATATAATTTGTTAACAGTGTGACTCAGTGACTACTATTTTAACTAGTTTTTAACATCAATTGTTTTTTCTTTATTTTTTTAGGGTCACTTTGTCACGTGACTGCTTTAATAATTTTAAGACACAATTTTTTCAATTTAAACTTTGACAGCTTTAATTTGACGTTTCCGACAATTTTCAAGTTCAAAAAATAAAGAACAAGTAAATCAGAACAGTTATGTGAGTCTAATAAAACCAACGTAACTGTTCTGACTATTTCTTAAACATTCGAACTTTGACAGTTTCAAATTTAATTTTCTCAGAGATTTTTTTATAATTTGGTCTTTAACCTAAAGCCTAGCTTAAATTAAGTTTGGTTCAGACTGTGACATTAGAGTTGGAAAAAGTCACAGTCTGGACTACACTCAACTTAAGCTAGGCTTAAAGTACGACGATGCAAATGGGGGTTAATGATTTTGAAACACAATGGGTACGTTCACCTGATGTCAGCGGCTTAGAGGTTAAGTAAGCGGTCCTATTTAGTTTGTTATGACTGCTTATTTAGCTTCTAAGCCGCTGACGTCGGGTGAACGTACACAATTTAAACTTTGACAAATTTGAACGTTTTGACAATAGTTATGCAACCATGCATACAAGACAAACATTTTTCAAAACTGTCTATTGCCTTTTAATGGAGTGAATAAAGAAATGTTCTATCCTAAGCTTTGTAACAAAGTGTGTGCCATATTTGCTTAAATTATGTTTAGCAATTTTTCCTGACAATTTTTTCTTTAGAAAACTTTAAACCTTGACAATCTAAGTGAAAGTGTCTTTAAACTCCTCGATTTTAGTGCTGTCATGATTTATTAACGTAAAACGAAAAAGCAAAACGAAATCCACTTAAGGTAACCCACCAACTTTATAACGTCAAACCGTGGCTAGGTTCTCTCTATTCCCACTGTCGCTCTAAATTTGCTCCGAAGCTTTTAAGTTTCAGTTTCCTTTTAGGAACTTAAATTATTTGCTTAAGCTTATTCTGGCTGCAAAATTCATCAAATTTACTACACTTTCTCAAGTTTAATTGCCAATTACAATGAAGCTTTCTGAGGCCGAAATAAAATCTAATTCGAAACCGCCAGCACCAAGTCGGATTAAATTAAGGAGATAAAAATTCGTCTAGGATAATGAAGAAAACCTCTTAAGTTGGCTGAAGGTTTATTGAAGGAGACCGTACAATTGTGTAACGAAAACAACGATCCAGTTTTATAAAAGCATATCCGCAAGAAAGGAAAATACTTGCGGCTCCGCTTTACAGTGAATGAAATCCTTAATAAATCAAACGTAAATCGCACCCGACCGTTATTTACGGGTTAGGTGAATGCCTCAAAAAGAAATAGAGAACAAAATCTGGAGCGAGTCGTTCATTTCTCTTCCATTCCAAAGATGAAGTAGGTTAAGAAAACGCGAAAAACCAAAAACACATTCTGAAAAGAATAAAGTTAGATTTCATGTGATAAACACAGAAACTGAATATTAGTAACATTATAACCTCACCTTGGCCCCAAGTTGCATCTGCGGCCGCAGTTGGCATTGAAGCTATAAACTAGGTTACACTTAACAAAGTTGAACCGTATAAAGGGCGGTTTTATATTAAATCTCAACGAACAAGGTAAAATCCTTTCATTCCAGTCTAAGCCAGAAAATTAACATGCACAAAAAGTTTTTTAATCATCGGAAGTCTTTGCCCTCTTACAGCCACCTTCAGTTAAACCCCGGTTATTTTAATTAATTTCAACCGAGCCAGAATATTAATTTTTTTTTGGAAAAAATTTAAAAACCTTATTAACCTGATTTGGTTTAGGTGTCAGTTGTAAGGTAATCCGGGACCAAAGAAAGAAGTTAATTAATTTAATATTCATCATCAGCTTACCGTTTTTTTGTATCAAACTCAGAAAATGAAAATTAAAATTGGTTTTAATTTTTCCATGATTCCACTCCAGTCATTAACTAGGACACATGTCCTCTCTAGTCACTTTTATTATAGTCAATGATTTGGACAACACAGTGGTTATAGGTTGTGATTGGTCAAAAAAAACAGCTTTCAGCTCAAACTACCCATATGTCCTTTCACTAAAATTTAAGAATCCTTCTTTACTCTAAACTTTTCCCTAGTAGAAGATATTAAAAAGAAAAGAACTAAAACAACTTTTTATCGTTTAATCAACAAAACTGAAGGGGTTATTTGCAACGTGGAGGCAATACTAACTTTGCAATCAAAAAACTTTTATGCGAAAATTCGCGAAAGCACTCCGCCCAAAGTTTATGCAAATCGACGGCGACAAGAAGAGAAAAAAAGCGAGCCGCGTGACGTCAGTGCATAATTTGGAGTTTTACAGCTTTTATATTGTCGCGAAAGTTTTAAAAGGGCCGTAATTCGTCAGTGATAAACTGTGATCAACGTTTAAATTACGCTTTTACTCGGTTGATGGCGCGATTTACCGAAAAGACCCCGCGGAAAAATGAGCTTCAAGCTTGCGTTGGATTGCTCCGTACTTTTTTTTTCCACTTTAACAGCGAACTATGTAGGACTGACTTTTTAATAACTTTCTGATTTGCTTTCTCGTCGAGCGGTGGTGTTGCTGACAGGCGAGGTAAAACAAAAAAAACTTAAGCAATTTAAACTTCATAGAACACGTCCTTAAAAAATACACAAAACAATCGAGTTAAAACGCTTTATTGGTCATTGATATAATCTTCTGGATTTTTTCGTTTCAATTGTTCGTGTCTTCTTTCGACTGCCTTGTACGTCGCATACGCCAACGCCAGTGCTGTATGAAAAGAAGAATTAATGTGAATTGACAGATGTCAGACTAAACACAAAATGTCACGTGACGCTGGAATTCAAAGCATCAATAATTCATTTTTTATGACGGAACATTCAGTCGCAGACTTTTATGGCAAAAGCAACCCATAAAGCCAATGTATAGAGAAAACTCTTCTACGACCACATAAAAACGTCTCTTATGCATAACGTATAAAAGGCCACTTACGCGTGCAGACATAAAACGCTTCCTCCTTAATACGCCTGATCATGTTGGTTATTCCGTGCACGCTCACCATCTTCGTTTTTAGGCAAAACGGAGACACTGCGTAGAAAATTATCCCAGTCAAATGGAATCGAGGACCGTCGTGTCCCATTTTATAATGCAAAATTGCTCACAACTGCAAACTGACTCACTGACAGTGACAATAATATACAATGGCGGTGGTTGACAGGCTATATTGACACACGAGACTGGATTTACACCGGAACATTAGCAATCTTTTGGAAGGGTTATTTTTAAGAGTTTATAAGCGGTCGTAAAGCTGTTGTTAGTCCAGACCAATTTCTAGTGGAGAGTGTAAATAATATTCTGGAAGCTCAAGCAGGCCATTAAGTTGGAGAAAGGTAAATTCTCCAGTATATTGGATTAGTACAGCGTCATCAGTGAGTTTGACGTTTTGAAAATGCATTCATATTGCTTAGCGATTAATTGCGACCTGTAGCGCTCTCTTTCTCACACACGCTTATTAACTGAAAGCAATTCTGATACAAACGTGACCTTCTCGATCTCGACGTTTAACGAGTTGTATGCGTTGTTGCCAGATTGCTAGTTGACCGTTTGCTATTTTTGTTTATGTTGTTGATAACTTGACTAAAAACTGCTTACAAAGAGACAAAAAAAAACCTCAATATTGACTAATAGTGTTATTCAAAATTCTCTGTTAAAAAACTTCTATGTAAGAAGTAAATAAAAACAAAATGTATGTAAAGTTCAGGTTTTAATGAAATAACTAAACATCTGGCAACGTGGCGCGTTAAACGTCAATGACGTGCATCGGCCGATTTATTGCCGTCTACTGTAGATGTAATTACGATTTTTTTCTACTTCCGTATATGATGAAACCGGACACAATAGTTTCACGTTCAAGTTCTAAAAAAAGGACTCACTGAAACGTCGTCATAAAAACACATCAAGGAAATTAAAAATGTTTTTTTGTATTAAGTTTCTTAAGGGTAATCAATAAGTTTCGAGGGAGGTGAGTACGTCAAAGCTAAGTAACTAAGTTTTAAATAAATGTTCGACTGCTGCTTATATGCACTCTTGATTTTGCTAGCTTCAATGATAATATATGACATTGACAAATAAACAGGTGTCAGCTGTCATACATTGTGGTGTTGCCACACAACTGTTTATAAACCATGCTTTATTAAGGTACGAGTCTACTGGATACATTTGTTTCGTAACAATGTTGTACGAGATGCTGGAAACTCATGTTTCCTGTGTTGAGAAACATGAGCTTCCAGCATCTTGTACAACATTGTTGCGAAACAAATGTATCCAGTGGACTCGTACCTTAAAGGTGTCCAGTGACGTCTTCCTAGGTTATGATGATTAAAGAGAGTCTGGATAAACAAAGCCTAGGTATAACGACATCGTTAACAATTACGTGATAAACGGTGTCGGCGAACAAGAGAAGGACGCATTATTATAGCAATTTCCGAGAATTCGTCCGTTTCGTAATAATAAAGGAAACTGTGTCGTCTTAAAGAAGGGGAGCGGGAGCAGCAGCGACAACATCCCCGAAGGAACGATTAATCATCCCTCTTACCTCAACTAGTGCTAGCGACCGCTGTTCTAAAAATAACTCCCGAATTTCGGCGGCAGGAGCCGACTACGACGATGCCTGCAGGTGCATCCCGGGCCCCAATCGATAAGTGGGGGCGGGAACTCCCGACCGACTGGCGACACACAGTTACCCAAACTTTACGCTCTCAAAAATCATCTCCGATCCGGATTTTTCGACAGTTGGAATATTGCAAAAAGTCAGTTTTACTTCCCTTAGTGAACCTTTGTATAACTGGAAAAAGGATTAGGGAAGGTTAAGAGTAAATTTGGCAACGTTGCAAATGTGAATGGAGGTTTCATCATATGCTCAGCCTCAACAGGATACGTGCAGTTGTTGCCAGTCAGGTTAAACTTTTAATTTCCCAAACTACTGCAGACTTCACTCTATCCTGGCTACTTATTTACAGAAATGATATAATATCCGTTTTTTTTCCAGCTTATACTTTTATACAACAGAGCACAGATGGGAAAGAATGACGTCACAAGAAGGGTCCAAAACACGAAACGGAGAAAGTAGAAAATGTTTGCCAGTCTCTCTTTTAACCCCTCCCCCTTTCTCAAACATCAAATAACTTGACACGGGTCTAGCTCTCCTCTTTCGCAAAGTTTCAAACCTTACCTCGGGAATTATTATACGTTTGCTAAAAGAACATGGTCTGTTGAACGACTTTTTTTTCCATTTTCCCTTACGGAAAAAATATGGTAATTTCTGGTGTTTGCCGAACTATAGTCAATGCACCTGGGGGAGCATTCGTACGTTGATTTGTTTATCTCATCTGTTTGCCTCACAACAGAGCAAAACAAACGGAGCCTTTCGGCATCGAATATTCGAAACATTTCGCACGCCCCCGCCACCAAGTCCAAACTCTGCCTCCGCTTTCGAATTTTGAATGAAACCGCATAATCCGGGAGGAGGAAACGTAGAGGAAGTTGTTTACGAATTTCGACAATAGAGGTTGCAACCCGTTATTGGAGCAGTCGGCGTCAGTTCTATGTCGAGCATTTCGCTCTATTTCGGTAATTAACACCTTCATTGTTTGTGGAGATACGATAAATCCCTAATCTGTTACATCATAGTAGTCAAGTAGCACCCTTATTGTATACTGTCATTTGTCGTCAGTCAACACGTTGATTTAAGGTGACAAGTGACAAGACACTGCAAGCAATGACAATTTGACAAATTTCACGTGACGTTAATAATAATAGTGATAAACCCACAGTACTTGGAAAGAACCACTCCTTTTGGAACAGTAAAAGTTCACTCACCATACCGTCAAAATCTGTAGAAGTATAGTTTTGTTTATAACTTTAACGTGCACAACACTATTCTAGGCCAGTTTTATCAGTTATTAGCGTTTTCTTCGTAAAAACTCTGTCCTGATAAAAGAAAGCAGAAGTTTTGGGTTACATTTTGACGTTTGAACAAACCTCCCCGCTGTTACAGGGACAAAATTAGAAACTGTCAAATTATTCAATAAAGCTTGTTTACTAGCACTGTTTTATTTCCCGGTCAATATCTCAGTTATTTATAACCTTGTGTATTTGTATGTGGTTAAAAGAAAGTCAAAATTTAGACGTTTGAATCAATCTTCTAGCTGTCATAGTAACCAAGTAAACGGTAATCTTCAAAGAAACAGAACAAAACTAACAGCAAAGAATTGGCGTTTCAAGTTAAGATCGCAGCGCCAGTTGAACTAAAATCGAGCAACCCATTCCTAACCTAACATTATAAATAATATGACACTGTCACCTGCGCATGTAACAAGTACCTAATAAGTCTACTACTAGAAAGGACTTGTACCTACCATTGAGTATAGTGTTGGAGTAAAATCATCCAACTTCAAAGTGTTCAACCAGTGTTTAGTTAGATCCGGTTCTTTTTAAAGTAAAAAACTGACACGGTTGGGCTTTTTCCTGAATTGCTGTTACAATGTGGCTTGAAAAACTTATGAACGGCAGCAAACAAAAATAACTTACGCAAATAACCTCAAGTTTTGATTTTAAACTGTAAAAATTCATCTAATTCTCAAAAAACTCAGTTTCCACAATACAAACTGTCACCACTATTCCCGCCATATTGGAATTTTTGACAAGCACCTTCTAGGCTTTCTAGTACAGTAGGCGGTGATATCAGTCGATTGTAGCCGTATTCTTTCGGTTTGTGATTTCGGATCCAAATGCGTCATGATCCAAAAGTCACCTGACTTTCGTGTAATTTTGTAAATATGGTGCCATGTGACTTTTAGATCATAATGCTTTTACTCGTAGATCCGAAATAATGGGTCGAAAGAAAGCGCCTAGTTTTTTAACTTTGGTACGAAGAGTCGATCTCTCTCTAATTTGCTTTCTCTTTTCAACTGTCTCTTTTTGTTAAATAGCTATTCTTTGCTAACAGTTTTTTTTATTTTGACTGGAGAAATTAAGTTGACTGAAATGGCAACTGAGTATTTGAATCAATCAGAGCACTCTTTGTAGTTTGTCATAATAGGTCTGTTCGCAGAAAGAATCTCCAACTAATAATCAGAGAAACATGTCAAGCTATTGACCATTAGCCAGAAAATGTCAATGTCACGTGAGCATTTAACCAATAAAAACCAACCAAACCACATTTTCCGATTATTACTTAGAAACCAGTTTGAAATTGCCTCAACGAACAGACTTAATATCAACTTTACACTTGTTTATGCAAAGTTGTACTCATTTCATTTGCCATAGAAATATAGAATACTGGAAATGGAAATGTCACCTACATCTCTCTTAATCAGGTGTTGCCAACCTGTCAGAGGATTCGCATAATAT
This sequence comes from Ips typographus, assembly GCF_016097725.1. Classification (NCBI taxonomy): domain Eukaryota; kingdom Metazoa; phylum Arthropoda; class Insecta; order Coleoptera; family Curculionidae; genus Ips; species Ips typographus. The sequence continues at coordinate 11,625,611 of NC_138427.1, forward strand.
TTAAGCGAGTAGGCATTTACCCAACTCTGCCGTGTTAATATTCGTTGTATAGCAGGCCCTTTGTCTGGCACAGACGCTGACTAATGAAGCCGCAGGTCTGAAAACAAATTACTTTGCCGTCTTGAAGGATTATTTTAAGTTCGCCTTGTTCTATTCTCGTTGAATCTGAAAACAAACGAAATATATCGGTCAATGAATTCAGCGAACGTAAATACGTGGATTTGCGAGCTCTGTCAATGATAGAGAGTGCAAACAAACTAAATCGGAACCAGAAAGCTATAAAAGTGGGAACGTGTCCGCGTCGAAACCGGTAACCGGTTTCCTTAATTCCCAAATTGTGTAGCCGGTAAAATGTAGTGAGGCGTTAATGTGAGAAATGTATTCTCGGAACGTACCACGGAGAAACATTGTGAATAGGAAATGAGTTCTTTTTCCAGTTCGGAATTTCGAAGCAGGCGCGTTCCGAGTGAAATTCGTACTTTTCTAGTTCTTTATTGACTTTATCCGACATGGGGAACAAGTCAATATCATTTTGTGCTCTACAAGTTTGTTTTCCTCCTTTAAATTTGACAATAACTGTTTCAAAGAACTTGTTCAAAATTTCCATTGCAACCCTAAAAAGTTGAACAAATTTTTTGAAACTTTATTGTGCATAATAGTAACATCACTTTTGTAAACTTGTTGCCGTTTTGAAAGTTGGCGAAAATGGGGCAATCAAACCAAAATTACGTGAGGATCTGGTGAGTTATATGAATGTTGCATCGGCCATTACTTATTCATCAATAAACTTCAGCGAACCCATTCCGAATGGTAATGGGCGCAGCTACGTAAAGCAAGGAAAAGTAGTAATTTCTGCGGATTTAAGTCCGCCTAATCAATTCCGTTTTAGTTTAGGATTTATCCCGAAGGGCTCTGACTGTAAATTTATCGTTGTTTTTCGTCTGATTTATGTAAATTGATTTCGGGGAGCGACGTGACTCGTTTTTCCCAGCCTTGACCAAAATAAACGAATTCTCTCTTCTTCTTCCGTGATCGTTATTTATTATGCGATGAAGTGAAAAGGGTATAGAATTTTAATTCGTGTCCGTGGATTAAAAGTTTAACTCATCGGCCATGATTGAATCCTTGTGTCAGTGAGTGTGTAATCACCAAATCCGTTAATCAGTTGGAAATCATTGATTACCAGCTAACCGTGAATAGGAATTGTGAGAGCGGTAATTTCACAGTATTGACAATTTCGGTTCGCTGGCTCTTAGTTAATCAGCTCTATTTGTCTTGACTACTCATTCAGTATTGAGTTAGGATATTATCAATTTACAGACATTGTAGAGCCCAAAATCTATCCGGCTGAAAGTTTTCGCCATCGTTAAATCTGGATTAGCGCCATTCCCCAATTTCGGTTTTTCGCTCTCGATGTCCAGGGCAATTAATCAAGAAAGATTACAAAAAATTTAAATAAGTATAAGTGTTGCTAAAAATAAATGGCAAAAGCGTGACGCGATCGTTGTTTTGATTAGTTTAATCGTCGGGGGGTTGCCCGAAATAGTTATAATTTTCACGCCTGATATTTCTAAACCGTCTCTGACCGATAAGACCCCGAAAAAAAACCAGATTGAAATATTGATATAGATTATTTTTTTAACATACTTCAACACTGCGTGCAGTGGTTCTTCGTTAAAATACTGGGTATAGGTAAATAACAAGGTTGGCAGGCATTCATCAGGTGTTTGAGCAAACAAAACCACCGACACACAGGATGGGTTAGTCCTGGTAATTTTCCCTGATTAAATATTGCTTTTAATCAGCGAAACCTCTTTTGAATAAAGCTGAACCAGTCACGAAACTTTGACGTCAGACGTACACATTAACCGACACTAATTATGAAAGGAAGGAATGCTACGAACGACACTGGATCATAGAAAAAATGTCTTTTTGTACTAAAATACATTCATGTATCGACCTAATCGGTTAATTAACCTGTTGACACCGGATTTGAACGATTATTCATTGTAGGGATTCGTTATTTTGATCATTATTCAGTAAGGCGAGCACGTGCCCGCCTTATCAATGGGAGAAATCGGAAAGGAAGCCACCTGAATGCGAGAGAAATTATCGAGCTAAATGTATCCGACAGTTTGACTAGAAAAACCTATAGAGGAATATTTATTATCGGATAGCAACAAGTTGCAACCTGTTTCAGTAAAACCTACGAATAGTTCACTAAAACGTCAAAAAAGACACAAGAATGAATTTTGTTGGCCGCATTCGTTTTCAAGCTCCATGGAGCGAGCACAGCTTTTTTGACGTCAAGATGACGTAATTTATGACCAACTGTCAAATCGTGACATCAAAAACGCTCTGCTGGTTTCATGGAGCTTGAAAACGAATGTGGCCATTGAGTCTCAACAGAGTGAGTAGTGTACAAACTACGCTTACTGTAACCGTCTGTCAAATTAAGTCACATCCCCTCAAGAAGATTTGTCACTTATGAACTCTTACTTACTTCATCTTTGTCAATATCATTACTGTTTACTGTCAGGAGGTCTTCATCGGGGGCCATGGTTCTGGAGACGTTAACTTCGGGTGTCCGTTCGTTTTGAGGCTTCCCATTCCTCACACGGAGAAGATTAAATCGTCACTTATTTACGGTGGCAAGAGACTTTTCAATAACTTTCCTTTCCACGTGAGAGGCCAGCCATCTGCGCATGGATTTAGGCGTGAGGCTGAGAAGCTTTTGCTTGACTTGCTTTGAGGTTTGTACTATTCTCTGGACGAATTCTACTCCAGTTCTTAAGGCGCCTTGTTCTGTCATAAATTGACCAAGAAGCACTGTTTGTGTTTTTGATCCTCTTTCTCCTCTCTTATACAGGGTAACTGCCTTTTTGCTTTGTTTTTATTTTAATAATTGTAAGGTGTAATTATGTGTGATTCATATTGTATGTGTAGTGTAATAATTATGTATGTCCTTTTTTTGCTGTTTTTGTATGTGTTTTCAGGGCTTTGTCAATGACTTTAAGTTTCCGACAATAAAGCTACCTTTTTGATTGATTTGATTGATTGTTTTAGTCTTATCGCTATTTTTCATAATAGACAAATTACAAATTAAGGACTGACCTAGATTAAGTGGATATGCATTTATGCAATAACTGAATACTATTGCTAATATTAGTTTATAACTCTACCGGCACTAGTTCAAACCGATAATAATTAAAATTACAATGTAAATTGGTTCAGTTTGTGTCAGCACTTCAAAGTAAACCATCCATCAAAATTATTAATGTTCATAATTTAATAATGTATGAAGGGCATTTTACAAATGAACATAATGTTTGTCTTTGCAATGGTCTCATCCCACATAACGTAAAACTGTCGCAATTTAGTTTCAGTAATTTAGAGGATTTTGAAAATGTGTTAATAAATTCAAATCGACGGTTTTGCCGCGTGTATGACGTACACGACTTAACGGACGTTTTAAGTTTTGCATTGTATTCAAATATCAAATAAAAAAATGTAGGATTTTTGCTGGTAAATATGTGTGTAATGTGGTCACGAAATTGTCGACAAACTAAAAAATGTATCGCACGTGGCCTCATCAGAAATCACTATAATTCCAAAAACAACACTAGATTTTAATGATGTTATTCCGATTAGACGACCCACGTCCTAAATGGCCAACTACGAAATTGAATGGTTTAATTGCTGTATTTAACTTAATTAAAGTAGGAGTATAATTACCGTGACTTTCTGATTACTGGGTTTTAGGTTAGGTTAATGTGGATACGTCCAATGAATTCCAAGTAGGTTTAACCTTTTTCACTTGCACAAATATTATATTAGAATTAATAAACTCGGGATTAGAAAAAGTCGACGTTTCCAGTTTCGGCCCCCCGATCGATAGATCCTAAAAACAGAACCGGCACTAAATATAGCTGAAATATCGACATAAGCCTGTTGATTTCGAGCCAACCTGATTAGATCGCATTTAATAAAGTAGCGTTTCTTTTAACCTTCACAAGACTCCGGGACCTAAATGGAGGGCGCGCAACAGACAGCTTCGTGATTTCTATTTATGGCCGGTTTAGGTGTATTTTAGGATAATTCCTTCGACCCTTTAAGTCGCTACGTAAATTATTTGCCTAGTTGGCGTGGCGTGTAATAAGGGACTTAGAACGGTTGGTCGTTTTACGTTTTAAAATCGTGTTTAACGCCCCCCGGAGCTAAAAAAACCAGTTCTTGACACGCAGAAACCGTAATCCCTTGTTGAACAAACTAATATTTGCGTTAATGTTTGTATTTATTTTCATAATTTTATAGAGAAATGAAAAGCAGAAAATGTTATTAACAAAAATGCGAAGGGTCAAAATAACCAGTTTAACAGCCCTATTAATCCCTTCGTTAAGCCTGTGCATACGAGACAGTCTGTTAACACATGCGGTTAATTCTCATCCAACCAACTTCAATTTGTGCACGTGCGTTTTAGTATATGTCATCAAAACAGACCAAATTTGTCCCAAAAAAAAAAAATGTGTAGTAATCTACAAATGTAAACAGACTGTATGTTTGTGGGTAAGATTAATTCAAAATATTAGCACAAGAGGACGCGCGATGGTGGCAGCGAGATTAACGGACCATCATATGCCTATAAATTATGACGTTTTACTGATATAGTCTGTTCAGCAACTCGTGACTGTTGCGTCACATTTGTTCCTTTTCACTATAATATAATATTGGTAGAGCAATAATGAAACAATTCCTAGACGGTGTAGAACACTTGCAGAAGCTTCTGGCAATTTTTAGAAGGTTTTCACTGTTTTTCTGTCGTATTTAAGGGCCTTTGGCAATTTTAAACAATTCTTGAAAAGTTTAGGACACTTGTAAAAGCCTCTAACAATTTCTAGATTATTGGCAGTATTATTTAGAGAGCTCTGGCACTTCCAAAATGGCTCTAGAAACATCTGACAATTTAATACAATTCTTGGAAGGTTTAAGACCCTTGTAGAGGCCTATGGCAGATTCAAAATGGTTCAAAAATAAGCCTGGGAAGGTTTAAAACACTTGTAGAGGTTTCTAGAACTTGTTAGAAGATTCTCAATAGCATTTAGAGGCCTATGGAACTTTGCAGAAAGTTCTCAGGAGCATTTAGAGGTTAATGAGACTTTCAAAATGGTCCTAGAGGCCTCTGACAATTTAAAATAAGCCTGGGAAGGTTTAAAACACTTGTAGAGGTTTCTAGAACTTGCTAGAAGACTGTCAATAGCATTTAGAGACTTATGGAACTTTGCAGAAAGTTCTCAGGAGCATTTAGAGGTTAATGAGACTTTCAAAATGGTCCTAGAAGCCTCTGGCAATTTAAAACAGTTCTGGAAAAGACATTTGTAGAGAGCTCTGGAACTTTGCAGAAAGGTCTTAGTTTAGAGGTTTAAAGAACTTTCAAAATGATCCTAGAAACCTCTGGCAATTTAAAACAAATCTATGAAGGTTCTTCTGGCACTTTTTAGAAGGTTGTTAGCAGCATTTAGAGGGCTCTGGCACTTTCAAAATGGCGATAGAAGTTTCTGGTAATTTAAGACAATTATTGGAACGTTTAAGTTTAAACTCTGCAGGAGCCATAGTATTTGATAAATCACCGTTGGAAATCCCATTTCGCTAGTATTTTTTTTAAATCTTTATCTGAATTTACACAGTTTAGGCTAAGACATTGTACAGGTAGATTTTAAAATGATTAAGGGATCTAAAACCTGACTGTGACGCAACAGTCAAAAGTCACTTATTATGACAATTATTATAACTGTATTAATTATGTAAAATGTGGGAAGTAATCCATCAGTGATGCCAAACATCGAGTTTACTAAAGATTTGACTACACAACACTAGGAGTTTTGCTGTAAATTTTTTATCTGTCAGCGGTATAAATCATGCAAGTCGCTTCCACGTCCCCGACTTTTTAGTTCGATAATAAAACTCAAAAATGCATAGACACACACTCACATCCGACGGTTTGGTCCTGGCCGTTTTAAAACCAATAAAACTAAAGGTCATTGTTCTTGAATGATTTATGTCCGGTTCGAATATCAGTTTCGAAACCAGTTCCTCCCTAATGCCTCGGACGGGTCGTATATATTAAATTAGTTCAAATATCTCGGTGATTTAGTTCAGCGGGTAGATCGTAAATTTTGCCCGACGTTTATTTTGACTTTATAGTGGTCAGGATAATGTTTCTCACGGATCTTATAGCGGTATTACGTTTGACGTTTTGTTGTTACTACTTACAGAATGTCCACGAGCTGCAGACGACATGGAAAGGTTCGCGTGCCCAACACCGGATCGCCAAGGTCGTTATCATTGCATAGACGATCACGTTCTTTGTGACGGTTTTGTAGACTGCCCTTCTGGTGAAGATGAGGATCGACAAGCCTGTATGTTTTACAAAACGGTAAGTACATAAACGTATTCAGGTACAAAAAGTAAATCTGCACTAAGTGTTTAAGTATTCATTACAAATTTCCTAACTCAACTGCAACTTGCCACAATTTGAAAGAGTATGATAGTCACTTTTCCATCTAAAACAATGACGAGACTGTTTCAACACGATTACGCATTCAAATTTAAAAGCCTCCATCATCAATACAAGCTTAAGCGAATTTAAACCGCTCGTCGAAAAATATCTCCATAACTCTGGATGATAAATAGCAGTAGACAATGTGACCAACACTATTGTAAAACTGGGGCTAGTTTTGGGGCGCCCACGCCTTCCAAGATCTGACCCTGAAAATTCGAATAAGCGGAGACGCCAAGTCTGTAGATGTGGGTGTCTTCATTCATTTCGTTTCGGAAAATATTCCCTCGATTTATTTTTTTGCTACGTAAACTAAAACACTCGAATATAATTAGTTGAAGGGTTGTTTAAGTGGAGAAGTATCACCTAACTTGGAGCTTAAAAAAAAAGAGCGGAAATTGTTGGAGTTTACTACGTCACACGACCATAGACTAAAAATAATAAAACGACCTGTAGGAATATAGGGTTTTATTGACGATAGAAATATGAAAGGGGGGATCGATATAGCCCAAGTAGAGTTTTTGCAAAGTGCGCAACTTTCTATTTACTTATCGGTCCTTTCGTATCTTCTATCCTAATAACTATCATAGGAAAGTCTGTGTTTACACATGTGAACTTTGACATTTTGGATACATTAAAAAAAACAACAACAGGGCAAACGTTTAATTGACCACGTATTTCCTGCCGACATGGTATAATGACTACATAAAATGTGTAGGAAAATGTCTTTGGGGCTTAACAAGCTATTTCATTTCCTCATTATAAATTTAAATAAACATCAGGCTTAGCAAATTAGCTTGAAAGATCGATGTTGCACAGAGTTGAAACTGTAAGAAGTTGATAAACTTTAATTTTGACTGGGATACGCAAACAATTTTACGAACATCAACGAACACTTAACTCCACTTATTGTATTGCGTCAAGGGAATTATTGAATGGAACTTTAGATCGATGTTTTAAAATGTGTATTAAGTACTTACAAAACGTTTAAACCTTTTTGTTTATTTAAGGCAGTACCTGAAGCCAATTGATGTTTAAGCTTCAGTTTAACGAGTTGAGAATTATGTTTGATGAATTAAGTCTCTAAAAACTAAAATTGACACATTTTTTTAGTTTTTATTTGAAAAATTGATTAAATGATTCTTAAATTTGATCTAATTAAACTCGTGTCAACTCTATGTAGTGGTAGTGTTTTTCAGTTTAAGGGTTCCACAAACCACTGACACACGTCAACGGCTAACGCGCTGATTGGTCGCATTGAATCGTGCCTCTTTTGTTTTCAAATAATACCCAAAAAGACGCACTGCAATTTTTCTAAGTAAGCTGTGAATTTGACGTTCCTCGTTTTATGTCATTTCGTAGTAGTATACGAAATGTGCCAAAGTGACGCGATAATTTAGGATTCAAATTTAAAGAAAATCAATTAATATTGAGTATGTTTAGTGATTGTTCTTGATTAAAAGAATCAATTGGTAAGGAATGTGGATAACTGTTGGTAAGGAAGTCAGTTTAAAGAGTAAATGGGAGCTCAAAAAGTTCCAGAGGGGTGAGAAATGGGAGATATTTTACACTCAGTTGTGCTAATTTATCCTTTTTCGATAAGATCAATAATAAAAATAGCAATTATTTGTATTAACACACCCTGTACATAGTTCAGCTAACAAACTTTTAACTTTTGTGGTCAATAATTATAAATTTAGATTTACATGTCAATGGAACTGTTTGAAGCCACGTTTTGACAGATTGGACATAGCTTTTACGATAATACACCACACCACACATGCTATTTTCTACATATAGGTAATAAGTTATTTATCAACCTAAAAGTAATATAATAATACGTACTTGATAAATATTTCCATGAGTTTAAAAACTAGGTTTTTCTAAGGTTTAGTCGTACTAAAAAACTAGGTTTTTCTGAGTAGCCCGGTTTCCCTCATATAACTCACAAAACTCAGGAACAACACAAATATGCAACTTTAACTTTACTTTTAATACGTTTTGACTGAACGACAACAACAATGACAACTAGTAATTAGTCGTTTTCTTTCCGATCTAAACGTGATATGATCCAAAGGTCACGTGGTCTCTGTATAATTTAGCGATCATGGGGTCATGTGATTTTTAGAAAAAATTAAGTGGCTCCCTCCGGCGGCGGATTATATAAAAATAGCTTTTGATCAAATGTCAAATTTTGTGTTTTCATGGCCTCTATTTAAGATGGAGAATTTTCCAAATATTTTTTAGAACTATTAAGTAATTTAATGTGTTTTTTTTTGCAGACAAAAGCCCACCTAGACGTATTGGCCGACGCATTGTTGCGATGGGCACGTGGACGCTAAATCGTAACGTAGCGGGCCGTTTTGGGTGGCCCGCCAGTCAGGTTCGATTAGCTCCTGGAACGGCCGTCGCCCCCCAAAAGTCGCCTAAACTTCGTCTAGTATACTTTTCAGAGAGCAAAAAGACTTCGCTAGCTTCAGCTACGGAGAACAACCGGATTGCCCATTCCTTTTATGATATAAGTATAATTACTATGAGCGCCGTAACGCGCTAGACTTTCGATTCCGGATTTTCTGCCTTGAACTATGCGTGTATATATTGCCATCTCGTTTCCACCCACTGGTGAGCGACAGAGATGTAGATAGTTCGGAAAATTCTTTCTCGAGAGGTCTAGCGCGTTTCGATATTTTTACTAAAAAAAAAAAGAAAATATATAAATTATTCTCCGTAGTGCTGTGGCTAGTCACGTAGTTGATTTTCCAGATTTAGTATACTTACTTCATATATTTCAGCGAAAACAACAATAAACCCCATACAGAAAATGAACGATATAGATAAGAGTATTACGAGTCATTTAAGCATTTTTCCTGCTGGATATGTTACTCAGGGGTTCCTTTACAGACGTGCTCTGTAGTGTGGAATTAATTTCAACGCTGTAAACCTAGTTATTTTTCCATTTTAAGGCATTGTTAACTCTGTATCTGTTACCTAGACATTTGTTACATATTTATTATTGTTAAAATGACTGTTGTTAGTAGGTTTCCAGTACTTTTGCCTGGTTCGGACATTGCGTTTTATATTATTATATTTTTCTACTTGAACTCGTTCAATAGCTTCAACTCGAGCTCACGCACCTATACGTGTTAGTCGGTGTTTAAATATATTATAAATACATTTCTAATATTAGATGTTTCTTAAATAGTTAACTGATCTAAAAAGTCAGTTCGTACTATTAGTAATAATTATTGCTTTCGGTGTAGTAAATAATCTTTTCATGATAATAACGCACGAAACTGTACCTAGTTGAAGCTATTGGAATTTATAGAATAGGTAGGAGGCTGGAAGCAGTTTTCAATACAAAAAAAACTGCAACTACTACCAAACAAAACAATGTTCAAACCATCGGCAAACAGTTCAGGTAAACATCAACGAGGCTGCATCAAATAAATAATTTAGAAACGTTCTGAAAAGACGACAGCTGTAAAAAACCAGGATGTCAAGTTTTGTGGCCCGATGTTACACTCGTCGGCACAAACCGACAGTTTTAAAAATCAATTTCGGAGTCACTAACCCTTAAGTGAGCCCTGCAGGTTATATAGGTTACCCTCCCTTTGATACGTTCGCCCCCCTCCTCAATCCCTTCTACTTTGCCCCACCTAAATATTTACTTATGTGCTTGAGTCGTTCGTTTTTCGTTTTGGTCCTCGGTGGGGCAGACGGGGGGATGCAAGAGCAAAACAAAGTTGCGGTCTTGAATCTGAAAATAAAGTGCTGTATTGTCTTGGTAGTAGCGAGGTTCAGTAGCGTATATCTTGTTTACCAATTTAAGAAATGCAAACACGTTTATCAGAAATAGTGATAATTCTACAAAACTATGCTAGTAAATTGCATTCACACATACTTACTCTAAAATTCTTGTTGACTTCAGTTCAGCCACTGTACGACAAATTTACTCTCATCAAAACAAGACAAATTATTTCGCAGGGTTGTAGACGGAAATCTGTATGGTGCCGGATTTCTAGTTTTCCCTGAAAAAATTAGAAAATAACTCGAAAATGTCCATACTAAATTTGGCATTTGCGTAAGTCTCAGCACATTGGGTATAGTTCGTGATTGGTCAAAAAACAAACTTTCAGCTTGCTGCTTTTTCATGACCAATCACAAACTATGAACAGTGTTGTCATTTACCCAAATACTGTAAACTTATCATAAAAGAACAGTGGTCAAGAACTTTAAAAAACAGTATATTTAGCAATTTGACAGTTGCTAGTGATAATTGTACAAATACTAACAACACTCAGAAACGAGGGCTTAATTCAAAAGCAAGCAAACTGAAATGTAAAAACAACCACCTGACATTGCACCCTATGTAAATGAGTAGGTCACGTGATCTATTACGTTTAACACAAAAAAAAATTAAGACTGCACGTGAAATTTTGATCAAAAAGGGAGGAACCTATAACCTTCAAACAAGTAAATCACTACCTCAATAAATGGCAGAAAATAATGTTACAATTTGTTTAAATCCCAGAAAAATGGCCTTCTGGTTTTTTCTTCTGCTCTTTTTTGTCTGTCAACAACACAAACTTAATAGACGAACTATAGCAAATTAGGAGAATGTAATCGACTAAAAACTTATTAAAAAAAAAATCTGAAAAAATGTGAAATGTGTTCCTCAAGTAGTTTTTAGACAAATTAACTGCACTACAGCACCGTCTGCACCTTTTTAAGTTGAACTTTATTACTGTTGTATAAATTATAATTATTGTGATATTAGTAGGACAGTTTGTTAACAATTGTTATACTATTGGAGTATGATGGTTGTTATAGTGTCACTCTGGAGCGTAATTCTTGAAACCAGAGAACGAAATTCTCAAAAGAAATGTTGAGAGAATGTGACTGAACAATTTTCTCTTGATAATTCCTTTCCCTCGTTTCGAGAATACGCATCCTGATAGTTATTGAAATCGACTTATTTTATTATTGTAAGACACTCAAAAAAAAAACAAAATAAAAAGCTTCTAAACTAATTATAATTACGAGAATCTGTGTTGTATTTGCACGTACATAAGCACCTGCACTAGTGTTTTTTAGATAGATTATTTTTGGCACTAAACAAATACAGTCCATTAAACCATCGTTTATATTATGGAAATACTAAATTATAAGACTTCAAACTAATAACTCATCTGTCCATCTATTATAAAACTGTATTGTGACTTGTAGGTTGTATAACAAAAGTTCGATATTTTTGTTAAAAAATTGCGAGTCTACTTTTGTTATTTGTTTTTTCACCCCCAATATGTTAAAAAGATCAACCCAAAAGTAATAAAAACTAAATATCATTGGTAACGATCGCAATAAGAACACATATTATACTTGTTAAGTTTCATCACTTTATGGTGAGTCATCCTTCTAGAATATTGATTTTTGTGGCTATAGAGACACAATCACTTGCAAATTTTTTGAATTACAGAAGGATGAGACACCATCAAAAATTTTTCGTTGTTACACCAGCAGCTTCCTGAACTTTATTATTACGTAATTAAATAAAGATATTATTAACTTAAGCAAAGAACAGTATTTTTCCACTTTAAACTGAATGAAAATGCTATAATATTATTTTTTGAGTAAAACATCTACATAACAATTTATTGTATATGTACAAGAAGCGCACTCACATAACTAATAATTTTATATAGCCGTTCTTTTCTCTGTCATACTCACCAAATGCACCGTTTACGCACAACTCTAAAAGTGAGTGGTTCTATTCCCTCTAATAAAAGGGGGAATGGAACCAATCCCTAACAAAGCACCCAGTAGATATTATACTAGTTTAAGACAAGAATCATACACTCGTACCTTCTAAGACCTTCAAACACCCCCGACTCACCGAATGACAGTTCCACGATAAAAACTAGTTTCAACACTTTTAAATGCAGCGTCGGCCTAAAAATATTTTTGTAAAAAATAAGAAGAAAAAGTTGTTGATTTACGAAACTAGCTAAACACCGTTGCCGGTTTCCACATCCTTTTTAAGGGGAGTAGAGCAAATCGGTGAGCGGGGGCGCATCCGACCCAAATTATGTATGACGGTGTATTAAACCGGCGCGCAATTTCAAAAAAAAAGCGGACAACCACACTGACAAGATATTATTGTACAATACGAAATTTCTAGATAATCAGAAATGTGCTACTTACTGTTAAAAGAGCGAAATGATCACCAGGACGAAAAAGATTAGGACGCGCGAGTGTCCCGTTATCGTGACTTTTGAGTGACTAATTATCTATCCTGATACCTATAATAAATGTGTAAGAATAACTAAATATAAATGTAACATAAATGCCTCAGCCAGTAAAGATGGTCTAAAATTGTATTTTTGGTTGTTTTATTCTGCTTTTACCCCATCTGCCTCAAAAGGAAGTGTTACATACCAGGTGTCCAAGAGCACCCTGGACATAGGAGATTAACATGGGAAAACGGTTTTGATTTTTTTGCGCCTGTACGGCTGATTTGATTGAAAAATCGTATTAATGAAAGTTGTAGTACCTATCACGGACTAGTTTTCTGTATTTTTTTCGGATCTCTAACTTGAGCCCTTTCGTCGTAAAACACGAACAAAAATGCGAAAATTTAAACTTTTTACCTGCACTGTATAAGCGGTTGCCGAGCAACCGTACCCGCAACAATGACCTGTTTACCCGTTGCCCGACAACCGCCTATACAGTGCAGGCCAAAAGTTTAAATTTTCTCATTTTTGTTCGTGTTTTACGACGAAAGGGCTCAAGTTAGAGATCCGAAAAAAATACAGAAAACTAGTCCGTGATAGGTACTACAACTTTCATTAATACGATTTTTCAATCAAATCAACCGTACAGGCGCAAAAAAATCAAAACCGTTTTCCCATGTTAATCTCCTATGTCCAGGGTGCTCTTGGACACCTGGTATAACTAACCAGTGGTACGAAGAGAGAACCACTAGAAAACAACGAGCTAGACAAAGATAGCTTTGTAGATAAAATGAGGTGACATTATGCAACAGTTGGTCACATGACCACTTTATCATAAAGACTGATTAATATCATGTGACTAAAGCCTGGTTCTCATAAACGAATATTTTGGTAAAAAATATTTGTGAAATTCCGTGGTACCGAAGATTTTTTAACTTAAACCCAAACAAGGAGAGTACGACAACCTTAATCAAGAAATGCGTTTGAATGGTCGAGAAAAACAATTCAATTTATTAAGAATGTCATTTTTTGTCAGAAATTGGACCTTACATTACTAAGGCCGCATTCATTTTCAAGCTCCATGGAGCAAGCAGAGCGTTTTTACCGTCACGATGACGTAATTAGGCAAAACCATAATTTGACCAATTGTCAAATTACGTCATTGTGACGTCAAAAAAGCTCTGTCTGTGAAAACATTGCCATATCTGCAAGGGAAAGATTAGTTTGCACTCTAAGGTGTCTAAATTAAATTAAAACTAATAACAGTAATATTCACTAATATTCAGTTATGACATCTGTCACTTTACCAAATTTTCATACTTTTCGACCGGATATTATTCGCTTATGAGAACCAATGACCTGACACATGTCACGTACAAAGTTTGTTTAGTTATTTGTTAAATTATTGTGATTTAAATTAGTCTTAGGGACGTCAAATTCCAGACACTCGTTAGAACAAAAAAAAAAGCAAAAACAGCCACTGGTTTCCTATGTATAAACGATCGTAGATGTATTTTGACGTTGACATGTTTACTGGACCGTTTACTGTGTCTATCTCATTTTAACTCATTCCGACAAAACAAGATGGCCTATCTTACTACTAAAGCTTAAAACTAAACCTTTTAAATGACATGTGTCAGTAGAAACGTCACTTAACAATTGGTCACTTATAAATCAGAACATCTTCATGCATTGATTTGTAATGGTTCTAAGAATATTTGTTTTGCATTTATTTTTTTTGCTGTAGTACCTAATGGATTAGGTATTTGTGCTGACTGTCTCGAACAACAATATACTAATGATGACTGATGACGTTCATTAATATACTCGCTTTCCTCCATGTTTTCGTATTGAAGAGCTCCCACTGATACTCGTTTTGGTATTTAACTTATCTTGGACAAGCTGCAAGACAGAAAGCTCCCACTGTCGGTGAAAAGCTGCATATAAAGCTTCGTTTCAATAAATCGAATATGCTCAGCCCACTGAAACTCATGCGTTTCGTTATGCTGCCGTCAGATTGTGCTGGCGTGACTTAAAACTAAACTGAAACCCACAGAGGGCGCTGGTACTGTTAAAACACCCTCAAATTTTACTGTATTCCAAGCGGGAGGTCGAAAAATGTTTTTTGTCGTTTTTGGAAATTCTTGCTTAATCATCAGTTAAGTGTCATATCTAAGTCAAAAATTATTTTAAAATACAGATTTTGTCACTAATTATGTTTTTAAATTTTTAATTCTCTTGAAGGGGCAAACTTGGGGCAACTAAAACTAAACCCTTTCACTTCAAGACAGTGGTTCAAACAGGTAAAAAGTTTTGCGCCCAGATAAACATAGATATACATAGATAGAACGTGGACGCGGAGTAAAGACCGCTTTTGCGCCCGCCAAACGTTACGAAAATAATCACAAACGCTCTGACATTCGGCGGGAGAGGTGCCGGGACTCTCTCTCCTTAATATCACAACTTCGATCATAAAATTAACGAAACTTGTGCGCAGTTTTTAAAATGTAATAATAGAATACCGACAATTTTTTTATTGACGAAAAATTGCGCGAGTTTTTCCAATTTTTCAATTTACATGGAGAAAAGTAAAGGCGGCAAAGGGTCGACCAACCACGCTCCCAAGAAAAAACCCATCAACGAGGACATTAAGGTGAGTGTTTGTTTACTTTTTTTGGCGGAAAGTCTTTCTTCACTCTTTTAGAGCGTGGACGTAGTGACAAGTTGCAACCCCCCCCCCCGAAATTAGAGAGGGGTGAGGGGGGGAAAATCAAAAAGGGGGTAGATTGATTGCGAAAGGGTTTGTTTATTTATTGCGACGTCTACGTAACCCGACATCCGAATAGCAAAAAGCATAAGCGAGAGCTCGGTATCCTAACTTGGATGTGTAATATAATCAGGTAAACTGATCCGGGGGATCGAGTAGCAGATGGCGTGCAAGCGATATCTATCAGCAGACCTCGTAAATACGAGGATATTTTATACCCTTCATCTCGCTATTTTCAGTGTTTAACTATTCCTGTTAATATGCAAGTGTTTTTTTTTTATTGTGTAATCGGACCGCGTCAGATATGTATCGTCCAAAATTATAGGCTGCTTTTTATTTTTCTTTCTACTCACTTAAATTTCAAAAGTTTTAACAATAAGAATCTCACTTTAAACTGTATGAAAGTTTAAAGTGCTTATTTCACCTAATTTGAGGTCTTTTGGTATTATAAATATACACTTTGCTGGGCATTGGAACCCTTCTGAAACAAAATAAAAATTTACCAAAAATGTAATTTTTCGTATTTTTGAAAAGTTGTAACTTTTTTATTTGAACTCCAATCAATTTTGCTAAACTGCCATTCGAAAAAGGATTAAAAAAACTACAAAACGAGTCACAACTCGCTTAGCTTCTCACGTTACCGAGATATTGAATCTTCAAAAGTACTTATTCCATTCTTTCAATTCAAAAAATGAAAAATAATACAATCACGTGACATTTGTGTTTTAGACTCTATTTAAACGGTTCAAATTTTCCACACCTCAAAACAATGAATACAATTTCACTTTTTTTATTCTAGAAGTGACATTTGGTTAAAAAACAAAACTTTGTATTAATAATTCCGTTTCCAACTTGTACGAATACAATTGCAAACTAAAACGTCATACCAGTTTGGTAAATGCGAATTGTTTTTTATATTTTCATCGTCGATTGCGTTGATACCCATTCAAAATTAAACGATCCATTGTCTTTCGCTTGAAACGAATACCGAAACACTTTTATCGGCTATAATGACTAAGTAACCGTATACGTGTGTGTTAACTGATAACCAATGTTTAACCGTTTTAGAAAATATAACATTTTGTTCTCCGAAATACGTAAAAAAATAGGACACTCGGTATATTTGAGTTAGATAATGAGTGATGATGGAGTTTCGAGTTACATACAGAGAACACGGTGCAATTTTGAAACTGAAAACTGGCCGGGACAGGTGAAACCGGCCCTTTGTCACCGTAGAGCTTTATTTAAAAGATCGAAACCGATTCCTATCTGCAAAATATTATCTTTACGTAGATTAAACGGGCGTCGTGTAGCACGCAGTGCTTAATTACTACACTAAAAACATTTCGGTAAACCGACACCCGATAAAGGATAAAGACTCCGTTTTCAGCGCCACTGTTCCCTCCGCACCCTTTCTATGTTGCGCCCTTTAACATTAATGAAGTATCTAATTTCCTCAGTTTCAACTATAACTTATATGCGTGTATCGTATGCCAGATGTACGCATCATACAAGTTTACAATTTGCGGTCCATATTTCAGAGTTTTGCTGAATCTACAATGAACGAGCTACTTGGATGGTACGGATACGAGACGAGCAGGGATGAACATAAACCCAGGAAAAAATGTCGAAATCCTTCCGAATGTAATGATTCCGAAGGGGAAGCAGTCAAATTTTCCGGTAAATAACTAAATGCATAGAATACTTTACTACGTATTTTTGCCCCTCGTCAATATATTGTTTCTGTATTAAATTAATTACACATCCGTAAAACAGTACGATCGATATATTATGTTACTTAATTACTAAAATGAACAAAACCTATATGGTATTTCGTTTCTTCCAATTAATAAAATGTTGAATATGCTTTTCTCTCATCCATGTTTAATTAAAAGTTTCAAATCAATTAATTTGATTATGTTTTATACTTACTTCTGTTCTTCTAGAAGGTTGCGGTTGGTGCGGGAAGGCCGTAGATGAAAACACTAGCGTTATCTCTGCATCTGCTGTATTCTGTTCCGAACTGTGTTTCTCCCAATCCAGAAGAGCGAGCTTTAAAAGAAACAAAACTTGTGACTGGTGTCGACATTCACGTAACACTATATCTTACGTGGATATCCAGGTAATCACTGTAAACTTACCGCAAGTTACCCATTTTGAACTAGCTGTTTTTAGGATAATACCGCTCAACTTCAGTTTTGTTCTGACAAATGCCTCAACCAATACAAAATGCATATTTTCTGCCGGGAAACCAAAGCCCATTTGGAGTTGCACCCCCACCTCCATGGCACCCTGAACGACCCAGCACCTTCAGGAGCCCTCATTACTCCCGATTTGTGGTTGAGAAACTGTACCTCTCCCACACCTCCCACAGTATTATCGCCACCAGCTATTACCAGAACAGTTTCACCAGCACCGTTGATATCAGTGGCTCCCAGTAGTAAACTTCTAACAAAAAATCGCTGCAGAAACCTGAAAAGAATGAAAAAAGGCTGTTCATCCACGGTGACTTCTAATTTAGGTGCTAACGACATTCCCCAAGACTTGAGGGTAAGACCCACCCCAGTAAAAGATGAGTTACCAAGCATTGAAGAATCCACCATTCAAGTCAAAACTAACTTGAAAGATGAACCTGAAGCTATTCAGGAGCAACCTAATGGCAGGTTAACCCCCACAAACCTCAAGACAATTTTAGGGAACATACTACCGCCTCCCACCACTTTTGTTCCTTACCCAGTAATCCTGCCCTTACCCGTACCCATACCGATTCCAATTCCCATACCGAAAATGTTTAAAAGTCACGACGGGAAGGATCTGGTGGAGCTGAAGGACAATTCGACTCAGACTTACCAAATTGAATCAGAAGACGAGACAGAAGGCCACGAAAACATTAGTAACAATAATAATGTAACGGAAGAAGTTGGAAAAACTCCCGTAACGGAATGTAAAAGACTATTAAGAAAACGAAAACGGATCACTCCTAAAGGAAAACCTTTACTCAAACCTAAAAAGACATTATTTAATCCGTAGACTGTATAATCTCATGTATATAGGTAGAATTAATCACTCTCATTTGCATTTTTTTATTTATTGTCTAATAATAAACTTTGTTTTTTTATAGAAGTTTAAATTAATATCCTGCTCAGCCACATTATTATCCAGAACACATTCCTAGTTTGTTTAATGCAATGCAAATGGCAATTGACAGATTTCAATTTTTTGACAGTCGCCATTTTGAATTTTAGATTAAGGTTAGAATAGGATATTTGTTTACTTTTTGTTGATTGTTAAATTTAACATTTATATTTTTGTGAACAAAATGCATAAATAACTAAACTCACAAAGCAACATAAACCATGTTAATTAATTACCACTTTACCGTAAACTAGGTCAGTACCACTAACCTATGTTATTTAAACCATATAAATTCCAATTATCTTCTTTCAGCATTTCACATCAAACAAAAATTTATATATTTAGAAAAATATTAACCAACAATGACAATAATTGCAAAAAGTGGTAAACCACTTCTTTCACTGCAACAGGTTAGTATCATAATACACTCCCATCTCAACAGCAGCTTTCAAAGTTTATTTACCTCAACTGAATACTTTTCTAGTTCATCTTAAAGCAAGAAGTGAAGAATTTATACAGACACATGCTTCGTACAGTGAGAGAAGTCCCAGACAAAAACTATCAAGATGAACTAAAAAATTGGATCAGAACTGAATTCAGACAAAACTCAAACCACACTGATGAAACTGTCATTAAAATGTATGTGCAATATGGAAAACGGTGTTTACGTGAATTGGAAAGTAGTGTTTCTTTAGCTAAATAAATTAGACTTGTTGTGTTAAACTATTTATTAAACACTAATAAAAATAAATTATTAATAGACAGTTACACTAATGAGGTTTTTATCTCATTTTTGAGCCTAAAACTATCACAATAAGTTCAAACTAGTACAACTAAAGTGCAAAGAAGATAAACAACAAAAGCAAAAGTGCTAATCCATGTTAAGGCATTGGTAACTTGTATTATTTGTCTCTGATTTATTTTATTCTGCAAAAGCATTAAACCAACTACTTCTAAAATGTATTGTCCATCCATAAATGTAAATGGAAGTACATTTACAAAAGCTAGACCTAGTGACATCACAATGAGGTATTTTGACAATTTGGTGAGTCTGTAGGGTAAATTAATAGGATAAAGAGTACTTTTCCTAACATAGGGTGAAATTTCAATTGTATGAATCAAATCAGTGGGATGACCTAAGTAAATCACATCTTTGGTTTTGGTATATAATTTAAAGAGAAATGTATTATTGGGCAATATTGGTTTAAAACAGTACAAATCACCAGGACAGGAATGAGGACTAACAGTGCAAAAGTTGCTGGATTTCTCCATGACAATCCTCCCAGGTAAACAAACATGGCCTGGAAGTTCCAACTCATTATTTCCCAGTTCAATATACTCAAAACAAAGATTTCTTGTGTTTTTTGAGTCACAACACTCAACATAGCCGCCACCCAAGTGTTTTAATGGCACACTTTCATCCAAAGCATGTACTAAATCTGAATTAACACAAACTGCCGGCCTTAAGGCATCTTTGTTATTAAGACACTCATACCAATCTGACTCACTTATGACAGGACAATCATTGATTCCTATAATGACATCATCAATGAACAAACCTCTTGATGGATCTTTTAATGGAGAATTATGTAAAACCTTAGACACTACCACACCAGAGTTGTAAACATAAAATGGAGAAAATAGTGTAGGAATTGAACAAAACAGTAAATACCCCAGAAAAACCACTACAATGTTATGCCAAATTCCAGCAGTAAAAATCCGCAACTGCTTCCATAAACTAACCACAGACAGTTTATCAGTAGGAAGACTTACATAGGCAACAGGTAAAATGAAGTACAAGTTACAACCAAATTCTTGAATTCCCACATCATCCAGAATAGAAGCCAGAGCATGACCTAATTCATGAACCACACTACATATAAACAAAGCCACACAATAATATCCTAACTCAGTAATTGGAAGATTCAGACCAGGTACTACTGGAGTAATTAATGGTTCAGTTACTGCAGTTGAGTTGGACAGTGCCTTGAAAGTATTGGAGAAAACCAGGTACAAAGCAACAATGAAAAATATTAGACTAGAAAAAGCACCGATGTCGAACCAGATGCTCCAAAACTGCAGTTTGGCATTGCCCCATTTAATCAAGAGTCTATTCAGTGCTTTGGTCTTCCATTTGATGTTAAGTAAGCCAATTTTCAGTCCCAAACCATCCAGGAGTTGCAAGTAAGGGTAGTGGGCGCAGGACTGAAACAATTCATTTTAATACCTGGATATATGCAGCTTGAACGGCCTTTTACCTTAAAAAATAAGTCACAGAACAAAAGCATACAGTAACTAGCTATGATGATAATAAGAAATAGGAGTGAATCCATTTAGAAGCAGGTAAAATCAATTTCAAGCATATCTATATTTTGTTATTTGGATTTACTTATTAAAAACATTTTTCTTGAACTAAAAATACAGTAGATTTTAAAAGTATTGTAGGAATTTTGAAATTTCTAACATTTTACCACTAAAGTAAGGTTAAGAAATTAATAAATCTGACTGACATTTAATTGGCAGATGACTTAAAAAAACCATTTTATTTGATTGGCTATAAATTAAGCCAACAGTGGACAGTGAGAGTGGAGTAGTGGACCTGGATGTGATGGGAACACATAACCTCAAATTATCAGATCAACGCAGCGCTCAGGCTCAGCAATAAAAAATAATAGACTTTGTATTGTACATTTTCTTGCAACTTTATTAAAATAAAAAATATGGGAGAACCAAAGAGTGTTTTAGAACCAATAAAAGAAAAAATTGGTTTTATAGGTGGTGGCAATATGGCAAAAGCAATATGTGAAGGAATGATACAAAAAGGTTTGTCATAATTTTTTTTAAACATTTTAATAAAAGCAGATAGAAATGTTATGGTCTTCCTAGGATTAGTTGTATTCAAGCAAATATACGTTTCCGGTCCCAATATTGAAAACCTCACCTGGTGGGTTGAAAAAGGAGCAAATGTGTACACACAAAATGGCAGAGTGGTTGAACATGCTGATGTGATTTTCCTGGCTATGAAACCTCACGTTTTGCCTTCGGCAATCGCTAATGTACATGAAACTCTCAACCTCCCTGTTAAGTCAAAACTATTTGTATCAATTCTAGCTGGTGTCACCCTGGAACAGCTTGAAAATGCAAGTTTTACAGAGCTTCTGTAAATAGGGTTTTAAGTAGTCTTGTATAGGTTTTAAGTCCGTTGGAGGAATGCGCCCGTATCATCAGGGTCATGCCAAACACCCCCATTATGGTGGGAGAAGGATGTGCAGCTTTCTGCCCAGGTAGTAAAGCAACACCCCATGATATACAACTAGTTAAAACTATCCTGCAGCTTTCCGGCGTGTGCAAGCAAGTGCCTGAGTCAATGATCAATCCTATTTGTGCTTTGGTTGGCAGTGGCCCAGCTTTTGTAAGTTAACTCAGCCTGCTTAAACTTGCTTGCTTGACAGCCCCATTAGGTGTATCTAATCATAGAAGCTTTGGCGGATGCGGGGGTAAAACAGGGCATTCCTAGAGCGATGGCTATTGAAATGGCCGCGCAAACCACTTTGGGAGCTGCAAAAATGGTTTTGGATACAGGAAAACACACCGCGGTTTTAAGGGATGAAGTTTGTTCACCTGGGGGGACTACAATTGCGGGAATTCACGCTCTGGAAACGGGGGGCGTGAGGTATAAACGGTTCAGCAATTTATAGGCGCTAGTAGGTTAAATGTGATGGTTTCTAGGGGCACTTTGTTTAATGCAGTAGAAGCTGCTGCTAAAAGAGCCAATGAATTGGGTCAAAAGAAGAACTAATTTTTGTTAGAAACTATAACTAGGGTTCAACCAGTATTAACTGTGCTTGCAATATTTTTAGAAAACTGTATTTTGTTTAAATAAAATTGTGTATAACTATTGTAAAGTTTTACCGAATTTAATTATTGACTACACTCTCAACAATGAACTTAAAGGTAAGTTGGATGCAGCCAGAGTATTGATTTTAATTTTAGAGCGTCGCGGTTTTTGAAAGGTCAGTCCTCTTAAACATCAGAGTTAAACAATAATCAGACGGTTACAATGGCAGTGCCCCGTTTTGCAACTGACCGTTTATTTAGGTAAGTAAGGGCAAAGCAATCCTTGAACTGATATTTATTATATCCCTGATACAAATCGGGAGTCTGGGGACTTTTTGCACACTCATATTTTGCTTTATAGGACAACATTCAAATGCATTTCTATTTATAAATGCAGGACCGCTTATGTTTGTTTATTTATAGAGAGATTATTCATGAATTTTTAACTTGATTTAATTAAAAGTACACAACTGGCACCCAATTAGACGTTGACCTATCTATGTTAGTTTCTATCGTATGTAAAACAATGATTGATATTCAGGGTGTATTTATTGTAATTACGTTGTTAGAAAATGAAACCAATAAGCTCATAATGTGGAATGATTAATTGGCGTAAATACTGCAATATTGAAGTCATAAAACTGAACTGGACTTAAGCGGTTAAGCGTGACTTAAGCGCTTGTTGCAGCCGCTAGAAAAATGGACAGACAGCTTCACGTCACTGTCAGATGCAGATGGTCAACAGTCATTAGCGTCACATGACATCAATCATACATCATACGTATGAATGTGGGAAAAAAGTTCAATAATTTTATTGTTTTTCTCTTTAAGTTAACAATTTTCCCAGTTATTATAAAAAACTTTCAAACCGGGTGACTGAAAATGCTACTAAAATTCCATCAATCTTCCTGAGTCGATTCGTTTCCGGTCCGGTCATGAAATTCGCCTTACTTCCATCGCTGCTGATTCTATTAGGGCACTTTAACATAAACACAGCAAGTTCGGAAGGATATTGCAATCTGTACCATGGGAAAATCTGCAAAAATTACGTGGCCCACACCAAGTATGTATGGTACAACAATTCCGGCGGGTACGAGAATGAACAAATTACTATGGGCTTGTGGGATGAAATGATATCAGTTTTTAATGAACCATGTAGAAGTGCGGCGGAAAAAATGTTGTGCACATACGCTTTTCCTGAATGTAACGTGTCCAGTCCATTGCCTTTGTGTTATGAGGATTGTATTGCAGTCAAACACCTATTTTGTTACAAGGAATGGGCTGTGATGGAAGATAAAAAAACTAATGGAATTTACTTGAAGTCAAGAGGACACTTTAGGCTTCCTGATTGTAATATACTGCCGAAATATCGAGAGGCAAGTTCAACACCAGCTGTTTGTTCTTATGCTGGGTTAACTGACTTGGTTGAGTCTGAAATCACTTATGATTGCATCAAAGGGAATGGCCGGTACTACCAGGGAAAAGTTAATATCACTCAAGAGGGCATACCTTGTCAGAGATGGGACTCACAGACTCCTCAAGAGCACAACTCCCCTCCTGATGTGTTTATGGAACTGAAAGATGCAGAGAACTTTTGTAGGAATGCAGGTGGGGAAGAAAAAAAACCTTGGTGTTTTACCACCAATCCTGCAGTTAGATGGCAGCATTGCAATATTCCAAGATGTTTGAACTACACTGAAGATGAGGTTGACCCTCCAGGAATCAAAATGGAGGAGTACTTATCCCCTACTTTTATTATCATTATTGCTTGTGTAGGGTTGTTTTTAATAGTTATTTGCTTGCTATTAATATTATTGTGTCACCGCTTGTATAAAAGAAGGTTGTTAGGATATAATGCTCCAGCCAGTGCAGATGTCAATATAGACTTGGATAAGTTACCAAGTAACATGCAATATCATAGACATGGAGTTCCACTTAATCCTAAATTGGAAAAACTGGAGTATCCACGAAATGATATTATCTATCTTAAAGATCTGGGTCAAGGTGCTTTTGGTAGTGTATTTCAAGCAAAAGCTCCAGGACTGGTAGTAGGAGAAGAATTCACTGTGGTTGCAGTAAAAATGCTGAAAGATGATGCCACTGATGACATGCAAGAAGACTTTGAGAAGGAAGCTTGCTTGTTGTCTGAATTTGACCACCCTAATATAGTAAAATTGTTGGGTGTTTGTGCAGTAGGTCGCCCTATGTGCCTTCTTTTTGAATACATGGGCAAAGGTGATTTAAATGAATTTTTGCGCCAATGTTCTCCCACTAATTACGTAGTCAGAAGTGCAATTAGTGGAGAATTTACTAACAAAGATATTTACAGAGACTTTCAATTAACTCATCGCGATCAAATTAGTATAGCAATTCAGATTGCCTCTGGAATGGTATATTTATCGGATCGCAAGTTTGTACATCGAGATTTAGCAACCAGAAACTGTCTAATAAACGACGAAATGGTTGTGAAAATCGCGGACTTTGGATTGTCACAAAAAATTTATCTGCAAGACTACTACAAAGGAACCGATCGCGATGCGATCCCTGTAAGATGGATGCCCTTGGAAAGCATCCTCTACAATAAATACACCTCAGAGACTGACGTGTGGGCTTTTGGAGTGTGCTTATGGGAAATTTTCTCATTTGCCCTCCAGCCTTACTATGGCCGGACTCACGAGGAAGTAATTAAGTTTCTTAAGGAGGGTAACATAATGCCACCACCAGAAAATACTCCTCCAGAAGCTTATGAAGTTATGAGAATGTGTTGGGCACAAAGACCGTCGGATCGACCCTGCTTTAGACTGTTATATGATAAACTCCTGGAAATCCATGACAACATTTCCTAATAGTGACCTACACCAGATTTAGTAATTAAGACAATTTGGTAGATTATAAGATTATTGTTAGGTTTAGTAGTTTGTGACATTCCTTTGTAAGCTTTGGTCTGAATTGTTTATTTTTGTGGAATGAATGTACTTTAGCGCTATTTCTATTAAAATTGAGCTCAGGTATAAATATTTGTAGCTCAGATCTGAATTAATCGTGATTTTTGATTAAGTACCAGTGTGCCAAGTTGAGGAGAGAAAAATTGAAATCTTTATTATTTATGCAAGAGTATATAAGTAGTATAAAAGTTCATGTGGCACAACCCCCTATTTTTGTATAACCCTCCCAGTTAGTGAATCCATAAGCGTTTTTATGTTCCTTTATGTATAAGAAGCAGTCTATTAAATATACCAAAAAATAATTTAATGTATCTCAGTAGCTTGATTAATGTAAGTAAGATGTGTACCTATCCATCACGTTTTATATGTTTATATACATGTTCGAATATACACTGATAATTTAATACAATCTAATGATGGTTTTTATTGCTTCAGACTTTATTACTTAGGCCTTTATATAATGACATACAGAGGAGTAACAGGATTTTTGTAAAAGGTCACTTCAATTTTAAAACTATTGAAATTACAATCTTTTCTAGATCAATATTCAAACAAAAGAAAATCTACAACTGTAACTTCTACTCTACCAAATTATCACTTAAAGTGGGATTTATAGGGGATGGGGCCATGGCCAAAGCCATTTGTAAAAGTATATTTAGCAAAGGTAGGTAAATGCAAATATTGAAAATTCCAAAATGTCATTTTATTTAACTACTTCTCCCTAACTTAATAATAATCTCAGGTTTAATAGAATACTCTCAAGTATACGTAGCAAGTCCTTATCCCAAAAACCTGGACGCATGGAAATCATTAGGAGCAAACGTATCCACGGACAATTCCGTGGTGGCAAAAGAAGCGGAAATTGTCTTTTTGGCGGTTAAGCCACACATATTAAAAGGAGCTCTAGATACAATGGCAACCAGCCCTTTGGCACCCCAAATCACCAATAAACTATTTGTGTCTATATTAGCCGGGATTACCACTACAGACTTGGAGAAAGTAGGTTGAGATATATAATATGTCACACTCCTGTTTATTATCATTTTTACACCAATATTTATTGTTTCTGGTAGATGTTGGCCAAATTTGGTGGTAGTAGAGTGGTGAGGGTGATGCCTAACACGCCCATGCTAGTTGGAAAAGGATGCACAGTGTATTGTCCAGGCTCCACCGTCACTGAGGCAGATTTGAAGCTAGTGCACAGCATCCTTGAAGTGACCGGGATGTGTGAATGTTTGCCTGAACATATGATCAACGCTGTAGGGGCTGTGTCCTCCAGTGGTCCTGCTTTTGTTAGTATAGAAGACACAGCAATTACTAGTGGTTAAAAAAAACATTTTTCTAGGTGTATCTCTTTATCGAGGCTCTATCAGACGGAGGAGTGCGCATGGGTCTGCACAGAGACATGGCAACTCGATTTGCAGCTCAAACTGTAATGGGCGCAGCCCAAATGGTCTTGGACACCAACAAGCATATGGGTACTTTAAAAGATGACGTATGCTCTGCCGGAGGACAGACTATAGCCGGTATACATGCGTTAGAGCGAGGAGGAGTGAGGTAAATTAAACTGAAAGAAAATATAGTGTACTTGCAGGTTGGATTTATATTTTTTATAGAGGGGATGTTATGGATGCGGTCGAGGCAGCGGCTTTAAGAGCCGCTGAATTGGGACAACAAAGTAAAAAATAAATTAAAAAAAAATCTCACATGCTATAAAAGTATCACTAATGTACCAACAGACAATAACAAGCAGAATATACTATAATACAGAATTTGTCTCGGGATTTTCAATATTAATGTACTTGTTTGGTTGCACAAGATTATCATAATTGTCATATAAAATATTATTTTGAATTTCCTAACCTTTAAACAATCGAAGAAGGTCCACCGTTTCGCGTAGGTTGATACTCAACACACCTCGAAGGATCGGTGGGATAATACTCCTGACATTTGGTCATCAATCTCTTCAAACCTTGAATGTACTTTCTTTGAGTTTCATCGTTCATCACGTGGGCCACGTTTTTCGAAAAGATTTTTTCGCGTCCGGTTCTGGCGTGGATGCCCACCATGGTCACCCCGATGGGCCAGGGCGCGTTTCCTATCGCCATTTGCAGGTAGGCGTCACTAGCCTATAACATTCCGCTAATTGATCTACATTATGCTAATAAAGTTAGATGTAAAACCTTTAAGTAATTCCGGTTCAAAAGATGCACAACAATTTCTGTAAGACTATCCGAAATGTCTTCCGGTAAGGTGAACGATTTTAGTTTTCTCAAAAGTGGTTTGAGGTAGACTTGAGTTTGTCCGTACGTCGCTCCTTGCAGTTTGCCCTTAGTGGATAGTTTCTCTTCTCGAGTTCGGTTTTGGAGCTGTTCATCCCATTTGGATAACAAAAGCTGTAAAAATTTTGATATTAAATGCAAATATAAAAAGCAAACATTAATCACTAAAGGCGGACAACGTGGCGACGCCAATCAGTAAAATGTTGTTTAATAAACGTCATTTTCGTAGACTCGCTGTTAACTGGAAATCAATTAAAATTACTTACATTAATCTGAAAGATTTCGGTAGCAATCCTTTTCCTATAATACTCATAAACTTTGTCGACAATACGAGATAAGATTAGTAAAACTCTAAGCCATAAAACTATTTGGGAAAAAAGTGATAGTATCAAAATGAATATAAGTAATGGGATGACTTTAGGGATAGCAGGGATATTGTGGTTCCTGTTCCTAATCCAGGTCATATATTTTTGCAGGTCATTTAGAGGCTATAGAAGAAAAATAGACGAAGGTAAAATTGTGGAATACCTCAAATTTCCTGATTGTTTACAGAGAATTTTTAGGATATTTCTATGCGGAAAAAATTTATTTTGGTAAGAACGGCGCTTATGTGACTCTAACTGCAATTCATCCCAGCAATGTTGATTTAAGTAAGTGTTTTTTTTTTTTATTGGAATAATCTATAATTGTACGGTTTTTTTAAGGTGGAGGAATACCCAGAATAATAATCCGGCCCTGACGTGTAAGACGGAAAAGTACCAAGAACCAATGAATCACTATTTTTCTAAACAAACTTGCTTTACATTATATTTGTTGATTTACTCCGCTTTTGAGCCGATAATAAAGATTATAATGTACTATAACCACTAGTAATTATTTGATAAATATTCTCTTTGCAGGCTGGAGTTATCCTAACCTTAGGGTTTTCAATTTCGAATCTACCTGTATTCATTCAGAAAGATTTTGGTAGCATTTTTTTTCCTATAAAACTCATAAATTTTATCGACAATACAGGGAGATAAGATTAGCAAAACCCTTAGCCATAAAACTATTTCATATGGCAAAAAGGTGAAAGTATCAAAATGGATTCAGGTAATGCGGTCACTTTAGGGGCGGCAGGGGCATTTTGGTTCCTGTTCCTAATCCAGGTCATATATGTTTGCAGTGTAGTTAGAGGCTATAGAAGAAAAATAGACGAAGGTAAAATTGTCAAATTCCTCGAATTTCCTGGTGGTTCACAGTCAATTTTTAGGATATTTCTTTACGGAAAAACTTAGTTTCGGTCCGAATGGCGGTTATGTGAGTCTTAAGGCAATTCATCCCAGCAATGTCGATTTAAGTAAGTATTTTTTTTTTAAATTGCAATAATCTATAATTGTACGGTTTGTTTAAGGTGGAGAAATACCCAGAATAATAATCCAGCCCTGACGTGTATGACTGAAAAGTTCAAGTAGCAATGAATCACTATTTTTCTAAACAAACTGGCGTTCGAACACATTACATTTTGTTGATTTACTCCGCTTTTGAGCCGATAATAAAGATTATTATGTACTATAACCATCTTTTTCTATGTCCGTCGCGTAATCTTCCTGTAATCTCTTTCCAAGCCCCATAAAAAGATAACAAAAGTAATATAGAACCAATTCCATCGACAGTATTGAGTTTGCACCTAGTAATTATTTAATAAATATTCACCATGCAGGCTGGAGTAATCCTAACCATAGGGTTTTCAATTTCGAATCTACTTGTACTCATTCAGATTTTAGTTTATGTGTTCAAAGTGAAAAAATTCTACAGGCAACTAGATGAAGGTAAGTCAAGTTTAATTACACTGAAATTGTGAGGTAATATGAAGAATTTATTTTAGGGTACTTTTTTGTGGAAGACAGTACTCTTTGGACGCGTAGAAAACTTTACATGGTTCATCCAAACAACGTTGATTTATGTAAGACTTGACAATACTGCGTTAATGTAATATTACACTATGTTAATGTTTCAGCAAGTGGAACTCCGATAATCATAAATCCAGCTTGTATTCGCAGATGAAACAACCATCAGTGTGATTAAACCACAATTCCGTTATTGTCTAGCTAACGAAATTATTAATTCTGTAACAGAGTGTAATTGCTAAAGCTAAAATCATCACTCTTGTCCACTGTATATGATTATCCTTTAATCACTTTTTATGAATAAAATTACTGTAAATTATTTGTTTTACTGATTCAAATATTTCCAGCGCAAATCCCATACTACTCTATGAGTTTGTTAAGCTTCTAATGACCCTAAACCATTCAAATTTAATGGTGCTTTTGTCACACCTGAAGAAAAAATAATACAAAACACTTAATTAATGCTTTCATCCATTACTATTAATAATCTTATCAACACCCAAATAAGATAGCACTGAAGTGTCTTATAGCTTGATATACATACATATTCATTCAAATTTGCAAGTAAATTAACTAAGGCACCCATCATGTATCGTGATGACCACCAATCCGGAATCATTTACTGTGTAGTTTTCTCAATATGTAATCTAATAGTACTTATTCAGTTTTTAGTATACAGGGGTAGAATTAACAAATTCCATCGGCTACTAAATGCAGGTGAGTACTGCAATTGAACATTCACATTGTCATTTGAAATACGCTATTGTTTATAGGCTGCTATTTTGTGGAGGATAATATTCGTTGGAATCGTCGCAAACTCTATTCCGTACATCCAAACAATGTAGATTTTAGTAAGTACTTTATCCTACTATTTAAACTGCACAACTATAGCTGTATTTATTTTGTAGGAAGTGGAATTCCTAGAATTATCAATCCAGCTAGGATCTACAGATAAACACAAGAAGTCATACAATATGATGTCAGTTGGTTGAATAAAATATAATAATTGCATTAAGTATACCTGTTTACGTTTTATTTTGAAAATAGGGGATTTCAGTCTATTTGTTCTGTTATCTATAGTGTCATAAATAATCTATAAAGGGGAGTAGTTCCTAACAAAACTTGAATTAGTTCATCATAGTTTAGACAGAGTGAGTAAAGTGAAAATGGATCACGAAATGGATACTCGATTAAGCTCCGAAATGATAGCAGGGTTGTCTTTAATTGGTACATGGTTTGTCACCCAAATCATCTTTCTGATCTATGCAGTCTACTCCATGAACAAAATTAAGAAGGAGATTGTTAACAAAGGAAGATTGATTTCTTTAATGCCAAGCTTTATTGGCGTTCCAATTTCACTAGGAATACCTTCCCAAACCCAAACATTACCACCTGCATGTAAGTAAGGAAAATATGTTTCAAATTGTATACATTAATACTTAATGTTTTGCATACAGATGATGAACCAGAAACTTCAAAACCTCAACCACCAGCTTACACACCTTGAGTTGAACCACTTATTACATTATTAAGTTAAGTTGGACAAAATAAACTTTCCAACATTAATAAACATCAGATGTATCAATTATAATTATCACCAGACAAAAGAATTATCTTGGATTAAGTGTTTTTAAGCAGTTTAAACCCAGTTTACTTATCACCAACAAGATATTGCAAAACAACTTTTATCCTCTGCTTGTCAACAAATATCCAAAACAGTCATAGCATGACGTTATCACCTGTAAAATTATCAGTTCCTAGAATATCATTTCAATTTTTTATTTGATAAGATTGTTATGAGTTATCATCCAATTGAGGACAGTCTAGTCCATATTACTGAAACTACTTCCTAAAAACCAAAGCAAAATGGAAGTTTTTCTACTTGTAGGCCTTATTTTAATATGTACCTACATTTTGGGTCAAGTGTCTTTTGTAATTTATTCCAAGCGGTCATATGCAAAATTAAGAAATGCCATTATTT
Organism: Ips typographus; assembly: GCF_016097725.1. NCBI lineage: Eukaryota > Metazoa > Arthropoda > Insecta > Coleoptera > Curculionidae > Ips > Ips typographus. Next base: position 11,657,233 of record NC_138427.1, read on the forward strand.
CTCAAGGTAAGTTTGATGACTTAATAAACAAAAACTTGCTTAATAAACTATTCACAGGGCGCTTGATTTCAATGATACCAGTATTAACTGTAACTACAGTTATGCAAGGATCATCTCAAAACCAATTCCAGCCAATGCCAGGCGCTCCCCCTGGATGTAAGTGTTTTATATCAATAATTCAAAATCTTAAAACTTAAGATTTAAAAAAATTACAGATTCTGTCAATACTGAGACCAAACAAATGCCTCCTGCCTACACTCCTTAATTACTTGAAATATCAGAATGTATAATAATATAATAAACATTTTACCTGTAAAAAACTAACTGTGGTTTTCATATCATGCTCTCTGTTTCCCCTCCCCATTTTCTTAGCCATTTCACATATCTCTTCATAACTAATACTAGGCTCTTTAGGATCACTTTTAGCTTTTGACTGATTATCATTAGAATCAGTTTTCAGCAATTCATTCAGGTACTCTTGGTCTACTTGATCCATGGCTTCTTGCAGGTCATTCCTAAATCCTCGGTTCACTTCCGGTTCTAGTAATTCACACTTCCGGAGCCGTTTACAGGCCTCCAATTCTGATTCTCCAAACAACATGATGGGTTCACCTCTGTCACGCAATTTGTTGATTACCTCTTGTCTCGGGAGAATATAGTGTTTAACGTCGGCTTCAGTTTTGCTGCCTTTTAAAAAACCTGGTTTACCAAAATTAGTGAATGAAATTGGGGCATAAATACCTTCAGTGACATCCTTAGAACTGTGAGCAGTTTCAGTTTGGGGATGTTGCTTTTTGTATTGTTCTAACGCTTTCTCCGTCAATTCCCCACGTCTAAAATACTTTCTTTTGGGGTTCTACAAGAAAAAAATATAAGTTGAAGCCACCAATAGGGCTAAAATACTGTCTGTTGTGAAAGTTTTACAATTTACTTCACCACTTACCACTAAGTTTTTCTCTTCTAACTCTTTTCGCTTCCGTTCCATTTCAGCCTTTAGTATTTCCATTTTATGTTTTTGCCAAACTACTTGTCCAGTATGTTTAATTAAAACCAATAAATAATTAAATACAAATTCAAACCCTTGAACTTGAAAAGTTTAAAGGTTAGGTTTTTATTTTCAATATTCAGGTTATCACGTGACGGTTTACTGTGCAGTCGTTAGTTGTGGCACGTGGCAAACTAATTTTCTGACAGTTAAACTTTTCAATGAGTTTTTGAGGTTAGATTGTTTTGTTGTGAGCTATATTGTTATTTGAAAATTCTCACTACTGTTCATTTAAATTTGTGTTTTTGTTGTTATTAGCCACAGAGCATTGGAATAATTACAGCACAATCATTATGTTGTCAGACAAAAGTTCAGAACTGTTGGCCCACAACTTGCATGGGACTTTTGTGTCCCAAAAAATCAACAAAATTCGTTGGAAACCTGAGAGAATGGAGGAATCTCACTTTTTTGTTACCGGCAGTGTAGACTGTGAGGAGAACAAACTTACCCTTTGGGATCTGTTTGAAAACCAAGAAGAAGATGACATCTACCCATTCACTATTTCTGAGTATCCTTACTGTGGTGATGTTACTGAAATAAAGGTACAATAATAGTATGTGGGTTTCAGAAATAAACTCTTTTTTTCAGTTTTTGAATCCTGATCATTTTGCCTGTAGTTCTTCATCAGGGTCTGCCCATTTGATGAGTGTGGTTGTGTCCCAGAGTGGGGAATACAGCCTTCAAAATTATATTTCATGGAAAGACCTCCATTATTTTAGGGATGGAGAACCAAGTCCTTGTACTGCTTTGACAAGTCATGGTAATGATTTGGTGACAGTGGGTGAAGATGGTAGAATTAATGTCTTAACTGCTCAATCTACTAATGTTGTAAGGTCAATAGGTAAGTGATGACTAGATCATATTATCAAAAATGCCATTTTTGTTAAGGCCATCAGTATACACCAATTTTTTCATCCCTCTTTAAACCCTTATTCTTACTATTATTGTAATAAACATGGAGAAACATACCTAATACCTTGGTGGGTGTTTTTTACTAAGTCTCAGTTAGTTAGGTTAAAAATAATTATTGTTCTTTTAAGAAAATGCTGACAGTTGTTCAATTCAATGTGTAACATTTTTAAAGCACAATGAAGTGCTTACAAGCAACTTGAGAGGCCAACTAAAAATTTGGGATTTGAAATCTGGAAGCAATAAACCAAGTGGTACTTTTATGCTTAGTGGTGATCAGGTTACAGCAACTTGTTTAACATTTCATCCTACACAAAGGCATATTATAATAGCAGGTAATTGCAAAAAAGTGCGCTGTAAGGACTCAATAATCTGTAAAACTTTTTAAAATGACTAAATGACTTTTTTAGCAAAGTTAAAATATTTTTCTTCCTATTTAAAAATCTGGAACAGGATTATTGGGTTTGTAGGGTACTAAAATAAAATGTCCTAAATTTACAGCAACACTTTACTGTAATGATCTATTTAGGAGACGAATTAGGAGCTTTGACAACATGGGATTTGCGTCACAACACGTTTCCTGTCAACGTGTTGAACGCGCATGAAGGAGCAATTTCCGAAATTCAATTCCATCCCGACAATCCGGAAAATTTGTTCAGTTGCTCGAGTTCCGGCGAACTTTGGCATTGGTTCACTAAAAGCAAATATCGCAATTTAAAGAAAAACGACATTGGCGAAACGAACGTATGGTTGGCTTCCGACAATATCAAAAGTAAAATGGACGTTTTGACATTAATGCCCACATTGGGCAAGCCTATTAACAGCCTGGATATCAATAGGAATAAAGTGATTTGCGGTTGTGATAACGAAGCTATTTATTTGATTAACGGCGTTAATGTGTAGTTGCTACAATACATTGATTAACAATAATAAATAATTTTTTTAAAGCTTAAAAGTTTAAGTTTATTACCGTCTTGGGGAAAACCAGCGACTTGAATATGCTACTCCTGTGAGAAACTTTAGGTCTATCAACGTGCGCAACTTTATCTTTTATGTCAGACCTGGATAAATCACCCCTTAAACTCAATAATCTAAGTAAGTGATCTTCTGAAATATCCGGATACTTTTCTAGTACCCTATGCAACTCAAAGGAAATCATATCATCATCACTTTTTACCACCTCTGATAACATTACAATAGCCTCAAACTCCTCATCCTCATCTTGGACATTGCCACTCCTAGACAAGTTATTGAACAAATTATTTAACCGTTCTACTTCTTTTACCATTTTTCCAGCAGCTTTGATGCAATCATCGAAAGTTTTAAATGACGTTCTGCGCGACAGCATTGCCGTTAAATAACGTCGAGCAACTGTAGTTTTGGCCTGATCCACAATAAAGTTATAGTTGGCTTCCGCAAGTCTGTTATAATCTTGGAAATAATCATCCAGAGTGGCGTAAATGGTTTCTAAAGAGTCTAAACTGGTCAGCCACTGTGAGTTAAACAACTTGTCAAAATGCTGATCCAAGTCTATGAACAACTCCTCCAACAAGTAATTTCCGGTTTCATTTCGTAATTGTAAGAAAGTGCCTCTAAGTCTGTTGAAGTTTTCTGCCGTGTGCGTCACGAATAAGTTACTAGAATACTGTTTCTCTAAATGATTACCCAATTCTACAAATTGCAAACAGTGATTCACAATAATTATCATGTATTGGGTAAAATAAGGGACTTGTTTTCGGTCTTCAAAATATCGATTTTTGAAATCGATAATAGCGTCTCTGAAGGAGTCTCTAAATTTGATAACTTGCTCCACACTTAAAATCAGCACTTTCAAAGCGATTTCGTCACTTATTGTTTTGGCAACATCCAGATTCTGATTAATCATTTGGAAAATTATGATTGGAGCTGCTGTCCTAGTGTAGGACTCTGCATCTGGAGATTTAGATGACCTCCACTCTTCTTTTTCCGATTTTAAAGCATTCTGCATCCACTCAATATAATTTGACTCAATGTCTTTTAGATAATTTGCAATTAGTCTTTCTAAGATAGGTGCAGGTAGTAGTGGACCCACATTTTTTGTGTGCTCTACTAAATCCGGATGTGCCAACATTTCTTCTGAATGGTAAGTACGAAAAACTAAAGACAACATAGTAACATACTCTGTGCCTTCCAAACCATTTTGAATTATTTCTTGAAGGTGAACTGATAATGATTTATGATACATTACTACATAGCGGTCAACGATTTTATATTCTGGAGGAAAACATGGTAGACACAGAGTTTTAACGACTCTTAGATCTTCCAAAATTAGTTGTCTTATGAGTTCCAAATATCTGATTAACCATCGTTTATTATCTTTTCTTTCTTCAACTTGGGTGCCTTCAATTCGCGTCTCTACCGACCTCTCTAAGATTCCAAACGCCATGTCCTTCCACTTCTTTGGTCTGCCCGGAGCCAGAAATCCAGTTTGTTTTTCCTGCTTCAAAGCTATTTCATCTGCCTTCTCCTCTCTTTTTATGATTCGCAGTACGGTAACCAACTCGGCGGGGTTTTTTCTTACAGTGTTCAAAGTCCTGGACAGTACAAACACCAGTTGTTTCTCCAACAGTTTGGACAGGCTTTCCACTTCAGAGAAATACGCCTTCAGTAATGATTTGTCGTGTGGCGACTGATTGGGCAGCTTATGTAGCTCAAACAGTAAATCATCTCTAGCATTTTCCAGGTCACGGAGACACTGATGCGTATGCAACAATTTGCCTTCATTGATCCATTGTTTAGTTCTCTCCACACTGTCAGGCACGGTAAAAATATGTTTTAAATTGTCTCGGGCCGTGACGTATTGCGAATGCCTCATATTTTCGTCACGAACGTCCCCCAACGCTTCGTGCATACGGCTAACCTCGGAGAACAAGTTAAACGTTTTTTTCACCTCCGCGTTGATTTCCTTCGATTGTTCCAGGCAGTTATGCAGTTGATTGATGCCCGTCCGGACACCATCTAGTTGCTGTTGCATTGCGGATTTTAACAGCGCCTCAACTGAGCATTTTTTACGGGCGAATCTTTGTTTGATTTGCTCAATTTTTTCTAGTTGTCCAGGCCTGTTGAACATGGTGACAATTTTCGTGGTAGCCGATGCTTTTGCGTTCGCCTCCCATTCTCTCATGTTGATTCCTCTGTTGCTACTCATCTTGTGTTTAATCTGCAACATACAGGGAAAATTTGGGATAAAATATACTGTCTTTATTGAGACAGTGTTTACTATTTTACATTTAGATTATTTGATGATGTAATTATGAAAGCACCTTGACTATAAGAACAGTATTTTACTTGAACAACACTTATTTCAAGTTTTAAGCAATTTAGGAGTGGCAACCTGTTACAGCTACATATCATCTCTAAACCTAAACTAGAGAATCTTTTAAATGCCTATTGAGACAACCCCATGAACTATTTAGGAAACAACTGTACTGTTATGGGCTTTATTGGTGGTTCTGGTTAAGTCCCCATAAATTATTTCAGTAAAATCCACTCTTACCGCATTAATAATGCGTATCGATTTACTTACTTAAACAACTTTTACCTGTAGCCTGTTTGATTAGAACTTCATTTATTTCACTCACATCACTTTTCCTATTTCTTTTTAGTTTGGGTTTATTTTTATTAACCTCACTTTGCTTAGCTGTTTTGTTTAGACTTTTTCTTCTTCCTTTATTTTGACAGAATTAAAGGAAGAAGAATTAAGGTTAAGAATTAACAAGTGACAACTTTTAAATTTGGTGAATAGTGACTATCATTTTAATTTTAAACAGTTTTAAATTTAAAATAATACCGACTTTTTAAACAAAATTAATAGTGTAATATTAACTGATATGGCCCAAAAAAACATTTTTGAGTCGACCCATAAGGGTGACTTTGAAGTGGTTTCAAAAAAACTAGAAGAAGACCCCTCTCTACTAACGGCCAAAGACTCGGTAAGCTCTTTTCGCTCATTTCCAATTTACTCACCATATATTTAAACGCTTTAATGTGATCCCAGAATCAAAGACTACTTATCCACTGGGCGGCAGTTGGCGGCAGCACCAAACTAGTTACACATTTGATTGAACTTGGTTCTCCTATTGATCCTCTGGATGACACTGAAACAACCCCCTTGATTTTGGCCAGCTCAGCTGGACACACTCAAATAGTTAACATGCTTATTGATCGAGGTGCAATGGTTGACCAACAGTCATCAAATGGTCATTCAGCTTTACAGTATGCTGCATCAAAAGGATGGATACCAGTAAAGTTTATGTTAGCCAATGTTTCTTTAATTAGCTGTGCACTTATTTACAGATATGCATTAAGTTATTAGACAGTGGAGCCAACATTAATATCACAGATAAACGCGGTAGCACACCACTGCATAGGGCAGCCTCCAAAGGTAACTTGGAGGTAGTGAAACTATTCTTGGAACATTTGAATGACTTGAAAATAAATCATCGCGATATTTACGGAAATTCTGCACTACACTTGACGTGCGAGGAGGATCGGCAAGATGAGGCAGTTCTACTGGTTAAAAATGGGGCTGATTTAACACTTCAAAATAAAGATAGACAAACACCTTTGGATTTGTCTTCACCAACATTAATTAGGCTGTTAAGATCTGCAGTGGAAGCTTCTACAAATTAAACTTCTAGATTGAATAAAAAGTCAATGAATTTGTCTTCTGTGATATAAAAAAACAAAGGCAGGTATAAAATTCAATTTTATATTACATATTAACTTGTCTCACAGTTTGCGCTTTCTCCATTGCAGTGACTTTTATTATGTTTCTTTAAACTTGTTAAATTGTAGTAAGTTTTACTACACACCAAACATTTGTATGGTTTTTCCCCAGTGTGAGTTCGCAAATGAACCTATCAAAAATTAATAAAAATACAAAGTAGATATTTTACTTAAATTACTTCTCTTAGTACCTTTAAATTTCCATTTGAAGTGAACCTTTTCTGGCAAAAATTACAATTAAACGGTTTTTCGCCGCTGTGCAGTCTCATGTGGGTTTTCAGGTGTCCAGACTGAGTAAAACATTTTTGGCATAAACTGCACTGATACGGTTTTTCACCCGAGTGTACCACACTGTGATTGTTAAAAGCGCTCTTTTGTTTAAATTTTTTTCCGCACTGTTTGCACTCATATGGTGAATAACCTGTGTGCGTTCTCATATGTGAATCCAACTGTCCTTTTGTATTGAAATCTACCCAATAGTGTAATTAGTAAGACTTTGAAAGCTTCCAGGTAATTAAACAACAAACCTTTGCCGCAATGAGTGCATAAAAAGTTTTTTCCTTTGCTGTCACTATGTAGCACTAAATGGTTTTGCAGAGCACCCCTGCTGGCAAATATTCGATTGCATTTATCACATTTCAGTTGCAAGTACAGTTTGGTTGCTTCAGTTTGGTCCACTTCACCATTAACAAGTTTATGACGGTGTACGTGAATGAAATAATTTGCATATCTTTTAAAACCTTTACCACAATAAGTGCAAATGTAGGGATTGTTACCAGTATGAATGTTTTTGTGCTCTTTCAGCACATGAGCTCTGGAAAATGCTAAAAAAAATCATAAAACCTAGTTTTGGTTCTGGACTGTATTTATACCTTTTCCACAATATTCACAAGTGAATTTTTTAATTCCTTTATGGATTAACAAGTGTCTTGTTAAGTTTTGTTGGAATCTGAAGCCCTTACTACATTCAGGGCATTTGAACAACTCTTTAGTGTGACATGTCATGTGAGTGTTTAGTAAATGTTTCTTTTTGAACATTTTACCACATTTTGAACATGAATAACCTACAGATTTTTTACAATTTTCTGAAGGTTTTGGTGATAAATCCTAAAAATTTTTAGACTGCAAATAGTAAAGAAACCATCATATCCATATACATACCCTGGTTGGTACTACATCACAGCTATTTCCTAAACATTTTTTCTCTTTAATATGACTATCAAAATTGTTCATTGAATCAAATTTGCTTTTGCACACCTCACATTTGAAATGTGGCACATTTTCTTGCTCCAATTCATGTTTACTATAACTCGAATTTTTTTCTGCAGTTTTCTCAAAAAGACTTTTTAGCTTAATGAAGTTGTCCAGGCAGTCTTTAATAAACATTGTGAATGATTTAAATACTCTAGTACAGTTTGGGCATATTTTTTGAGGCAGATCACAGATGTTCTAAAATTAGTTAAATGTGATAAACTTAAGTTAGAAACTTTGTTTTGCTTAAAACTACATAATTTACCAATAAAGTAAAAACAAAAACTAAATTTTACCTGAACGTCCTGAACTCCTGCAACTTTCCAAAATATTTCTACACTTGGAGTCTCTGAAATCAGCTCTAACTCTGTTGATTCTAGCAAACAAAACCGGCAAATTTTGGGAAACTTGCTAATTGATAGAGTACCAGTCATAATTAGAAACAAAAAATGATTTCAAAATAAAAGGGAAGTAAACTTAAACTTAAGTAAACAAAACAAGTTTGGGCCGCATGTGCAATGAACCTATAAATAGATAACTTTGGGTTTCGGCATGTCTCTCTCCGTCTGTTGCACTTGAGCTGAACGAAACAGACACCCACTGTTTGTCTGATGACAAAAAAATAGAAAATGACAGACTATCTGTCAAATAATGTTTTGATCGATATTTTACGATTGTGATATTTGAGGTTAAGTTTTATAAATTTTTAAAATATTTTTGAGGATTTATAGAAAATTTCACAATTTTACCTTAAATAAATTAGTTTAATCCGCTTAAGCTGTTATACAAGAGACCAGTAAACAATTTTCTAATGTCGGAATGCTATTTCGATGATCTGTCCACGGAATTGCTAATTTACGTTTTCAGTTTTTTGGATATTCATGACTTAAGTCGGCTCAGATCAACTTGCAGACGTTTTAGGGATATTATAAACACTTGGGACAACGTATTAATTAAAACTGTTACTGTAGTTACTAATCAGAAAAATGAGAAATTCAAATCTAGGTGAGTGTGACATTTTGATTCTATCCCACCATAAGTTGGTCAAAAAAATCAATTTTTTAGATGTTTCAATATAATTCCAACTAAATTAGAAAAGCTACGTTTGCAAAACAACTGGAAATATGGTATATACGAAGAGAAGTCGTTTTTCTACAGCAGAAAAAAATTCATGCCCTGGTTGAAATTGGAAAAAGACAGGCTTTGGTTTAGTAGAGGGCCAAAAATTTACAATTATAAAAGAGATAAGGATTTTATTATTGAATCCAAACCTACTTTTGTTTTGACACCCCAGTATAGGCAAAGTTGTGTTGGGGTAGGTTTTTCATCTGCTGATGTTACCAAGTTTGCAGTTAAAAATCATCTGTTAGTTGCTGGTTTAAGGTGAGTATTTGTAATAGTAAAGTTAAAAATCCAATCACCTGCTTCTATCATAGTGATGGTGGTGTTTATGTACAAAATATAGTGAATCGAAATGAGTGTTTTATTGACAAAACTGAACACACATTTACTTGTTCAGTGGACATAACTCCTGATAATGTTCTGGTTGCTTGTGGAATGAGAAATGATTGTTTCAAAATATTTTCAGTACAAAGAGACCCCTTAGGTAGGAAAGTGATTTAATTCAACTAAACAACCAATTAAAACCCTGATATTTGCAGAACTAACTTTAATTTACACTCAAGAGTTAGGTAATCGAGCTTGGTGCGTCTCATTTAGTGATGATAAACCCTTGTTTGCATGCGGAACTTCCGCAGGCGACACCCGTAGGTCACTGGGCAAATCTATCTGGATTTATGACACAGAAAGGTAATTCACATTGGGTATTATCTTTAAATATGTGACAAAAGTTTTTTTGCTGTGGAACTAAATCAAAAATATGTATTTATCAGGTTTACTCAAACAATGAGTCTAAAACTGGGACATTTTATTTCTGCTACATTTGACATGAAATGGGATGGACCACACGGTCTTTGGTCCTGTGGCAATGACAGCCTTGTAAGAAGGTAATTGTTATACAAAAAGTGTATTTGTAATGTAAGTTTAACAGCAAAATGTCAATAATCAGTTAGGAAAGCAGTTGTGTATAAATCTCAGCATATTGGATATGATTATTCAAAAAAATAGACCAATTACAAACTACCAACAGTGCTAAAATTCTTTTAGGTGGGATTTACGTACTGGCAACTGCGAACAGAAATTTCACGACGCATTTAACGCCGGTTTGTACTGTTTGGATTACGATTACTGTAATAGCATAATGGTTGGAACGTACTTGCATGGAAGGGCAGCCCTTTGGGATGTTCGAACTGAACGATGCATTCAGGCAAGCGTTATATTAATATCGCGGTTTGTTTTTGGTGTAGGTCAAGTTGGTTTTTTTTGTAGCTGTATTTTATACGGACTTGCAAAGGTTCCAGTTTAAACTCGCCCATTTACAGTCTGTCTTTTGATGCGGAATATTTATTCGCCGCCGTCGATCAGAATTTAAGTGTTATGGATTTTAGTGGATATTATGACAATGAGCAAAAACAAGACTACGTTAAAAAGTATGTATATTCAAACTGTGTTTCACTGTTTATGTTGATGCTTCTTAGTTGTTTTTTATTTTTTTTTTTAGTATTTTATAAAAGTTACCAAAGCCACTTTTTATTCAGACGTCCGCCAGGTAGTACCCTAATTATTGTATTTATATTTTTAGGTTATGCTGGGGTGACTAATAAAAATAATGAAGTATGAAGTTAACCATAAGAAACAACTTTAATATACAAAAGATATTTTTGTCAATAAATTATATTGATAAGTTTATAGTATAGAGTATATGTATTAGATGTGTGCGCTGCTCATCGCAACTTGTGTACCTTCACCTTATTTTTATTTATTTAAAAACCTACTTGTAATTTATACAAAAACAAATAACAATAAAAATCGCCCAGTAAAAGTGCAAACAAAAATGTGTTTTAAAATTAGGCACCATTGACATAAATCAAGGAAATTTCTTCTGCCAATAAAAAACGGTGCGATGTTGCCAAGGTGCGTTTGAATACATTTACACTGGAAATCAAGGCCTTCTTTCAGATAAAAAAGACCTTCCAGCATAGTAAAATGAGATACATATCACTATGGAATGATATTTCAATATCTAATAGTAATATTAATAATAAATATGCTTTATATGTATGTAATAAGTATATAAGCCACTTTTTAGCAAAAAACTTCTTAAATTAGTAACAAAATGGGATTTCACCTTCCCGGGTGATAGTGCAGTAAACATCCAACGGCACCGAAATAACCTTCGTGCTCGAGGAACAACGCTCTCATCGAACGATTTGACCAATATTCCATGGCGCAGGCCAGTAGTTTCATTGCTACAGGATTTACGCGCAGGAAATTACCCACAAACACCACCTAAACAACCAAGAGTTTATTGATTTATCTGAATTAACTTTGATGATTTACCCTTTCAACTTTTTGTTGTATGGCGCACATTCGGGCAATCGAGCCAATGTTGTTGGTTATCGTTACCAGTGTGGCCCTGGCTAAGTCCTGTCTGCTCACTTTACTTCGTCTGTCGCGAGAGTTCATTTGGCCAAAGCTATCAGATAAACAATATTGTTGTAAATACCTTCAAAGTGAAACATATAACACAATTAATTTGTGTCTTATAACATAAACTTATCTCTCAGTTGTCAAAAATTCAAAATTCCCTGTCCAATCTAGAAAACATTACCTGCTAGCAACTAAATCGCCAGGAAGTCCAAATTTAGCGTAATCACCCCCATAAATGTCTTTTACCAGTTTATCGACGTTCGTATGATCACCTTCAGCTGCTAAACTAATAGCTTCTTCAAACGTATTACAACCAGTTAAGAGACAACAAAGGCCTAGAAAAGTTCCTCCTCCCAAACTAGAACGTTACAATAAATTATTCCGATAGTTAGCTGAAATTCGATCTAACCTTGTTCCTGATACTCTCTTATAGTCGGTGGGACTTTTCACCGCCAAAATACTAACTCCACTTCCAATATTAACCAACAAAAATGGATACGGCTTAGAAAAATCATAATTCACTTTGGCACATTTAGCATCATCGCTGGGATCGGTCCAATAGTAACATTCCGTAGGATTTTTTTTGTCGATATACAAAAGTCCTTTTAAGAGCGACTCGAACTCGTCGCATTTCTCTAATTTCATGTTTACCGACTGAAAAAATATTTCCAATTTGATATTTTAATGTTACTTGAAAAATGAGGCAAACCTTTTTAAAATCTGCTTCAAACTTGTACGCACCACCTCCGGTGGCACACACGGTGGAAATAAGTTTCGCCATACCTTTTTGGTTGGCCAAAGACAGAAACTTTTTCATTTGTGACGTAGGAAATCTGATGAAGTGAATGGTTCCTGAAACGCCTCGCAACTCTACATTATCCATCTAAAAAAATTATTTGTTCTGGTATTTTTTGCTAGGCATTGTTGTTTTCATTTTGTTACTATTTCCAGTCAATTATAATAACGCTGCGGTTTAAAAATATTGGAACAAAAGTCCACTACATAATTAAATATTGTAAAACGCAAAGTTATGGAACATAAAAAGTAAATGTTAGTTACTACTGTTAATAATAAGTCATTTTGTATTTGATTTATTACTTCAGTCAGTGAAGTAAACCATTTGAAATTCAATAAAACCATCTCTCCAAGTACAAAAAAATATACACATTTCCATCTCAATCAGTTTCCAATACCAAAATCTCGGTATGTTTGGCACGAGTGTGCTTAAAGCAATTCACGTCTATCAAACACTTAAAAGAAAGCATACACGTGCTGTCAAGTGAATGACAAAATCACCGATATCGTTTTATGACTTTATTTCATTGCAGGAACAATTACGGTGTATGTCGAAAAATACATCCATTATATAACGGTTTTTAAATATTAAAAAATTCAAGGTTTATTAAACGTAAGCCACTCATTATGAGCAATTTCATTCATATGTATTCAGTTCCCCAATTAAAATGGTAATTCTCTCGAAAAGCGTAAGTTAAGTTTTCGGAAGCCTTAAAGGATTATTACCTGTAAATGGGTGTCCCTGTGGCCAGTTTTTCCGTATGAGGAATTTTTGGTTAGATACTTTCGGATACTTTTTAGTATTTCCGTTTCTTCTGATTTGCCCTGCGTCATATCGCGTGGCTCGAAATAGACCAATTTGCATAGAGTTCCTCCAATGTCCATACCAAACCATGGCATAGCTGGAATTGATTTTCGCAAATCAGTTAGAACAAGGTGATCAATATTAACATATTTAAAATTTTATCAAAGTATTTGAAAATAAACCATGAGAAACAAACTGATTCACTTCTTGTATACGTTAAATAAACCTGATCTTACATAATCAACTGGTAAATAATTATCTCTAAATTACTGAACACAAGACAAGGCGTGAAATTACACAAACTTTGAAAGACTCCTTCTTCCAACATCAACATTTTTCCATAACATCTTTAATTTACTTAAAACTGTATTTATTAAAAAAGGAAACTCACTGTTCAAGTCACAATAAACAATGTAGGGTCGTTTTTCCATTTTGAATTAAAAACACATCACAAAGTCACCCTAGAGCCCACACTTTTCAAATGAACAATCACGAAAAATTGCAAGATAAAGTATGTAATGTTATTATTACTTTCCACACTCAAAGATTATAAGTTCTCGTTATCTGGATAATTTACGTAGTCTAGTAACAGAATTTGACCAGCTGATATTTCATTTAAAAAAAAGTCCAATCAGTTCCACTTATTAAGTCTAACACTTATATACGTGTGCGAAACAATTGTTATTTTATTAATTTATTTAAGTGCTACAAATAATTGCATTAAACGCATTTTATAGTGTTGAAGAAAAGTCTGCCTATTTCCAAGTTGTATAATGTTTTTTTTTCCTATTGTTGCAATTTGTTTCACTGATTTAATGTGCTGTTACTACATTTTCACTTCACTTTGGCTAAAGACAGTTACAAAAAGAAGGAAACCGCTAAACTAAATTCACACGCTACCGACAACAAAACCACTACTTGAATACGTTACAAACCCAGCAAATAGAATAATTTTAATGTAAATTACGTAAAGCGGCCGGTCAAGTACTCTTTTTGTTATTGTTGACCTTTGCGTATATAGAATATGTAAGATGTGGTGTCGCGAACGTGGCAAATTAATGCACAAACCGCCGCTGGAAGTGAGTTTTACTTACATGGATTATCAATTCCATTTGGGCAGCCGTTTTGAAGCACCTCCATCGGTTCCACGGAACTGCTACTACTTGACGCCTCTTCCGACATTTTTTCGGCTAGGATGCGATGTAAACAGCCTTTACAACTGTGTGGAGCCATTGCCAGTTGGTAAAAACGTTAAATGCTCAGTGCCTGAAAGTCAAATATGCGAAAATTTGCCCTGGACACAAAATCCTGTAAATAAGTGGGAAAACTACAATTATTATACACTGATAGCAGTTTTTTTAAGTATTGATATTCAAAACTGTATGTTTCTATTCTAATGGTACATGGATTACATGGTGAAGTAAAATTGAATATTTCATCCAATTTCTTAATTGTGGAACACATTTCCTATATAAACCAATGATTTTAGCAGCTCAAAAGCCAATTGCAGGAGGAAAAAGACACTTGTTGTTCATAGTAATTAATAGATATTTAGAAAGTCAATGTCACATTTTTGGAAATGACCTACTTTGGTGATTCAAGGTCATTATCAAAGTCATTGTCATACAGACCCCTGAGTACCAATCTAATTTGGGTAGAACATTTATCAGAAAATACTTTATAAAAATGATTACCAGGTAACATGATAGAATTGAGGTTAGAGAAATCAATACTTTATTATTGAATTTTTTCATAAATCTGTTGATGACTGAAATCTACTCACTTTTCTTAAGATACAAACATTTTTACACAAATTACTTACTAGTCTAATCTAGCTGAAAAAAAATCACTCACATATTGCTGATCCAAGTGGTCTAATGATCTAAAATTAGTTTGACACAGTTTTGTGGTGTAAGCACTTTTACTT
Source organism: Ips typographus (assembly GCF_016097725.1). NCBI lineage: Eukaryota > Metazoa > Arthropoda > Insecta > Coleoptera > Curculionidae > Ips > Ips typographus. Next base: position 11,672,281 of record NC_138427.1, read on the forward strand.
CACTTTTCAGACAATTTAAATATTCTACATTTGACTTGATGGGGACCAAAATCCGGTTCATACATACCTGACATTATTTCCTATGTTAATGAAGACACCTAAAGGATATTTCAGTACAAGTAAGGTGTAGGTAATTGAAGTTGCCACTGAAATTGGAACTAGATTTCCATTTGTTGTAACCAATTTATTTGCTGTTAGATGCAAATGTTTTAAACTAAAATGACCCCCAGAGTCTAAAGTGCATTCCCTTCCTAAAAAGCAAATAAATTTCTATTAAGCATTCCCTGGTTCCTGCCTTGAATAGTGTGATTTTTTTATGTGGATAAGATAACAAGGCCAGTTTATAGTAACTAATATATTACACATAGTACATTACAATTAAAATAAATAAAAACCATTTACTTTTTTTGTCTTTGGTGGAGGATTTGCCGATGTCATCCCGGACGGGCCAATTGGAATGAAGTAAAGGGCCGTGATGTTTCAAGTTTCAATTGCCATTCGCATTAACTTATTTCTCGGAGAAGGCCAGTGCTATGATTATCTTATACCTGTTTATTAATATCATTCTTATCTTGTGAACTTTGTGATTAATTGTTTTTCCTTTCACGACAGTTCAAAAGGAGAGGTTTATAAAACTTTACACAACAAATTTTTATAAAAATCAATTGACAATGACAAAACGTCAGTTTAGTCAGTTCTGTCTTTTACAATTGTCAACATATTAAGTTAAAATCACGAGTATGTTTTATAGCTTTTTCATAAGGAGACCACGTGAGCGAACTAAGAACCACGTTTACTTCTTTAGTGTTTTGGAATTAAATAAAAACTAAATACGGCAACATTGGTAAAGTTTTGGTTTTAAGTTTTAACCTATTTTAGATATTTCTTGTTACAGAAGCGAACCGGATATTGATAAATGTCAGATTGTATTATAGATTTTTAGAATTATTTTAATTACAGGGCTGACAAATTTTTTGCTGTTTTGTGGAAGCAGGAATAACTTGCAAACAGTGTTGCCTTATTGCCGGTTGCAACGACCACCAACAAAACAACGCGAAAAATTCCAGAGTGTTCGGTGACAGTTTTAATTGTCAGCTGTCGTCGGTTTTCCCGTTCTAGATTTTCAACAAATCGCGATTTGACCGGCACGTTGTAAATTCCGCGAGGAAACGTTCAAAAAGCGTTTGTGAATATCATTCCAACGGCATTTCCGTACTGTGATAAACGATTAACCAGAGTTTCACTTTAAAAAGAATTGGAGCATCGTAAGCGATGGCCGCGATGTCAGTGATCGGGATAGATTTGGGGAACGAGTCCTGCTATATTGCAGTTGCGAAAGCGGGCGGAATTGAGACCATCGCCAATGATTACAGTTTGAGGGCCACACCGTAAGTTGTTTTATTTTGTTTAGGGGCTGCGTGAGTCTGGTTTACCCGAAAATCCCAAACGGCAAACAAGTAGTGGGTGTATGACTTCATCCAAAGGACTTGGGACCATTCACCTTGACAACACACAATGTCTATATATGGATTTTTTGATTGTATTTAATGTTTGTTTGAATTTTACTTTTGATTCATGTTTTGTGGTTTACTGATACATAGAATGTTATAATAACCTCGATAATAACACTACTGCTTGTGGCCAGTTTCAAATCTACAAATCCCTCAATCATCAGAACAGAGAACAAACAGGCTTGGGAATTGTATAATTGCCATGGAAAGATTACAAATTTGTCATATTCTACCTGAACTATAATCCTTTCTTTATAGGCAACCATCCTTTCCTTCCTTTTTTTAAGTCCAGCCACTATCAAAAATGGGATGTATTATAAAAGCCGTTTACTTGACTGTTTAGTACCTATATTAAACAATAATTGAGATTTTGTAGAAACTAATTTCTGACAAAGAGTAACAATAGAAAAAGGCATTTCTGTATTAATAAGAATAATTATTAGGTGTATGCAAACGCAAAATATTTGAGCAACATTTTTTACAATGAACACTGCCTTTCTGCTGTTCAATAATGAACAGGTCATTATTATATAATTAGTTAGATAACACTCAATTCTTAATAATGTGGCTATTGAAAATATGTTTTATATTGTATGAAGTTGTTGTTACTTTGAAACAATGGACTAATAAAGGATTTAATTTCAGTAAGTCAGTAATAAATACAAAAATTGAGTGTGCTATCTGCAGGATTGATTTACTGTACAAAGGGTTTCTTAGTAGAAGGTTATTCGCTGGTGTTTTTCAATCAAATTTGGACAAATATGGCAGTCAAATATACAGAAAAAAATTGGTGTTTCATTGCTCTTAACATCCCAAGCCTTATTTGCATGTATTAAAGTCTCTCAGAGTATATTTAATGTTTTATGTTGTATACCCATTATGTAAGAGTAGTAAAAATCATGCTACTGCCACAATAACAAAAACCAGACATCAGTTAAAACCTCGATTAAAACAGAAAACATTTTTAAACCGTTTCAGGTCCTATGTTGCATTTTCCGATAAAAATCGTATCCTGGGCGTGGCCGCCAAAAATCAACAGGTCACTAACATGAAAAACACTGTGTACGGCTTGAAACGGCTTCTAGGTAGAAAGTTCCAGGATCCACATGTACAACGGGAAATACAGTCGTTACCGTTCAACATTTTGGAAGACAAAAGTGGAAATATTGGAATAAAAGTTTGTAACCACCCCCAGATTGTGATTAAGGGTTTATTTTTGGTATTAAAACTTTGCAGGTAAATTATTTGAATGAGGAGCATACATTCTCTCCAGAACAATGTTTGGCAATGTTACTAACGAAACTAAAAGATACAGCCAGTGTGGCCCTGCAAACTCCTATCAATGATTGTGTAATCTCAGTTCCCTCTTACTTTACTAATAATGAGCGAAAGGCTTTGTTAGATTCAGCTGCCATAGCTGGTAAGATTGGATTGTTCTTATGTGATCTTTTTGGTTTTACATTGGATTGGTTTAGGGTTAAATGTATTGCGACTTTTTAACGAATCCGCCGCCACTGCCCTGTCTTACGGAATATACAAGCAAGATCTACCAGCTGAGGAAGAAAAACCCCGAAACGTAGTTTTCTTAGACTGCGGTTACGCTTCTCTTCAAGTTTTTGCTTGCTCCTTCCATAAGGGCAAACTAAAAATGTTAGCCACAGCTTCCGATCCTTATCTAGGAGGTAGAGACTTTGATCGAGCACTGGCCGATCATTTTTCCGCCGATTTTCAACAGAAATATCGCATTAATGCCAAATCGAATGCCAGGTAAATCGTCTGCAGATTTTTCTGTTGTGAATCCCTAATGGCAATCCTGAAATTGTAGAGCTTATATCAGACTGCTGGCAGAAGTAGAAAAATTGAAGAAGCAAATGTCTGCCAACTCCACAACTTTACCTTTGGCTATTGAGTGTTTCATGGAGGACAAAGATGTGAAGTCTGAATTGAAGAGGGCTGATATGGAAGCACTTTGTGCTGGTTTGTTCCAAAGAGTAGAAGATACACTGAGAAAATGTTTGCAACAGTCTGGTAAGTGTGAGAATGTCGCTAAAAATTTGATATTATAAGAAATGTGGGTAATTTTTAGGATTGAATGTTAACGAAATTTACGCCGTGGAAATCGTGGGCGGTTCTTCCAGAATTCCGGCCATAAAACAGTTGATCGAAAAAGTGTTCCAAAAGCAGCCAAGCACCACGTTGAATCAAGACGAGGCGGTGGCTAGAGGATGCGCTTTGCAGTGCGCTATGTTATCACCCGCTGTTAGAGTGCGGGACTTTAGCGTAACCGATGTTCAGGTTGGTTTTTGATACTAGTAATTGTCTTAGGAAAATTGTTGAAGGAAAAACAATTTTACAGAATTACCCAGTGAACTTGGTGTGGGAAGGTGCAGATTGTCCTGGAGGGGAGTCGCGGGGAGGTTTGGAGGTATTCCCCGTTAATCACGCCGTACCGTTCTCGAAGGTTTTGACTTTTTATCGCACTGAAGCGTTTTCTCTTCATGCCGTTTATTCTGGCCAAGTACCCTATCCGGACCTTAATATTGGTGAGTTTTTGCCACTAGGAAAGTTAATTTCATTCTAATTCAGTTTGATTAATAGCGTTAAAGACCTATGCTTACAGAATCATATTTTTCCTAGGTACATGGGTAGTAAAGGATGTAAGACCTAGTGCGGACGGTAAACCGCAAAAAATTAAAGTAAAAGCCCGCATCAATCTGCACGGCATCATGACGATTACCAGCGCGTCCCTGCTCGAAGCGAAAGAATCGGCCGAAGAGTCACCGGAGAACGAGAAAATGAACGTGGATAGCGCGGCCGATCAACAGCCGCAGCAACAGAACGGCGAACAGCAAAACGAACCTGACGAAAACGTGGACGCCGCCAAAGGACAACAACAGAAGGCAGAGGTAGGGTCCGGCTACCGCTGGACTAAGAAATTTACATCCTGGTTAAGCGGGGTACGCATTTTAATGCTGCCGGCCGCTAGTTGGGCCAACAGGCTAAATTTGATTTTTCCACCGTAAAGATATAATTTAAGTTTTGTTCATTGTTTTATATTCATTTTGGTTGGCTTTTGTTACGTTCACAACGAGACAGCGTGTTACGTTACGCTGCAGTCAGCCGGCAGTGTCAAAAACGAAAATTCTGTTTGTTTTTGTTTGTAGATATTTTCGTACTCTTCCCCCTGTCTGGTTTCCTTTTTTTTTAGTTACACCTAAACCTAACAATGAATATCTGCCGGTTATTTAAGAAAAACAAAACGATCATAAAAACATTTTGGCGGGTATTAATTGTCACTAAAAAATAATTCTGATATGAAAAAATTGCAAAATAACATTTTCATATTGGAATTAAGATTGTTACTATACTAATACTGAAGTTGAATCCAAACTATGGGTAGTAAAGCTGAAATTTTTAGGACGGTGAAAAAGAGAAAAAGAAAAGAATCGTCAAGAGCATCGAACTGCCGATTGAAGCGCTTACTTTCGGGTTCTCGAACGTCGAACTCGACAAATATACTGAGCAAGAGTTTCAAATGATCGCGTCCGACCGACAGGAAAAGGAACGGGCTGATTTCAGGAACGCTTTGGAAGAGTACGTGTACGAATTACGTAGCAAAGTGTCTTCGGAAGATGAATTGGCGCCGTACATTCTCGAAGCTGACCGAGAGCAACTCGTCAGCCAGCTGGATCAGATGGAGAATTGGTTGTACGAGGATGGTGAAGATTGTAACAAACAGGTAAGTTAATCTCAGGGCTCCAAAGTAAAACAAAATCAATTGTCACTTTTGAGTGAACTTTATGCAATATTTTTTTATTTGTTATCATACTTTAATTCTTGTATAATCTTTCTCATCAAAGAAGACTATTCAAAGTCATCCAATTTTCCTCTGATACGGCAAATAAAGAAATGCGAACGTACCTGTGAGATAGATTCGATATGATTATTGCCGTTTGCCAGCTGACGCTAACAGCAAACTTTGGAGGCAGCGTTGCCAGAGCTACCCCAATGGGGGTAGATCTACCTCATTTCCAACAACTTCACCCCGCTCGCTCCTCCCATCAAAATCTACCCCGTTATTAAATGGAACAATCAAGAAACAAATAATGTCTTTGTCACATTTTCTCCGACTTCGACCAATGTTGCCAGGTCTACCGTTAAAACGGTATATTTACCCCTGTTCTGTCATAATATGTTTTTGAATATAATCTACCGTTTTTAATTACGTTATTGCCATTATATTGGTTGTGAAACTTTTCATATACTTTTTCAATTTAGTGTATAGGAAATTTAATAAGGATTCTAAAAATGCGCTTAAAACAGTCTTACTCCAAATATTCTCTAAAACCACGTGATTGTCACGTGGCCGTCTACCTAAATAGTGTTCTACATACACGTCACAACTGTTACTAACATCAAAACTGTCAAACTATGCTCTAAAATTGCCTCTCTAAAAATAGGAAAAATAAACAGCATTTTATGCATCAAGAAAACACTATTGAACTTTCTCCTTCTCTTTCTAGCCAATTGCAAAATTGGAAGACATGAATTATCTAAATGTCCTTGATTGAGCGTTTGAATGGCGTTGAATCGTCTTCTTTCCTAACACAGACAATATTTTCTAGGTTTACATAGACAAATTAGCCGATCTGAAATCAAAAGGTGAACCGATTCAGCAACGTAAAATCGAATGTGAACTGCGACCTGCCATCGTTGAAGATTTTGCCCGATCTCTACAACAATGCGAAAAATATTTAGAGCTTAAGAGGTAAGTCGTATTTTTGATTTTACTTTTTTTGGTAAACATTACAATGTTCTGTGTAGAAGTCGGAATCCAAAAGTGGCTCACTTGACCGACGAAGAAATGTCCAAAGTGGAGCAAGCGTTCAAAGACGCCGCCAATTGGCTGGACCAGGCAAGAACTAAATTGGCGCGCGCTCCTAAACATTTGCCACCACCAATCACCATCGCCCAAATCAGACAGGAAAAGTACAATTTCGATAACGTTGTGAATCCGATTTTGAGTAAACCAGTACCGAAAGAGCCTGAAGAGTCAAAGAAGCAAGACCAAAAGGCCGAACCGAACGCTGCGAATCCGGAGCAAAATCAACAACAGCAAGAAAAAATGGAATGGTCGTAGGCGAGATATAATTGTGATTATAGGTGTTTTAAATTACTTATTACTATATTTAAAATAACTCAAGTTTAGGTGGTTTTGTGTATGAATGGACTCTAATACACCGGTTGCCCCATTTCTCCGTTAAGTATTCACGTGTTCTAGTTGAATAATAAAATTCACACTCTCGAAATTAAATAAAGTTTGTTTTTATTCGATTTTTCTTTGTTTAGTGTACCAGATGTGAATGCATTTTTTTATTTTTTTGGCATGTTTATTCAGCTAGCATTGTACCATATACTTAATATGTGTTCTGTTACAATGTAAGTAGGTAGGAGTCTACACTGCTAGTTAGATTAATACCTATAAGTTTTGCTTGAATGAGTTATTGTGAAACAAACGCTTTTATATAAAAAAAGCGGTACACCTTTTTTCCTAGGAAATTGCTAATTCAAAAACCTTTGATGTTTCTGGTTACAATTTTTTTTATTGTTTATTAAAACAACCTAATTTCACCACTCGACGTTTTATTTTGTTTTTTCTTACCATTTTTAACACTTTATTACACATTAATAAACTTAATAACAATCATTTTAACTACTAAAATTCTCTTGATCTAAAGTAAGTGACACTGAACAAATTAAAATATTAATTTGTTCAGGTGAGGGACAAGCAATTTGCAACTGGTCGTCCGTCGAATAACCTCCCTTGGGCAAAATCTGATCAATTTGCATGAATGCATTGATTATGTTGTTTTTAATGGGCCTGAACAAGATGAATTCCGTCTCCCTATTAGCCAGGTAGAGTTGCATTGAGCGCTGCACTTCCGGTATTTTTACCTTCATATTTTTCTGAGCCTCCGTAATTAACCCTGCAAATACATTTTTTTTTAGGCATATAAAAACACTTCCTACAATTAGCATACCTGCCACAACTTCAGGTTTACCGAAAGTCTGTCCTTTAACGGTCAAATCATTGACAGCAGTATTCTCCACGCGAATTATTTTTAAAATTTTATCAGCCTTTTCAATCCAATCTAGAATATTCCCTATAAGGACTTTAGTGACGTACGCAATAAATGATTCACAGCAAAGCTTGAGCTGCTTATCAATCTCCTTTCTTGAGTCAACCAAGTATTCTTTAACTTTTGGAGTGCCTTCAAGCAGAAATTCCAGAAGGGCATTATTACTGCCAAAAGAGAAAATTTGTCTTCTGTTGTGCAGCAAATCCACTGCAGCCTTTTGTACTGTACTAAAATCCAAACTGAGTTCTTTGGAAGTGAAATCCACTTGAAAAGGAGCTATTTGCTCCCTGATGATCAACAAATGTTTAATTTGAAACAATTTTCCGTCTATAGGGGTTTTCCTTGCTGAAATTTGCTCTGCAGCATTTTGCACTGTTCTAACACACACTATTAAAGCTTCCTGAGCTAAGCCTTGGAATGTATCTTTATCTAAGCAAAAATAAAGCCTGGATAAACACACCAAAGTTCGTTTGACTGTAGGATACCACATGCCATGCAAATCTGCTGGTGAATTGCCAGTGTATGATCTTAAATGTGTGGCAATTGGAGCATTTATTTGTGCAACTTCTTGTGATTCAAGTGACACAACTGAAGAAGCTCTAGAGTCTGGACGTCTCTCTTTCAAGTCCAAAACGACGTTTTCCATCTGAACTAACTTTTCTGGATATGCCAAATCACCTGGTGAAGGTTTGTAGTCATTTAAATCATGCTTGAAGAAGACATTAGTCCTAAAAACTAGTCTCTCTTCCACATCTTCTAGTAGTTGCCTTAGCACCTCAACATATTTAGTTAAATGCTCATCATTCAAAGCTTTATCACTCAACATCTCATTTTTTAATATACCACACAATTCAGACAGGATTTCTATGTGATTTATTAAAATCAGACAAGGTCTTAACTTGTCATACAAATGTTGACTTAAAGTGCCCAGATAATCATGAAGTTGGGGTGAAATGTTGTTAAAAAAATAGTTGTAACACCTAGATTCATCCATGCATACTTTAATGGTGAAAAGGCAACAAGAACGAAATAGAACACTAAAATCAGTTTTGTGTTTTTCTTTAATCTCCCCCAAAGATTTTGACACTGCCACCTCCAAGATTGGAAGTCTTTGAGTAAAGTAACTTTTCTGACAGTCATATAAAGTGTTGTGATAATAGCTACTGACATCCTCTTTTGACTCAATGTAGTCTAAAATAAGCTTCACTTTGCCAGAAGCACTTTGAAACTTTCCATAATACAATGAAAATATTGAATCCACACTTTCTTGCTCAGTGTCAATTTTTTCTGCATGAAATATTTGTTTGGTGGTTTCACTAATAACAGAATTAACAAAATTATAAACAAATGATAATGCAGTGCTTAACAAACTTTCATATTTCATTCTGTACACTTTAGCCTCTTTGAAATTAAGGTTTTTATCTAAATAACCTATAGCATCATTAATAGTATCTAAAACTGCAATAAAATCTTTTGTGTTTACTTTACTATAGCCCAAGTGTTCTACTGATTCCTGACATTTGGAAAAGGACACAAAATACTTAAGTTTACTATTTATGTCATTCTTTTTTTCTTTGAGCAACCTTTGATGGACCATTAGTTGCTCACTTAAATTATGCAAATAATTTGTTTTTTCAATAACATTTTGATAGGTTTGTTTTAAATTATTTATGGAATTCACTGTTGAACTTGAATGTTTAAAAACAGACTCACAGTTTACCAAATGTCTGGACAGACACTCATAGTACTCTTGATATTCTTTTAAATTTTCGTGTTGAATTTCTTTCTCCACTTTAACCATCCACTGAACAAAATCTTTATTATTATTAATAACTGGCATAGAGTCAGACTGCTCTACACCAGAAGGTTGAGGCTGGTCCTGTCCTTTGCCAGAATCATAATACAATGACTGCACTATATCACTGAGTTCATAGATTAAGTCTTTCTGCTCCTCGTCGAGCGGCGCTAGCGGGTCTTCAGCAGATTGCCATTTGGTGACATTTTCTTGAATCTGTTTTTCACGATCGTCTTCAGCCCCATTTTTTGCAGTCGGACGACTCATGTTTGCTGCCTTAATTATTTTAACCGTTCATTAAGAACGTAACTGTTTAATTTACTAGATTTAGTTTTTGCAAACGTACTCAAATGATTACAAATTATATTAAATAAATAAAAACACAAATTTGTGAAAATTGAGGTTAAGTTATGATCAAAACTTCTCAAGAATAACTGTCTGTTTTCTGTCAAAAGTGTCAAATCCAGAAATCAATAATCAATGGCCGATGGCCGTCAGTGTCAATTAATTTTTATTTTTTTTTAATTATTGAAGATAATCCATAATAATAACACAAAAAAATCAGTGCTTAGATAAATATGTCGTATTTCGAATATTTATTTGTATATAGGCAGATTTTCTCAGCCCATTGCAGCTTTAGCAGACCCTTTGAATTTTAAGGTTATGGATCAATTATTTTTTATGGGGGTCATTTAATTACTGGATTGGTAAACAAACTCTTATGGCAGAGAGTTTGGATTTGAGGGTGGGAAGGCCCTACCCTTCGAGTGCGAGTTCTGTTAAAGATGAGTCTTTCAGCAATTCGGTTAATACTGAGGATATGACAGAAGGGGAAAGCTCAACAGAAGAAGGTAAATCTAATTGCATAGGTTCTGTATGAAGCACAAGTAGTATTATCCATATTTTAAGATTCTAGTCGAATGCATCACCAATTGAATGTGGAAGAAGAAGCCAGAGTGAAAGATTTCTTTGCTAGTAGTCTGCTTAATGTGGAGGACAGTAGTGGTGATCAAATATATGGGGTACATTTTGTTAAGTAAAATTTACAGTGGTTCTTAATGAATTTAAAATTCAGGATAAGAATTCAAGGAATTCTGATGATTCTGAGGAATCTAATAGCTCATCCTCTGATGATGAAACACAATGTGAGATTTGTCAAAGGATTTTCTTAGATACTAAGGATCTTGATTTGCACATTAGGTCTAGAAGATTAGGAGATAAGAGGTTGTGTCTACCTGACCAACAAACAGGAAATTTCATAAAAATTTTGTAGATATCAGTGCTGTAATTGTCAAAAAACATTCCGTGATAACACTCAACTAAAAGTCCATGCCAGAAAACATACTGGTGAAAAGCCTTTTGAGTGTAGTATTTGTCATAAAAAGTTTACTGTAAATGGCAATTTAAACAAGCACATGAGAATTCATACTGGTAATATTTTGCATTCTGCTCTGTAGAGATGTTAGGGAATCAGAAGTGTTTGGTTTTAGGTGAAAAAAGATTTGAGTGTTCAGATTGTGGGAAAAAATTCACACAATTTGCCCATCTGGAAGACCATATAAAAACACATTCTGGTATTTTTTTTCTCATGTTTTAGTATTATGATTTTAACAGAGATTTTTAGGTGAAAGACCTTTTGTCTGTAGTTACTGTCAAGCTTCATTTAAGACCAAAGCCAGACTGAAAAAGCATGAAAAAAGCCATACAGAAAATACTCCAATTTTAACTAAAAGGGCCGTAAGTTGCCCCAAGTGCAATATAGTTTTTGGTGGAAATCGCCAATTGGGTGGTAAAAGTTGTCTATACTGAAATTTATCAGATATTTTAGGCAATTTGTGTTTTCAGCTCATTTAGCCACTCACGTGCCTGACACTGAAGGTCCGTTCATGTGCCATTTGTGCGGCAAAGTGTTTTCCAAGTACACAAACCTTCAAGAACATCAGAAAACCCACATCGAGACCAGATCGTTTTTTTTGCGAATTGTGCGACCGGAAATTTTCGAGCGGCACTCATTTACGTCGCCACATGAATTCGCATTCCGGTTTTCGACCTTACAGTTGCGATATTTGTAATCGGCCATTTCCGTCTTCACAAAACTTGAAACGTCACATGATGACCCACACTGGAGAGAGACCTTTTGAGTAAGTTTTCAATTAAAAAAAAAACAGATTTTGAATCAAAACCTTGTTCCTAGTTTGTGATTGGCCAAAAAGAAAACCAGCAAACTGGAAGCTGTTTTTTTTTTACCAATCACAAACAAATAATGTGAATATTATTATTTTCAGTTGCGGAGAATGCGGAAAAAAATTTCTTACGCAAGAAAACCTTAACAGACACATGAGAACGCACACGGGCGAAAAACCGTTTGCATGCGAAATTTGCGGTCGCGTTTTTGCTCACAGGTACTTCTACCTAAGTTCACTGAATTAAAGCAGAATTTGACACTTTATTTTTGTAGTACGACCGCAAAAGAACATTATCGCGCCCTTCATACTGAAGAAAAGCCCTACAAATGCCCAGTATGTAGGCAAAGTTTTTCCATCAGCAAAATCCTGTACAAACACGTCCGAGTGAAACATCCTGACTATTTTCCTCAATTTAAAAAGGAACAAAATCTCACACCTAATATGAAAAAGGCCATCAACAAAATACGGAATGGAATCAAGTGTGAAGATGATAATATTAAAGTGGAGTTTGATTTGGATGAAGGTAAGTTTAAATTAGTAGTCTTAATTGGAGTTTTAGTAAATTTTGTGTCATTTCAGGCTACCAAAACCCAACTGCAATATCAAAACTGGATGAAAAAGTTGAGGCAATTCCAAAAATAAAAGTAGAACCAAATGAAGATAGGGAGGCACAAAAAAACTGTGAAGAAAGTCCTGTCAAAAGAATTAAAAAGGAAGAATCTGGAACACACTCCACTGCAGTGACAAATGGTGAAAATTCCCAAGTTAAATCAGAACAAGACCAGTGATAACATTTTGTAGTATAGTACAAAGTTAGAATGTAAAGTCTCAGAAAATTGTAATTATAATATATAAATGTGTATATTTTAAATGGGACTTTTATTGTTGGAAAAAGGGCTTGAAAAAACACACACAATGTATAATGTTTATAAACTTACAAATTTATTAATTATTCTTCATCTCGGATAACTGTTGTTTTTTCTGAAACATATAGTCCATCCAAGAATTTACGAATATCCTTATCCTTAACAGTTGTGGACTGTTGGATTAGTGCTGCAGACCTGGAAACATCTTCCAGAGAATTTCCTTCAATCACCAATTCATCTTTCTGGGCAGTGGAGTTTTTAACTGTTACACCTGGTGCCATTTTTACCCTAAGACATTCAATCTCACTTCACTACTCCACAATTATTATAGATAAACCTTTACCTTCTGATGTATTTCTCTCCCAAGAAATTCCTGATTTCAATAACACTGTTATTCTCAGTGGTGACACAGTTAATAGGGAAATGAGCATATACTGCCCTCATTTTGTATTGGTACCCCTTAGTGACCCCCTTCAACATGTTCTCCACATGGGAACATACAGTCCTGACGGCCGCCAACTCTTTCTTAGTACCAAACCATTTTTCCACTTTCAACAAACGCGGATTAGCCATACGAATGTCGAGGGCCAAGTGCTTGAAAGATCGTTTCAGGACACCTCTGGGCCCCTTAACAGTGATGACTCTACTTTTGGTGGAGACGGTGATCCCCTCTGGGATTTTCACCGTTTGATTGGTCACTATTTGTTTCATGGCTCCTAAAAATAAAAAAAATCACTACTCACTACTTTACTATCACTACAACTGTAATAATTTGTAATTTGTATGTTAGTAAGAAACTAAGAAATGATTGGGTCTGTTGTTATAGCCACATAACCTACGAAAGTGTTATTATAGTTTCGAAATATAAGTAAAATATTGAAGTAATGGAAATGATATGTGATTGAACATTTAAATAATAGTAAAATAAATGTTTTTTAAGTAAAATTAACTACAAACCAGGTGTAATAAGTAGGATGAATTGGGATTTTACTTTTCAAAAAATACAAACACAAACCTTTAGCTTAGCAGTAAAGGACGAAAAGAGACGTCATATGTCAAATGTCCGAAAGTCCGAAACCAAAATGTCTAATGGGTTAAATTTCTCGTCTTCTTTTTTATTTATGATCACTGATCAGTAAAGTTGAAACAAACATGGAGTCGACACAGAAAATGGTTAAAGTTGAATTAAGAAAAAAAAAAACGTAAATAACTGGACTAGCTAATTTCCAAGTATTAAAAAAGTCGTACACATTTACTATGATAAAAAATAAAAAAATACAATGTACAAATAATACAAATACAAAATTACAAAAACGCAAAAACCTTTTAGCAAATTTTTTCCAATTTACAATTAAAATATTCGGTTGCCAATATTTATTAGTCAATCAAGTCAATTAATTTAATGGCTTCTTGCACTGACGTATTTAAGACTTTTAATCTGTCAACGACAAGTCTTGTTTAAACTAAATTATTATTAAAATATTAAATATGTTAATGAAATTGGATCTAATACTGTATTTGTCCTTCGACGGCCATTGTCAATCTTGGTTTACAACTTTACAACGCGTTTCATATACTATACTACATATTTTCATATACAGTTGTTGTGTTTTATTTTTTAATCATTTTTATTAAAGTGTTTTTTTAATTTTTAACAAATTTTTTATCTTTGAATTTTCAGTATTGAAGTTATTTTTTATGTTTATGTAAAAGTGTCTAACCTAAATTTGTAGGTATGGCTGTAGAGCAAAGAGGTATCAATGCAACTAATGTGGTTTCACCCCTAAACAGTAAACTTGAAAAAACCTTTAAAGTTATTGTTATTGGAGATTCAAATGTAGGAAAAACCACCCTTACTTACCGGTTAGTTTCCTCTATAATTATGCATGGAGTTTTTGAAAGAGTTTGTTGTACTGTAGATTCTGTGAGGGCAGTTTTCTAGACCAATCTGAGGCTACTATTGGTGTGGACTTTCGCAGTAGAACAGTTGAAATTGATGGAAATCCCATTACATTACAATTATGGGACACTGCAGGTCAAGAGAAGTATAGAATGTCCATGGTTCGGCATTACTACAGGTTAGATTACTTGTAGAATTTCTATGGAAGGTTTACATTAAAAAAAGTACATAATTTAGAAACACAGACGCTGTGATTCTGGTTTATGATGTAACAAACCGGGCTTCGTTTGATTCCTTAAAAAAATGGGTAGAAGAATCCAACATAAACTGTATGGCTGACATTCCTAAAATTCTTGTAGGAAATAAAAGTGATGGACCTTCTGCCATTCCTATTAATGAGGCACAAAAGTTTGCTGATACATTTAATATGCCTGTAAGTACAGCTTTGTGAATACATTCTAAGGGGACTGATGTGGTTTTTCCTAATGTAGTTGTTTGAAACGTCAGCCAAACTGGACTCAGAATGTGACAATGTAGATTCAATTTTCCTTACTCTGGCTCATAAATTGAAAAATCAAAAACGCTACATGACTGCCCTTACTGAAGACCCCAATACGACACATCTAAGAGCTTCTATAGTTAATCGCACCACAGCAACTAATAAGGGCTGGTGTTGTTGATTAAAATTTTAAAGTTTTATCAGTATATTAGTACAGTAAAAGTGTATTTGTGACATTAGTTTTATATTTTGAAGGTTGCCTAATTTTAGTATTATAATTAATAAAGAAAGTGAGATATATTTTTAATACGTTACTCTGTAGGGTTTCTTTTTGTCCTTGCTAAGGTGGTGGATGAGTATTGTTATTTGAAAAAGTTCATGTGCGGTATTTGCCTAAATCACAGGGGTTCCTAGTTTGTGATTGGTCAAAAAAAAATTCATTGAATAATCATTATCAAAACGTATTAAGTGAAGATTAGTGTATAAAACATAAAGAGTTAAATACAGAGGGCTCTTTGGACAAGCACTGGTTTAATTACTCGCGCAATTACTGCTCTAAAGCTGAACAAGCATTTTGTACGCACTTGTTTCCATATTATGCGTGCAAATAACAACCGTGTAAACGTACTTGACATTTACACGAACTTTGTCCTTTACTTTGATTTATTGTTTCTACTTTTCCATTATAAATCAAGCTGGCTCTTTTATTTACTCTTGGTGGGTAGTTTGTGATTGGTCAAAAAAGAAGCTTTCTTTTTTTGACCAATAACAAACGACTGCATCTGTGTAAAATTTGTTACAAATATACTTCTATTATTGAATCACTGTGTGTAAAGCCACTGCATTTTATTAACGTCATCCCGTAATTTCCATTACCAAATGTTCCATTATTAACTGCGCGAACCAATTTTTTGCACAATAAAATGACGGACGTATAATTTTTGAGTGTTTCCATCAATTAAACGGCGTTGAGTTTTCAATTTTCTGCTTTTTACATCGAGAGCGGCGAAGCCTTTTCGAGGGCCGTTAACAAAATTATTTACGATCGAAATAACTCCACATGCATGTACTTTTTTTTGCCAAAATATTGTATAGGATGTCTTTTATAGATTTTTTTTAAAACATGTTTTTTCCATTACTCTTCCCAAATGAGCTGATGGTTATATCTGATAAAATAGACAAACTGAAATTCCATTATTGATAATTTGAAAGCTCGATACTATCTACATTGTCATTTTATACATATTTGGTCTGCTTTAACAGGCAGCTTTCTGTACAAACCATATGGGACACTTTATCTAGATATCTGTGTATATAGGGCTAAATTGGTTAACTATAGGAATCAAAATTGCGTTATCTCTAGTGTTCTGGAATAAAAAGCAGAATTACGTTTAAATTGCAAACCGGTTGGCCTCATTCAGTCAGTCAAGTTTAATCCAGTTTAACGCTTCACTTCCTCTTTACTTTCTGATATGTAATCAACAGGCTTTTTGTCGGACTAACAATTTTCTCTGCAAGTTGCAAAAAATGAGTCTTAATTTCTTATTTAACTTCTGTTCAAAAATCGAATCTCATGTGTATGTGAAGTAGGTGTAGTTTGTCATGTGTAGATTCCAAAAATCGAATAAAAAATTATAAGTTTGGTTTGTTGCTCAAATTTGGGACACCCTGTATAGTACTGATGGATTATCTAGGAAGTAGACGCAAATATGTATAACATTCATATTTGGTATTTTTTTTTTAATATAATTAAAACAAGTTACAAGGATGTTCAAATGAATCACCCTGTAAACTACTCCATTGTATTGTCAAATAACTCGGTTATTTTGACAATTATCGGGTGGTTCAATATACCAGTTTGTAGCCCTTGAAATTCTCTTTTGACCACCTAGTATAGCGTTTTTACCTAAGACGTCGAATAACTGAGTTATTTACTGTTAAAAGTGAGTTGTTTGTTGTAAAGTTTGATTTTGACAGCCCAAAAGGGGAAACATTACTATACCCTTGCATAAATTTGCAAATTATATTTTTTTAAAAATTCATATTATTTTGAAAAGTGTTGAGGTTAGGTATACAACATTTTTCAGAAAGTTTCCGATAATTTTCCGGAAAAATGAAAATTCCAAAATAATTAGTTTTTTAATTGATTGTACAACAATCCAATATCAATTCAAATAAAGTTTAATGTAGTTTTAATCATCTTATTGGAATGCATGATAAGTTTGACAATAACAAAGACAAGTTTGACAGTTGTTTTCCCTATAATGGGGTGTGTTCCCCATTTAACTCTAGTCAATATCATTCTCTTTGTTTTTATTGTTCCGTCGGTCAAATGAAACGTATAAAATGTTCCAAGGAAAAACGGAAATTTTCCATATCTATTTGCATTCATAACAAGGCGACGTTTTGTTTGTACTAAGCCATTTTCCCACAAACAATACAGAGAGAGCGACGCGGTTCGCTTCATTTGAAATTCAAATGGAAACATCCTAAATTATTTATACGGAGAAATTGGAAAAGTTGCCGGGGTCTTTATCAAATTTCAAATAAAAGAATATCGGGATTGTCATTAAACCCGCGAGAGGACCGGACAGGATTCGGGAAAATTAGTTTAGATGCGGAACGGTTCTGGATTTTGTCGTTGTGCATTCTCCAATGCCGATTATATTGTCTTGACGACTGTTTCTAATTTCATTTACGTCGAATAAAATTGAAATTATTGCTTCCATTTAAATTTCAGTTTATTTAATTACTTAGTTTTATATTTATTATCAACTAAAATTAAACAGTACATACATAAACTTCTCATAAACTCGTCTATTTTATCAAAAGGTCCTACCCTCGTAAAAATAATTGTTTAAGTTTAATTAAGCCTTTCCGAGTACAGGTTAGACCATTTCCAAGACGATTGTGATAAAACTTTCAATTACTCCTTTATAAGTAAGTGTTTACGGTCAGTTGATTTGACTGTGACATTTTGGATTTTATTTGTCACAGTCAAATCACAATCCACCATTAATTGCATAGAATCTAGTTATACGCACTAGAGAGGTCATTGCTGCTAGCGCCACCTATCCGGAACGTCATTCAAAATGCTCAGCGTTTCCAGTCAATTGACAGTAAATAACATCCAAAGCTGTAATAATTGGCACTTTGCGAAACATTCCACATTCTGTTTGCCCCAACTAATGGAGAACGTTCCAGACATGGACCGCGTTGACTTATTTATCTCGTCATTATGCAAATGCTCCGCAAAATTCCTTACATGTTGAGGCCTTTATCATTTCGCGCGCCCCTTGAAACGTTTATGATGGTCCAATTTTCTGTAATTCAGGCCGGAATAATGTTTTTTGTCTCCCATACCCCCATTTAAGAAAATATATGTTGGGGGGGCGGTAGACCCACATCTGCATCTGTTACCCCCCCCCCCCATCGAGCAAAAAACCGGGTCACGTGGCTTAGCGCTGTCGTGAAAGTTATTTATGTGTCTGTTAAGGAAATTTATAAGCCTATAACAACTCGGGGATAAATAAAGGTGACAGGGAAAAAAACTGGATTGTGGGAACAATTTAGGATTTTCTGTTACATTGGATTCTATATTATGACAAGTTAGAAATGGTAAGGTTTTGTTATTTGTTTATCAATCTGTTTCTAGACTTGGGAACGCCATTTGTACTTTCTAACTCATAGAGTTGAGTACAGATGTCACTAACGTCAAAACTGTCAAACTATGCTCTAAAGTTGCAAAAATCAGGATTTAGGAACGTTTTCTTGCAGTATTTGTTAATAAAACATATTTTTGAGATTTATGACAGTTATTTTGACAATTGTCACGTGACCGTCTAGCTAAATAGTATTCTACAATCACGTGACAACTGTCACAAACGTCAAAACTGTCAAACCATGCTCTAAAGTTGCAACAATCAGGGTTGAGAACCAGTTTTCTTTTAGTACTCGATATAAAGAGTGTTTTTGAGATTTATGATTTTGACAATGGTCACGTGACGGTTTAGCTAAATTATTCTTTAAAACCACGTGATCTAACAATTATTATTAAAAAAATGAAAAATCTGTATTTTTGAAATACGGTTTTTACTATTTATAGCAAGAATCAATGATTAAAATTTTTGACAATTGCCATTTTAACCATATCAGATGGTGTTTACCGAATGATGCGGCATTAATGGGGCTGTTCCTAGATTTGGAAACGTCATTTGTATTTTCTAACTCATGAGTTGAGTACAGACGTCACCAGATGTTGCGCAACAACTCTGACAAGTTAGAGTTAATTCAATATTATACTTATGACGGGTTGCACTGACGTATTTAAGGGCCTTACTTGAACTAAGTTAGAATGTGACAGGTCAGGTGTAAAATGTCACAGTCTAATTAAAACTTACCCTAGTGTGCTCTTAATTATGTAGGTGCAATTAGCCCTTAATTAAGTATGTAGGCAGGTGGAATAGCTGAAAAGTAGGCGCAGAAATAAACAGGGTCGTATTTACAGCGGGGATAGACCCTAAACAGAATTAAAGCTACATTTACAATCACTTCCAAGTCTACTTCAAAATTGACAGTTCAAAAATGACAAGTCTGTAAAATTTTAGGTTAGATACATGTAAATATATTAGCATTTAAGTTTAGTTAATCAAATACAAATTTTAAGTTTAAAAGACAAAAATCCTTGGAAAATCAAAATGTAGTAAACAAAACATCGATATAACCTATAAATTGGTCATTTTGAACTCAAATTGGAATTAATTTTAATGTAAATGTAGCTTAAAATAGCATTTGCCTCACACTGATTTTTGTATTGAAATTGTTCAGTTTCTGTTTTCAAGTAAACTTTTGCCGAACAAAACAAAAAAAGTCCACGTGTTCGTAATATATTAAACGTTGTAATATTCATGCTCATTTGGCTGTGAAACATTTCACAGTGACAAGATAATATTGCCGGCTGGATAATCTGGAAGCAATTATTCCTGGACAATTTTAACTATTCACATATGTAGCACAAAACGATTCTTCACGTCATCCGTACAAAGGCGCGCACATTACAACGGAATATATCCTTTGCATTATAAATGACGGGCTACTTTGAAATTTTACGTCCCTTGTTAAGTTGAACGAACAGAGCCGTCCTGGATTTGCCTGTCACTGGGGAACGGGGAAAATCTGGATAAATAATTGGACGGTTGACGTTAAAATTAAATGCGTAAGAGAAATATGAATCGCGATATTTAAAATGGTTAGTTCGGAATTAGTTTACTGCAACGTGCATTTAAGTATCTAGACTGGAATTCCAGAATCCGAAACCAATCCAGTTTTATCGGACACTATATAACTTTGTTTACGTCTGAAACAAAAACGAGACTCGAAAACTTTTGCAAACGGTTGTCGTTGCGATGCCACTCTGGATAAATATTAATTAGACTGGTGGAGTTTCCAGGATTAAATCCTGTCTAAATGCGGATGGAGAAAATGGAAAATATGAAACAGTCAGTGACGGTAATTAGTTTAAATGTGGAAGATTTGGACGTGTTGCCTTTATAAGCACTTGAGGAAACATGTGTTTTGGATGTTTCCTTGTTGAAGGGTTCTCCTTCAAATGCACGTTTCTGTCGCCTTTCAAGGAAAGTAATAATTACCACTGAGATGGTCTTCCTCTGTTATTAACATTTATGTAACATTAATCACTAAATGCCATTGTATATCAAAAATCAAGCAAATGTAGTGTGTGATGTCTAGAGTCTGGATTTCTAGAAATTTTTCTTTTTGTAAATAATAAAAGCAACCAACGTTTGACATCTAATATGGGAACGATTTATGCAAAAACGCGTCATTTGACAGATTTTGTTGAGGTTTTTTTTTTTAGTTTTTTGTGCTTATTTACAGCTATTTTTGTATGGTTTAACTAGTTTTTCACAAAACAAGCTTTTCAAGTTTTTATTAATAAACTTAACTAAGCTTTGACAAAAAATTGCTGTATTGAGATATTGAAAGCTTCTGAACAAAAACATGTTGCAAAATGTATAAGTATCAATTTACAAATTTAAACTAATCAAAAAATTTTCAAATACTCCTGAAGTAGTCTAAAAAAATGTAAAAACATTCCAAAACACTATAAAACCTCTAAAATGCCTTGCAAAGCAGCTTCCAAATGCTTTTCAATTTATCTAGAAACTTTCAAAAGCTTCCGTATGCTTCTAAAGTAGTTTAACAGCTTCCAAAAGTTTCTAAAACCGTCTACAAGGTTTTAAATGTCTTAAAGGCAGTCCAGAACATTCAAGGTTCTTTTAACTGCCCAAAAATGCTTCTAAAGTAGTCAAAAAAGGTTTTAAAACACTACAGAAACTCCAAAACAGTCTAGAAGCTTTTTCGTCTAGAATTTGCCATATCCTGTCAAAATTGACGAATCCTCTAAAACCAGAGGGTTCTGGCACAATTTTCCATCTTCTCCCTATTCCTGTCCTACATCTTTTAAATCATCTTTCTTCGCTTTTAAGCAATTGTTGTTGTTTTTTTTACTAAACTCCTTCCCTATTTCGTTGGTCCTTGTTTAGGCACCTACTATTCAATTGTTTTTTTCTTAATTCTTCGTTTTGTCTATTTTCACTGCTTTTCTTTTTTATTTTAACTTTCGTTTGCACTCTTGTCGAAATGGCAATTTTAGTTTATTAAAATATCTAAACTGTGCTATTATCATACAAAACGAAAGAGTGGATAAACATTTTGAACAAACACTCTATATTCAAATTTAACATAAAATTCAGAACTAAAAAAGTTTTAAAATATATTAATTTACATTATGTCTACTGTGAACACTCACGGTTCATTTTGACACCCTGTAACTGAATTCTTTTTTAAAATGTGTCGGCCTCTGGTAAGGTCTTCTATCAAAATTCCTCTGCAAGTAGCTAGCTAAATCACTTTTACCCGTTCTTCCACTCTTCCTCTCTGACACTAAAAGAACGTAATTCTTCTTTAAAAATATGTTTGGCTTTAATAGTTGTTGGGACAATTTGTTTTTAAACTATTCACCGTTTAAATTGCCTAAATTAATAATTATCACACAATTCGATTTTGATTGGGTTAACAAAGATGCGGGCATAGATTAAATTAAGTCGAAACAGTGAAACCTCCGGATAACGATGCCGTTATTAGTAAGGGAAATTTCGAGCAATCAAACCCGACGAGAAAATACGTGCCCGGGATAAATTTGAGGGTAAAGTATTTCACACCGTATTTATTGCGAATATTTCCAGCAAAAAGGTTTAATCGGAAGAAAAAAGTTTTGTTGGTGAAAGCAAAAGAAATTCGAACTAAGTACTTTGGTTCGCCCTAAAATAAATCACGTTGGTAGTTCCTAAACAACATTTAATGAAAAGTTAAAAGTCGGGACTTGTATTTTAATTATTCTGGACTCCGAAAGGACTGGCTGTTAAATAGGAATAAATTATACTAGAAGAATGGCCGCCAGGTTATTTTAGAATTTATAATTTTTCTTCAGTTTGAACTTTTTTTTATTAAATGACCGAACCACTTAAATCACAAATCAGATTAACGATTATTTTTGTTATTAGGACATCATATCAAAAATAATTTAAACTTTCCCGTAACACGCTTTAAAATAACTTTAATTTTATGCTATAGCCCGAGTAGTTCAGGGGGAAAAGTTCGGGTCGTAACCGGAAAATTAGCATTAAAAGTTTCGGTTAATTTTAAAATGGCCCATAAATTCGTCGCTTCATCTTAAATTCAAATAATTCAGGTAATTAAAGAGCTTATTGCAAACATCAACTTTTCAGTGTGTGCAGTTTGCCCTCGACGACAAATTTCAGGAAACTTTCAGGTTAACTGCAATGAACGAATTTTGGCGCTTTAAATGCACGTCACACGTTCGAAAGTTTTTGAATGCTCCTCTTTCAATTTAGTTTAATTTTTTTAAATTAATTTAGGCTGCATTCGTTTTTAAGCTCCATGGAGCGTATAGAGCGTTTTTGACGCAACTGTCAAATTACGTCATTGTGACGTCAAAAAAGCTCTGGAGCGTGTAAACAAATGCGGCCTTAGTAACGATTAAGTGTGACAGATTGTGTGTTAACAGACTACTGTCATGTCAACAATGTCACACTTAAAAAAGGCAACGTTGCCATTCTTATAAATGAGAAACTAAACTATAAAACCTAGTTTAAATTTGGTCAATTAATCAAAAGGGTGACTTTTCAGGATCATTCATGTGAAGATGCTCATCCTTTAGAAATTTTGAAAAGCAATTTGGTATAATCCAACCCTTTCTGGTCCCGTCAATCCAGCACAACAATTTACGTTTTCGTCTTCAAATTTTATGATTAATTAACTAGGAAAACTAGTCGCGCAATTATTTACAGAGTTAGCGTTGTCGCTCCGGAACTTGACAAGGGAATCCAAAACAGATATGTGTGCGTGTGTGTGTTAGTCAACAAAAGGGATTTAACAAAGACACACAACTTTGGAGCAGCTTGTTATTTATCCAACGAGCATTTCAATTGTGACGTGTCACTCATATAAACCGTCAACTCTAAAACCTCGTGCATTATTCGGGGATTTCATCATGTCGCTCGCCTCAAATTGCGAACGGCGCGCCCCCCCAAACGGAGACGGTACGAAACAAAAAAAATATGACACATTAAATTTTTGATTAACCGTAATTCGGGTGACCCTGGCTGCTACCGAGACAAAAGCTGATTTTGAATATTTTACAAGAAGTTTCATATGAAGGAGGGAACCAGACTTATCACGTAAACTGGTTATATTTTCTTAGTAAGAATGTTTTGTTTCTATTCTTCATGATAATTAACGAAATAACCAGTTAAAATATGACGACATAAGCATGGCTTATCCATGTAAATATAATATGCTAATGGTTTTAGTCGCGTGACAGTCCTGACAGACCCAATTAATTACCAAATAATTTTTAAATTTTTCAGTTGTTTGGTAAACACAAAATTAGTAAATTACCAATAGTTTAAAATTGTTTTAATTTAATTAAATATTAAAAAAAATCACAAATTAAAAATGTCACGTGACCACACCTAACTTCACTTCAAAAAATGGAACGTTGCCAAAATCGTGGTTTGCGCTGTCAAGGTTGCCAATCTCATTTGAATCACAATAAAATCCACTCCCTTATAAATTAGGGTAGTAAAAGAACAATCAAAAAACGGTAATTTAACTTAAATTCTCTGAAAAACTTGTGGTTCAAGTTATTGT
Source organism: Ips typographus (assembly GCF_016097725.1). Classification (NCBI taxonomy): domain Eukaryota; kingdom Metazoa; phylum Arthropoda; class Insecta; order Coleoptera; family Curculionidae; genus Ips; species Ips typographus. Next base: position 11,696,430 of record NC_138427.1, read on the forward strand.
TTTGTCATTAAGAGCGGTGGGGGAGCAACGTCATTATTAACCTATTATTTTTAGGGTAGTTATTTCCAGGCAATTAGTTTTAAAACACCAATTAAAACTTTACCAATTTCAAGTATTTACTACATAAAAAATATATATTATTTAGGAGGTTTTTTAGCGAAATTTGTTAAAGTGGGAGGCGATTTTTCTGACGTGGACCGTTTATTTTCCCCGCTGAAAAAGTTTCTGGGTAAAAGAGAAATCTCCCGACTAACTCGAGCGTTAATTCCAACAGAAAAAGGCAATAAAAATGCAGATTTATTTTAATATGTTTTCTGGAAATGCAGTGTCGGCGAAATTATCGCCCCTAAATTGACTCTGCCGGGAATTCTCGGCCATCTATTTACCTAGTTTGGAGCGCTAGAATTATCGCTTCCACCCTTTTCTGTACTTTTTGCAATTAGTAGTCAGTTTTTTCTGGTACGAACGGAAAAATGGTGTCTCTTAGGCATACAAAAACAAAGTATAACAAAACAAATTTTATTATTATTTGCAACACCTAATACTGCACACATCATCACTGGTTCGGTTCAATAAACAGGAAGAATCAACTAAAATCCTTTAGGAACCACGTTTATATTGTCGTACAGTATGTGCAGGATGTTCAAAAATATAAAACCGTAACGTCACTTTTCAATGACGTAAGCGGCATTTTTTTTTGTACATCCTATACGAAATAAAACCAAAAAACGAAACTTGATTAATACCCGCTAAAGTATGATTACGCTAAGTAAAATCCGTATACGATAATTGTCAATAGTCTCACATTTTTGAGCCGCAAATTTACTACACTTATACAATAATAACGTTGACTTTATTCGCTGTATTCGAAATTAAAAAAAATAATAAATTCTAGAAAACTCAGTTTTTCTCAAAACTCAAACACCATAGAAGACATAGTATAGGATTCACTTAATAGGTCTATGGTCAAAGAGGTGATTTTCTGACAGTGATGACATTAAAATAATAATTGACGTGAGTGAGACTCTGTGTTGGTCACCCTTCTGACGTCACGTGTAGGCCTATAAAAATTAGTTCAATAATTTCATTCTAAAAAAATGGTCACAGAAAATTTCTAGAATTTATTTTTATTTGCCTAAATTACCTAAATAACAATAAAATAAAAAAAATATATCTTCCTGTTTCAAGTCCATTAACAAATAAATTACTATTTATACTATGTACACACATACCACTTGCAATCGATTGTATTGACTCGATTTTTAATGGGGGCAAAACATCGAATTAGGACAAAGCGTTTTTTTTTTGTTTTATATTCTAACAGTTTACTTAGAAAGAAGGGGACATATTAGTCTAATTCTTTACAAAACAGGACATTAAATTTGAACTAGTTTTATTTATACAGTTTACCCAACTTGGCAGATTATTATTGGCAGCTGTTGGTGCATTTTATCCACAAATATTTGAAAACTAACGAGGACTGAATGCTTAAAACACATTACTAAAATAAATTTAGATATCACAATTGTTTAAGTCCATCAGTTTGGTTTGCGTTAAAACAGCAACACACTGGAAAAGTCTAGGTTATCCGTAAAAACTTTAAAATGTACAACATTAAATTTAAGTAACTACAAATATGGCTCAAACGTGTCGTACTACTTGTAGTGTCTTTAGAAGCCTCCAAGTTGCCTCTAGTCACCTCTTCTTGGCACCGCCCTATTGAATCAATGTCTATACTACTCATGGGTAAACCGTTCACTTCTAAAGGAGATATGCAGTAGTTTCTGGATATAAATTGGATCATACTACCATTGGCCAAAGGCCCGTCGAGAAGGGAATGAATATGACAGTCGCAAGGAAAATGATTTTGTATCACAGTCAACTTATCCACTTCCACTAGTAACGTTTCGGAACGCGGAATTTCCAAAATGTGATTGCCTTGAAGTCTCAAATGTCCTACGCGTTGTTCGTACGTAAAGTTGAGCCACTGGATCGAATCGATTTTGTTGTTCAGAATGGTTAAACTCTTCACAAAAGTCATATCGTTGAAAGCGTCACCCTCGATATTGCCCAAGTCTGATTCCTGGATGGATAAGTAATTGACGTTGGTAAGGCCTCGAAATATGCCGCCCTTTAAGCCTCTCAGATCCATAAAAGCGAGTTGTAAATGTCCCAAAGTGTCCACTCCATTAAAACAATCGGGCTCAAGCACCCTTATGCCCGAGGGAAGTACAATTTTATCTATCTCCGTCATTCCGGTGAAAGCGTTACTTTCTAATTTCACTAAGGGATTGTGGGTGAGGATCAGCTGTTTCAAATTTACCGTACCGGCGAAAGCGTAACTCTCCACTTTTTTGATTTTGTTGTAGCTCAAGTAAATGGACGTAATGTTCTGGAGACCGGCGAACGAGAACGGCGACACCGTTTCCAAGGGCGTGTGTTGAATTGACAGATCTTTCAGTCTTGGCAGTCCTCTGCAACGAACAAGAAAAAAACGATTAGATCGTGATCGTTGTACGATTGTCGACTTGCTTAAAAATTACTTAGATTGCAGCGGTTTTCATTATCCGGAGCTTTCCGCACAATTTGCTTTTCGGCCGAGTCATGCTTCTTCCCCTCAATATATCCGCAGACGTGTAATTTTCTTTTCGTTTAGCGGGTTACGGTTAGCTAAAAGTGCACAACTCTAATGGAATGCGGTTTTACTTTAGTTTCAACCGTGAATTCTATTCGAAAGAGTATTTTTTAGTCTGCATGACAGCCAAAAAAATTAAAATAAGTAAATACAGAAAGATTTCAAATGTCAGAAAAACGTAAAGTAAACTGCATGATTGTGTAAACGGTACTTTATCTTTGTTTTGACCAAGTTTTTTGTATTTAGACACCTGCTTCTTTCCTGTCTTGCGGGAATTTAGACTCCCTTGTTTTTAATTTTAGCAAAAAATTGGAAATACATTGTTTCTGAAGTTTGAGTAACACACACACCAATCTTATGATTTTTGAATAAGATATTTAAGATACCTTATAGTAGTGCCTCTAAAGTGATATTTTTCAATTTTTCCTTGTATCTTTAAAACGAAAAAATTATGAAAGTTCTGCTGACACTATATTTAATTTCAGGAAAAAGTAGCTCGTCTGTTGCACGAAAAATGTTCAAAACTGGCTCCCTCTACCAGCCAACTGTCCTACTAACCGAAAAACTTTTGTACGTCAATGGAAAGCTTATTTCATTGGCTACCCCTGGACGTATAAAACTCTCTACAAAGTGTTTTAAATAAGCGAGTTATTTAGAACTGAACGAAAGACTGCACCAAAAATGTTCGAAATTGCTTTCTCGTATCTTTAAAAATTAGCAGAATACCGTACAAAAGAAAATGGGACATCCCGTATAACGGCTGTATCGATATCCAGAAATTCCCTAAACCACTCTCTTATTTTTGATTTTAGCAAAATACGATTCTGGTAAAGTTTTTGTTTTATTTCTAAATACAGGGTGTCTCAAAACCTTCACTAAACGTTGATCCTGACAAAATTTTGACTTTCTAACCAAATTTAACAATTTTCAACTTCTTATAAACTCAAGAAAAAAAGTGAAACTTACCGAAAAGCAAAGGGTTTAATAAGTGATATATTATTCCCGTCTAGAGATAGTTTCTTCAAAAAACGCAAACCAGCAAACGAATCACTTTTAATAACTGGAAAATGATTCCTGGTCAAAGACAAATGCTCGACAGTCGATGGTAGCAGTTTTAACGGGATATCGTGCAAACCTCCTGAATTGCACAAAACCTGAAAAAAAAACAAACATTTTAAAACAAAAACTGGAACTGAGCCGGTAAACGTTCCCGGGACTTTAAAATTAACTTTTAAAGAATCTCTTATCTTAAGCAACTTAATTAGGTTCTTTCTGCTACTGGACATAAAGGAAATCTTTGGATATTGTTGCTTTTGTAAAAAGTTAATGTCGTCTACCCAAACAACTTTGCTTAATAAAAGCGAACTGAAGTTAACTGTAATACGACCAGATTACGAGTGAGAGAACGTTTCAAAAATCTCTTAATTTATTATTGGCGTTGCCGGCGAAAATGTTAATTAACATTTTAGCAAATAAGCCAGCCTTTTTGTGATCGTTTGACGTTGTTAATTGCGCTAGATGATTAACACGAAGAAACTTCTTGCCTAGGAGCAAAGTTGAGTTTTGCACCTATTCGTCATCATACGCTCTCTCGTGCAATTTACTCAACTTTTTAAGTGAGTTGTACGAGTATTGTGTGTATGTGGAACTAAAATTGTGGAGAAATCAACTTTGAAAGTAGCAAACGTAATTTTTTTTTCGTCATTATTTGCGTAAATCGCAGCATTGTTCGTAGTTTGTGATTGATCAAGAAAAAGCACAAAAATGTTATCCAATTTTACCATTTTAAGTCCATATTCTCTCAGTAAAGAGGAAAATTAAAAAGTTGAAGCAACACATAGTCTTCTATAATACATTCTTATAGGTTTTGAGACCAATAAATTTATTGTGGAGAAACACTGTCTGTTGTTTCAATTCGTTAATTTACAACTTTTGTCAACTTAAAACAAACTTTTACAATTAGAACACCCAGTAGAGTAGATTTACTTATTTCCGTTTTCTTTTTTGTTCTCATAACTTTTGAGCCTCTTCTTCTATAGTATTGTTTTCAGCTTTATCTACATTCTTTCGCTTTTAATCTTAGAGGAGTGTTTGACTTAGTATGTAAGTTGACAAATGTTAGAAAATTCGTAACCCTTGTCACTCTAAATGTTTTTATAATTTAAGAAAACACAAATATAATCAATATTTTCTTTGTTTGATATGAGAAAACAAAGATGTAAAAAGATGAAATCATTCTCAAAAGGTAAAATTTCAGCTTGATGCCTATTTTGACCAATCACAAACTTGCTCTATGTAGAGCTAGCGTTATGGTTCCAACACTCTTTACCTTAATCAGTCTAGACAATTTTAGAATCGAGCCACTGGCTGCCTTCGATGATAAAATGTATTCGACCATCAGTCACCAAGATGATTGAATAAAACGTCCGAATAAATAAAACGGCAACGGCAAAATTAAAACGTTCTTAACCGACAAATCATTTATCTAGTAGATGGCACCGAACGCATTTGTCAGTCACTGTCGCTTGGAGACTGATTGTTGCTTACGAATTTTAAAGCTATCCAGTTGATCGATTACCCCTATCCTTTGAATAGATACATTTCAGGGACTGGCGGTAATTTAAACCGTATAGACGATACCGGAAATAATAGTCCGGATTAAACAAACGGAAACAAGTTTTTACTGGAAACACCTAGAACTGGACTGAATAAAATCATGCATTCACTTGCCGGTCACATATTTTTATTGTTTTTTCGGGGTGAAATTTTCGAATTGCCAGTCTGAAGAGTAAATTTACCTGGGTTTGGGAAAGACAGAGGCACTCGAGCGGACAGGAAGGCAGCAGTGTTGTGTGCGTTGCGACTTGAATAAAAATCAGGACAAAAACGCTACTTGTTGCCAACACGCTTCCCATGTGCATCTGAAATAAATAGAATACGTTGTTTCAGTTATTTCCACAAAAAAATTAAATTTCAAACTGATCTTAACAAGTTACAACATCTCTTAATTAATGATGGTTTTCTTCTTAACGATCCTGAATTTAGGGTGAAACGTGCTACTGTACGCCCTTTAATACCGAATGATTTTCGAATCAAATATACGTTCATATGCATTGGAAAATTGCAAAAAAATGTTGGTAACCAAAACCGGCAATTTCATTTTTTCGCTTTATTACCCGCAGAGTAAATGATGAGTTTTTCATTTTCCGCTATTTTTTTATGCATATCCCTTTAAATTCTTACCGAATTCAACAGACTGGTATTTTTTTTGATTATCAATGAATTCGGTTGGTTTTATGCTCCAATTTTTAGTATAAAACAATGGAATTTAATTAGACAAGCAGTAGGTCGATTTATTTCGGATAGAAGAGCCAATTTTAGGAGAACAAGCCAGGCTCAGTAATCAATCTAAACCTAACAAGGGAGAACCATCACCTAAGCATCACTCGCTATGGGAATTACAAGGGGGGATGTGGTAAAGTGGTCGGCAACTGGACTGTTGATCTATGACCATCCATAAAATCGAAAACCGCACTTTCCACCCTTTGGGGGGTTTATTTCTGAGGCGGGTTGATGCTTAAATTACTATTTAAATCTTAAAATAGCGTCACTAAATTTAACATTATTCACTTTATTATTCGTATTGTTGTGCGAAAACGTCACATGCAACTTCCTGGGTGTTTTGCGCTCTCCTAATCCTGACATTTTTCTCTTTAGAATCTAAATTATCTACCTTAACGTTGCATTCTTGCAGCCCTAAATCATAACCCAACACAATCCTTAGATAGGAAAATTGTCAGTGGAAAATGCGCTTGTACATTTCAGGGCGTTTATTCTGGGAGTGCTAGACGAAAAAGTACACAAAAACAATTTCAAATATACTTAGAAGTATGGTTGGTCGGCTACACCAAAAATAACGTCACAGTTGAAAAAATTGACGCCAAAAAACTTTGTAAATTTTACAAAAAATTTGCCGTAAAAAACAAAGTAATTTTGCAAATGAACTTCCAAAAATTATGGAGTATATTGGCTTGTTGGGGAATTGCAGCAACATCTTTGTTTTCCACTTGCAAAGCTTGTAACTTTTCTGATCACCTCAAACAAAATCTGAACCACGCTATCATCCTGCTGTTCTAGCTTTTTGTCAGAAATTGCTTCAACTTGAAAGTTGTTTTCCATTGTCTGAGCTTCAGATGGTCTCAGAACTACTGAATCAATCTTCCCTTTCAGAGCAGTAAATGTCTGTTTGAGCTCAAAAGTTTGTGGTTCTGCTTGTTTGAGTGCACCTGCTTCAATTTCTTCTTTAGTGACAGAATCTGATCCAGCTTCTTCTTTAAGCATTTCTTCTGATTTTTTGTTGGACTGGGGACATTTTTGTCACGGATTTGTCAGTAGCTACATCTTCTTTTAGAGCTTCTACTGCTTCTTTGAGTGCGTCTGCTTCAATATCTTTTTTAGTGACACATTCTTCCGTTTAGGGCTTCCTGTAGCTTTTCCTGAGACACTTCATCTAATCCTTTTTTGATGATTCTTGAGCAGGAGAAAACTCTTCTGTTGGTTCTTTCAACTTCTGCTCATCTTTCTCTTCACCTAAATCCGGTACAAAAGCTGCTTCTTCAGGATGGGTTTTATCCGGTTAGTGTGGCAATTTCTTCTTTTGGAACTACTGGTGGTACTTAATCCCCTGGGCTAGTAGACTTCTCTTTGGATGAATACTTCTTTTCTTCAGCTACAGTCTAATCACTGACTTTGTTCTTTTAAAAGTTCTTGTAGCATTACTTCTGCGATGACAGTTTTTCCAGTAATTTCTTCTAAATGTTCTTTAGGCACTTCCTCTGAATCATGTTTCAAGTCTTTTTTTGGCGATCGCAAAGATGCTCCAACTTTAAGATTAGAAGATTCTTTAATATCTTGCTTTAATTCTTACGGAAATTTGACACTTTCTGCTGGTGCTACATCAACTTCTTCGATGTCCTTTTTCTTCAAAGCAAATTCTTCTTTCGAAAAAGACCCCTACAATCATTTGGGAGAAGTTAGTGGTCTTTAAATATTCTTGAAAAGCTTCCAAAAATGCCAGAGAACACTACAAATGTCCTAAAGTATAGTAGTATTATCAAAACAGAAGAAAAAAAGTGAGCAGAAGCACAAACTTAAAAAGAATAAGCAAAGGTAATACTTTTGTTTTGTTTGACACTTCAAATTCATTTCAACTTTAGTATACTAAACAGTTATCATCAAACACTCTGTGTATAAGTATTTCACTAATGCGCCGATATCAAAAACTTCGTAAACCAATCAATCACAATCGCACAAAAGTTTTCAAAGTTAAGAAGTTTTTTAAATCTGAAATTCCCATTTATTATTCGACCGTCATTTTTACAATACTTCCAGGCAACAACAAAGTTTCATTAGAATTCATTGTTAAAAGTTGGACAAAGTTTTTGTTCCAGAGAATTATTGATAATCCTGTTTAGCGATCCAATATTATTGGTCGTTTGGTAGTGCAGTATATTATGACATACCTGGTTCGTTTTATCGGCTCTCCTAACAAATTCTAGGGCAAACTATTCACAACCTTAACACAGAAAATAGAGCAAGACCTTCTCCCTTTGATGCTCCGGTTCCCGGAGTTTTCAATAAAGGTACATTGTTCGGCTGTACGTTGCATAAAATTGACATTGAAATAATAAATGGAAAATATCAAGCCTAAAGGATTTCTAAGCGATCTTTTTATATCGCGAGCTTTTATTAGTCACTTCAGTCGTGATTAATTGTACCCTCATTTGTTACAAACTCACTTGTGAATACTTAAGGACTCTGTATAGACTTTAATGGGAAATAAATTTCGTGATATAAAAGAGTGGATGGGAATGAGTTTTTTTTCGCTTTTGGCGAGGGAGTGAATAATTTTTTTATTTGTCCAAAAAAAATATATCAAAGGACCAGAGGATTAATTAACTTCAAGCAATGACAGATTAGAATTATTAAAGTCGAAATTTCTTGCTTCAATTGTGGTATTATATAAACTTTAAAATCAGCAAGTAAATTTCCGCAATGATATTGTTACACCTATTCCATTGGAAATTTAATTAAAGGCTGTGAGCAAAACAGGAAACGAGGGTATACGCGATCTGTTTAGCGGCCATAAACAAATCACACAAATTTCGTGGACACACAGCACGAGCCTGATTGTTATTTATTTACCCCCTGTTCGGACTTTTACACGTAATTTACGGTCTTGTTTCGTGTCTCGTTTAAATGAATTCGATTGTTGTAGCATTCCAGGTAAGCATTAATAAAATTGCGTTTTTGTAAAACGTGATTACACTCGCTCTTTTGCCAAGAAGTTAACCGCGCTACAAAAGGTTTAATAAAGTGTTTAGGGAACACGCTGAATGTGCAAATATCGATGTTAAAGCTCAGGTGAGAACGTGTATTAGTTGCTTATATCGTGCAACGTTTTACATACATTGACATGGAAATTATAGGGCACGAAATGGGATAAAGGGTCGTAATTAACTAGTAAGTTAGGCTATAAAGCGTGAAATGTGTTAACTAACGTAACAAAAGCCGATTAAATGCAAGAAGGTTGTTTTTTTATTTAAACAGTTAATGTGAGAATAGTGTTTACATGTGCAGTATTTGGGTAAATCACGAAATTGTTCGTATGAATTATACAGGTGTGGTAAATCCAAAACCGACCATAGGAAAACCGTGTAACGGACAGAGAAACATTCAGCAATTAACTGTATTTTGTTTTGTTTTTTCCTCAGTTGTTAAAAACATTAAATATTTCTTTTTTTATTTTAATTAGAAACGTAAACTAATACAAAATCATTTTGTCACCAGACTATAGTAATGTTCGCGTTCTCTGCCAACTTTGGCCTGAACAACCCAAACAAAAGGAGCACTGGAAACTAATTCCAAAGTATTGGAAAAGATTCTCAGTGAAAAGTTTATCTGAGACCAAATTACTGTAACACTAGAAAAGTAGGGGAAAAGGAAAATTGACAGCAGATTCGTTCGTACAACTCTTAATTCAATTACGTCCTCTTTGCCGGAAAGTTTTTTGTTATTTTTTTGATTCCGTTCATTTCATTCCGCCGGTTTTAATTGGAAAATTGAGCTCAATTGATAGATGTGACTATTTGCAAAAACAAGAGAAACGTCAAGCTTAACATGCTAAGCCAGTTTAAAGTCGCTAATTTATACGGTTAATACCTGGAAACCTGCTAGATTAACTCATGCCGCATGTTGATCTTGTCTAATCCAAACTTGTTTGGAAATTTATTAGTTCGTAAGGAACCTACAACAAATATATTGTTAATGCCGTGTATATTTCATATTACGGTCCATAAAGTGGCTGATCCGGCAAAATAAGAAAAATGGGAGAATTATTACGGAAGGCACAATGGAAATCTCTTTTTTTTTTTAATTTACTGTCGTTGTTTCTTTTTTTTTTTGTTGTAGCCGGTTTTGTGCTTTCAAATACCGCTTCTTTATATCTAGATGAAACGGCTTAATTTGCCCGGGTATTCGTTTGTTTTAATATTATTTTGTTTACGAGATGTTTTCTAATTTTTGCTGTGGCTTTATACCATTTCTAGGATTTGCCAAGAGGCACTTAAATGTTATTTAAGAAAATTTCATAGCAAAACGTCAAACAAAGCTAGAAACAACGAACAGACCATACTGAATGTGTTAAAGCTTTGTTACTCCGAGGAGTAAACCGCTGGGGCATTATGGTGTACAAACTTTAGGAATTAATGGGCAGTAGGTACATTGGTATTTTGAAAACTATTAATACAATTGGGAACGTCTAAATTACATTATAAAAAAAAATCATAAAATAATTTAAACATAAATAAAGTTTGGTAATTTCAATGAATTCTAGCAGAAAAATTAAGAATTTTGTAATTTTACTTTTAAAAATTTTCACGTTCTCTAGGGACAAAACCGTACCCTTAACCCATCAACTTTTATACGTCAATAGAAAGCTTATTTCATTGGCTATCCATTGGTATATAAAAGTTTATACAAAGTGTGGCAAATAAGCTAATTATTGACGATTGAACGAAAGAATGCACCAACAAAGTCATGAAAAAATTCGTCAATTTTGACACCCTCTAGCGGCCAAACCGTCTAACCTATCAATCCATGTTGGGAACTTTTTAAGGTCGTTCCATTGGCTCTCCAATTACGTATAAAACTCTAGCAAATACAGTACAATTAAGTGGGTTTTTGAATATTATACACTTAAAAAAATGGTCAAAGTTGACGCCCTCTAGTGGCTAAACGGTACCACTAACCAACCGACTTTTCTACGTCTAAGTATATACTAAGTGTTACAAATACGCGTGTTATTTACGGTTTACAGACAGGGTGCCCCAGAAACACTTTTTGACTGGCTAGGGCTAATTTGACCCTGGAAAATTAAGAAAACACGGTTACATGAGCTACTAGGTCTACTACGATGTAATGCATAAAAATTTCTTGAAAAACCGATTTTCTAAATGACAATTTTCGTAAGGGTCAAATTTGCCTAAAACACCACCACTTTTCCAATGGGTTTTGCGTTATGTTGGTCACTTAGTGCAAGCGAAAATCGACTTTAATGATTTTATTTCTACAGTTTTGCAACGGCTCTAAATTTGACACTTACTGTGCTAGGTTTGTGCCAAATATCAGGGCCGTACCTGACCGATTTAAAAAAAATCCCTCAAAAAAGTTAGAGTGGTTACAGTCAAGAAAAATGTTTAGTTAGCTTTGGAGCCCTCTGGCGGCCAAACGAAGCACCCTATCAACACAAACGACCAAATTTTTGGAAAGCCCATTACATTTTCTATCCATTGACATATAAAAGTCTATACAAAGTGTTGCAAATAAACGAGTTGTTTGACAGTTTTGACTGAATTTGACAGCTACTACTTTAACCTTCAATAACTCGTTTATTTTCATAGTTACAGGGTGGTTCAATGTATCAATTTAAAGAATCAATTTTTTAAATAATTTGAACAAGATGACAAAGTTATACGAATAAGGAGTGTTTAATTTGGAAAACGTCTTTTTTGGAACTGACGTCTTGAGCTCTTTTTTTGACCATCCTGTATAATATATTTTATCGTTTTTCTTCACCCACTCTTATAACACGATAAAACTCAAAAACTAAGAAAAAAACGTTCTCTGATACTAATTAAATTAAAATTATTGTTTCGAAGAAAATATTAAATTTCACATAGAACGGTAAATATCTCAGAAACGGATACAGAAAAATGTATGACATTAATAAATTTGACGTAGAATCCAAAAATGCAATAAGGTGTCCCATTTAAACTAAGTATATAGGTAATATTATATTCTTCAGTCGTGGTAATTCAGAAAATTAGTGGGTTAGGTTAGTTATTGGGAGTTATTAGGAATTACTGGGCAGTACAAGGAATTAGTGGACATTATTGGCATATTAGGAATTGGAATATGGTCCACCCTGTATGTAAGGTAAAAATAGTCATTAAACTTACAGGAAAAAAACAACAATTATAACAAAAATACCGAAATAATTGGATCGATTTGTCAAGTGGAACCAGGTAGGTAGGACACTTTCGGGCAGTTAAAAGTAACAAACAGAGCTAAATTCGATTTTGGTCGCTTTATTGCGGTTATCTTGACCTCCGTTATCTTTTGATAGGATTTTTAATTGAAAAACCGTTATTAATTAGTTTTACGCTTGCTACGAGATATGACTTTGTTGCGAATCGTTTCGACTCGTCCTCGTCTTCCCGAAGTTGAATTACAATTGTCACGCTGATGAATGTTGCGCTTTAACTCAAGAAAACTTGAGAAAGTAATTAGTTTTTTGTTGTAAATTAGTAAATTGCAACTTTTTAGACTAAATTCCAGTCTGAAAGTGGTAAAAATTAATAAATTGTCTCCACTTTTCAGCTTTCAACGTCCATTAAAACAGATCAAGAAGAATCATTCTATTTTCGTTTCAAATCGGTACTGATTATTATGCAAATTAAAATATGTTTTTCAAAAGGAAATGATTAATTTCAACCCGTTAAAACATAAAATCGGTATAATTGCGTCGTTAGGGTGCGATTCGAATTTTTAAGGAAAAGAAATCGCAATTTGCAGACATTTTCGTTATTATTAAGCCTTTTTGAAATATCGAAAGCGTCCGAATGAATTATGATTGTTCTGAAAAAGGAAATTTTTAAGAGCGAATTTATTATTTAGTGCCTGTAAGAACGAGAAAAGGAAACTGCTTTTTTATTATTGGCTATTGACCGTTTTCACACTTTTTGCGGTCACATTTCAACTTTATAGAGGTTTTTATAGCGTTTAGACTAGACACAAAGTATCATATTTACGAGGTAAAAGGGTTTTGCAATTTGCATATTAACTGAATTATGGAAATGTAATTAGAGAGCGGAGATCTGCATAGACAAACGTGTAGAAACCTTGTTAACATGCCAGAGGGATGAGCTTGGTATTCGTAGTAGTGACGTTTTATTACGGTTTTCTTACTAATTTATCAAGCAGGGTAAAGTTTTACAAATTACTTGATTCTTGAACATCATTTTCATTGTGTTTTCTCACCAGATTTAACAAATTTACGATATTATTTTAGAGAATTACACACTCTTTGGTGTTAATCAATAATTGTCACGTGACCTCTAAGTAAATTATCAAAAATGTTTTCTGTCACTTTGTTAATTGTTAGGTGGTTTTGACGTCACAATGATGACAGTTGATTAAATTATGGTTTTCCCAAATTACGTCTCGCTCTGCTCGCTCCTTCTGGAGCGTGAAAATAAATGCGGCCATCATATTGAATTCTCTTTATAATGACCGACCCTCTACAGGACAGAAAATGCTCTTTAAAATACCGCAAAAACAAAGTTTCTACGATTAGCCGTTTTCGAGATATTTCATTTCTTTCAAAGCAAATTTTGGACTACTCCCACCACTTTATTTGAAGAGATAGACAAAAAAGTTAAATAGAAAAATTCTTCGTAGGGAATAGGGGATATTTTTATGAGATTTTTACTATACCTTTCTATTTAAATTTGAGTTTTTGTAAATTTTTAATTTTTTAGTGGTATCGAAACGTCCCCTAGCGGTGGATTTTGAAAGCTGAAAATTATTTTCCATATTTTCTCTTGGCCACATTTACTAATATTGGGACACCCTGACTGACAGTGATGACAGTGACAGTTAGTTCTGTCGGTAATGGTGGATTTCAACTAAAGAATGTGCGTCTATTTCTATTTATTTCATACAAATAAAAAAGGATAAAACTATCATCATCGTCCATTAAAAAAGCCTGTTAATACATGGTCCACGGAAATAATGATTTTCCAGCCACTTTTTCCTTCTGGATTTGTTCCTTTTCACTGTACTTGAAAGGAATTTTGAACACAGAACTCTATTTAAGACGACACGCATTGTTTATTTACGAAACTGATCAAAATGTCAAAATAGCGTGACATTAATTGATCTGTCAAGCTGACAATTAGCTGGTGTTATGTATGTCTCATTTTAACTCATTGTGATAAAACAAGATGGCCTATGTTACTACAGCTTAAAACTTAAACTCGTAGTTTGCGATTAGTCAAAAAGGCAGCTTTCAGCTTGCTGCTTTTTTGACCAATCACAGACTACGAACATTGCTGTAATTTACTGCTTCAAACTAATTTCGACTTTATGTAACAAAAGTTAATTTTTTGCGGAAATAATTAAAATTCGCATGCATACTGAATTAGATTTCAATATGTCTCTAACAAGCCGAAATGGGCAAAGTTAGTGGCCGATGTGCTAGATTAAAGTTTCCTTTGCAAGTTTGAAGTTCGTTATCGTTACGGTCAAAACTTTCAAGCTATCGTATGCGAAAAGCTAATTCAATTTACGGTTTCCATTGTAATATAAATATTGGACGAAAGGAAAGGGACTCGTGTTCCTATAAACCTTAATGGAACTCTAGATTACTGTGGAATCATTACTATGTTATGATTAATAGTTGAAATTCATGCAATTGAACGAATTACAGAGTATTTGGTTAAAAATGCTCTGGAACCAGTTTTAATAAAAGGAATTGAATTCTGCGTTGCGGAAACGAGACGACACAAAAAGGGCGAAATAATATTAAGGTCTCCTTAGAAATTAATTTAGCCCTTAGGATAAGAAGGCGCCTGATTTGGCACCCTCATTCAACGTAATATCCCAATGAAATGTATCAATACCAATTTTTCATTAAAAATACAAATAATTTTCTTCAAATACAAAAATTAATGAAAAGACTTCCGGGAAGAGCATTAATAATTTATAACCTTAAAGAATGTTACCATCCCTTTCTAACCTTCATACTTACTTCGTTTTGGGCATCTGTTTGTGTGTTTTTCGAAGGTCTGCAGGCGAGAACAGTGGGTAAACTCGTTTTAGCGCGTTCTGGAAAAAATCAAATACTATTACAAACATTGAAGTAACCCAGCCAAACGTCACGTATGAGTTCGAAACAGAAATATCTAATTTATATGTAAACCTAGCGAAATCGATATCCAATTAAGCGAAACATCATTTCATATAACGCCGACTACAACTAGGAGTATAAAACATCCTGGGGGAATGATACGGCAGCAAAAGGGCAATCGTAAACCTCAAATATCTCGAAAATAAGAGAAAAACAGAGTCGAGAGAAACTCATTTGTACTAAATTACTTTATGTCATTTTCGGTCGCGATGCGGAACGCCGCAATATATTTATTTTTTTTGAATTACCCTTGAGAATTAGAGTGTACTTTTTTTTTTTATAAAGAAATGTACAGTACGGCTCTAGAATTTAGGCACAATTTACTGTTCTTAAATTGCAGGACTGTAACCCTCTAAATTTAGAAACTATCTCTTGAAACACGATTTTATGTAATTTAATAATTTTTCCTCAACTCTTTTGTCTGTTATTACTGCCCTAACAATCCCTTCAATTTGTTGTTAAAAAAATACAATACGGTCCTGGAATGTTAGTTCATTTGTGTGTTTACACTGCAAATTTCAGGGCCGTAACTGCTCAAACTCAGAAATTATCACCTGAATTAGTTTTAAAGATAAGTCACTTTTTTGCAACTGTTTTGTTGGTTTTTACTCTCTGACTAAAACAGGAAAATATTCAGTGCGATCCTGAAATGTATGCACAATTTACTGATAGTCCTGCTAAATGCAGATCCGTAAGCCGTTAAATCCAGAAATTATGATAATTTCTTCACCTTCTGTTTTTGATCATAAAATATCATTTTATAAAGTTTTTGGAAAAATTACCAAAAATACTTTTTGATGTAGAATAGTGCAAGGCTTTATAAAAACACTCTGTAGAAGTTTTATCGTCAATTAAAGTATCTTTTTTGTGCTGAGATTTACATCGAAATGTGTGACTTGAGTGTCTGTGAACAAAATTCTTCTCTACTTGAAGCATTATATCTACTTTCTATTCACCGACTTTTTCAGTACACTCAACCCAAACAGATGGATTTAAATCGTCCGTTTGTAAAGTCGCTTTACGTCGACAGTAAAACGGAATCAAGAAAACCAGAAAAGATGGCAAAGCCCGTACAGAAACCAATTTCAAACACGAATAACCCCCCTTTGAAACGAACCGTCCAATTAGCTAAACATCAGTTCTTATAATAAACAGAAGGGCGAGCATGCTACTCGCGGGACAAACTATCGTTGTGCAAAAAGGAGAGGAGAACCATTCTCCAACTTTGCCGGTATAAAAGGAGAAAAGCATTTTTGACTTTCTCGGCGATTTTATAGTTATAAGCTCCGCCCGTTATTATTGTGATCATATCCAAAGGAAACTTTTGCTATTGGAAAAGTTTGAAGCGCAGTTGGAATCGAAGTTTAAAACAGTTGATATTTTGAAATACATTAATTCGAATTAGGTACGGTAAATTAATGTTGTTTTTAACTGTTAGTTTTTCTTATTTAACTTGCTAAATTATAAAAAACGCGAAAACGCCAAGCAAACACCAAACTCCCCTAAACGGATGTATTAATATTTGATGTTGTGTTCTCATTAGGCTTTTACAAAAGGTTTGGAAAGGGTCTGCTAATAAGGCACAGTGTTTAGGGTGCGTTGCTTATGTATAGGGACTTGTTCAGCCTTAATAATTAGGGAAAACCCAAAATTGGCTAAATATACTTAATAATAAAGTTTTTGGTGGCAAAAGTTGTTGTGGTTCAGTAAGAGGATGTCACATTAAAAATGACAGAACTTTTTTTTCTTTGAAAAAACTGCAATATAATTGTAATAACAATATACAATATTTCCAACAACAGTTCAGTTTAATTTTAGACAATTGTCATACAAACTTCCTTATTCCATGGTTGAATTTTCGGCCAGAGTATCATTTTCCTAACTTTCTCGAAGCTTTCCGTAATAGTCCTCGGGGTTTCTCTGTATAATTCAAAAAAACAACCTTGGCCCGCATTTCAGCCGTTCTAAACAGAATCATTCCTTATTCCTATTATTCCGTGCAAAAATCGTATTTACGTGTTTTTTAATGTGAGCCCAAAACAAAAAAAAAGAGGGGAAAATGAGCAAAATATAAGATGTAAACAGGACGGCTTTCCACGTCTATTTACTTCCGTTATTCATACCCCGGTAGTTTCTGTTTTGCCTCAATTATAATATATACCGGCCGGGATAAAATGCTCTGGAGTAGAGGCAAATTAAAAACAGTAGTAAATTAAAATTGTAATTTCTAGGCCAGCTAGTTCATATTAATTATGCATGCTCGAATATGAGGAAAACTGTTTAAACTTTTCCCGGATACCATAATAAGTTGGTATTTTACAAAAAATGAAAATTTGAAGGAAAAGCTTCCGTTTTGCTGTGGATTAGTTTTGAATGATGTTCACAAACTTTCTGATTGTATAAAAGTAGATAAGTTAGAGGAACAAAGTCAAGTGGTGTTGTGTTCATAGTTTGTGATTGGTCAAAAAAAGCAGCAAGCTGAAAGCTGCTTTTTTGACCAATCACAAACTACCCACAGACTTGGTAGTGACAGTTTTCAAAGGCTAATTTACAAATATATTTTATTTTTTTGACAGTGACAGCTGGTTGCCATATATTGGTCAAACAGTAACAAAAATCAGGTTTTTTAACTGAGCAATAAAAGCAAGAGCTGACAGCTGAGCAACAAATAATACAAATTCGTCGTTTCCTAAAATTTATATCCAAGCAAATCGTTTAGTGTATTTAGGACCAAAAGGGTCCTTTTTTCTTTCCTTTGGCTTAACCAACAGGTAAACAAGCGTATCCGGTTTGAAAGTACACACTGTGAGGAATTTTGCGATAAACAAGGAAAACCACTTTTTTTTTAAATTTCCGGTCTTCTCAAAGCGGGGCGCTTTGCTCTCTTGGGACTCCTATGACAAAGAGACGCGTTCAATAATGGCATTAATCAAGCTTGGGAAATCTCTCGCAGAGAATAGATCCGCCATAAATATATTCAGGATTGATACAACTACGAACCACCGAATTATAGCTGAATCCATGTTAATTATTGGCGACCCCCATCACCGACTTAACTCCATGTAGGACCACGCTTGTACATATGTTAGGCTCAATTGATGGCCACAATCGTATAGAAATTTACGATGCCGTTGTGGGTAATATTGGACCATTTTCTTCGACAATCAGTTTATCAATCACCTGAAAAGTTGTCCAAAATAGTGCAGCAAAAATTGGCAAACCAACAGTAATAAAATCATTAATCTAAGAGACTTGGAGGGCAAGAAACTGAGGGTTAATCCCTTGACGCTCAATTAATACTAATACTCGATCTTTGACTTGGCAAAGTCTCTTAATTATGACGGATCGCTACACGGACTATCTCTTTGTTAGTTAAAACCCTATTTCGGGTGGAAATACACGCAAACACACAAAGAGTATAAAAGTTATTGCTGGAATGGGTTAGTTTACTCCAGAAGTTTTATTAAAAGGGAAATAAAAAGCATACAAATCTGTAAAACAGCTTACAAAAGTATAAAACCCTTACAGAGATTTTAAACTATTTTGAAATCTTTCAAAATTGTTTTGAACTACTTAAGGAGCAATTGGAAGGTTTTTGGAAAGTTATTGAAGGTTCTGGAATGCTTTAAAGGCATTTGGAAATTATTAGACGGTTCTAGAATTTTTTGATATCTTTTAGACTGTTCTAAAAGCTTTTGAAAGCTTCTAGACTGTTTTAGAAGCATTTTGGAGTTTCTGTAGTGTTTTGAATTTTTTTTAAACTACTTTAGGAGCATTGAAGAAGGTTCTGAACTGCTTTTAAGGCATTAAACATCTTGAAGACGGTTCTAGAAACTTTTGAAGGTTGTCAAACTTTAGAAGTATTTGGGAAGTGTTTAAAGAGCATTTGATGGTTGTAGAAATGAAGGAGCTTTTAGACTGTTCTAAAAGCTTTTGGAAGCTTCTAGGCTGTTTTGAAAGCTTTTCGCAGGAGCTTCTATAGTGTTTTAAAATATTTTTAATTTTTTTTTCGATTGGAAATTCTGAAAATTATTAGGTGCAATGGTAAAACTATACAAAAACTAGCAGCAAATAAGCGCAAAAAACTAAATTAAGCACAAAAAGTATTCACATTAGATGTCAAAGCTCTATTCAAAAAATCACTGGATTGATTTAACTAAATTTGTATGAGTGATATTACATAGGAATCGATTAATAAATCAACAAAATTTAAATAGATTTTCTCTAGACCGAAAACGATCCGTTAAAAGTCGTGTAAAGGAGCAAAGTGCAAAGTGTAGAGTAGGGAACTTAAAAATCCGTAAAGCTCTTGCTTGTAAATGTAGAGCTGGGTATTAAATCAACGACTTACTGACTTCGAAATAAGCGCATCTGATGGAGATTTTATGACTCTTCGAGATAAGTTAAATTGCTTTAATCATTTATTTCAGGTTGATGCATCGCGAGGTTAAATCTCAAACTTAGTTTAAGTAAGTGGTTAATACGATTAAAGTTATTAGTCGGAATAACACGCTTTGCCAAACTGTGAAGGCTTAAATGGTTTTAGGGCCACTTTTTAGGTATTTACAAGAAAAATTCCGATCTGAGTGGCATTTTACCTGTTTTGAAACGAAAGCAGTTTACGAGCATCTCATGCATAATTTGGCGAGATAAGAAAGTCAGTTTAGTTCGAAGCAAATAGCTGCTATTATAAACGGTAGCTGGGAAAGGTTCTCTTATCGCGCTGGTTTAATACGAAGCTGATTTAAGTTAACTAACTACTTAACCTTAAAATGAGCAAAAAGTCAACCAAGCCACGTTTACACTGAACAGTTTCAGCACGTATTTTAGTACATTCTTTCAAGGAAAAATTAACCAAATTTTTTTTTGTTAAAGTTTAGTTTACATGCTCAAAGAAAACAAGTTTCTGAACTAATTTTACGCTCCTAACTTTGGAAAGTTCAATTAAAACTCGTATTTACCTAACAACGAGGTAAAGTAACTTGAAACCACGCAATGTTTGATTATCATTATTAAGAGTTTTAAGTAGGAGTACAATGATCGGTAATAGATTTTTTGTAACAGTGTCAATGTTATTAATTCCTATAAAGAGTGGATAAAACCAAACAGTAGAGCCGTTTTACAACTATCAAATTGTATGTGAAATGCTCTATATTTTTTTAAGAGAATTAGGCTAAATTTTATTTCTCCTGTTATCGGATAACCTGACATTTCCTATATTTTCAATCAAAGGAAGGAAATGTTAGGTTATCTTGTGTGGTTTGTCTTTGTTTTGTTAATGTTAACGGCAGTGTTGAAAAAATTTTCCATCTCTGTCATAATGCAAGCTAATTTGTAGGAAACTGTCAAATACCATTCCTTAAAGCTATAAAATTACAAAACATGTTTAAAGGCATTACACTCAGTGTAAGTGATATTACTAAGCATTTCATGAGTGGTTTTTTGGCATTTGTGACGTGTTTGTGGATATATTTCGATCTGTCACAATAGTGGTAACTGTCAAATACAAATAATGGTAAGTCAAAGTTGAAAGTTTCAGAAAGGAAACACAATATGAAATTGTGGAGAAAAACATGCTGGCGTCGCAAGCCGCCATTTTGAATTTTATGTCAAAATATTGACTTGCACCTCATTTTAAAGGAAATTTCACGTAGTTTCAAGAAATGACAGACAAAATGGCGTCGCAGGCCGACATTTTGAATTTTCTGTCAAAATATTGACTTGCACCTCATTTTAAAGGAAATTTCACGTAGTTTCAAGAAATGACAGACAAAATGGCGATCCAGGTCGCCATTTTGAATTTTCCGTAAAAAGTAGTAAAAAGAAGACACCCCTAATACCCGTCCTTGGGTAACCATTAGTTGTTAAATTTTATTGTCGATTAGTGCTCAAAATTTTACGGTTTTAAAAATTGGAAAAACTGCAGTAATTCCACTTAAACGCCGTTGGAAAATAGTAAATCCAATTACCAAAAAATGCATTTTTCTTCCCACAAAACCCGTATGCACATAAAAGTTTCATTGTATAATAAAATAGCACGTGTATAACGTGTTGCCGCAAGTGGCGAATTCAACGCGGCTGCCGCAAAAATACATTCCTCTTTTCCACGCCTGTGTCTCCTTTTATCAAAATCTCCATGAATGTAAATGTATTTTTTTGGAATCTCTCCCTCTTTGGAAATTTCCGAGCGCACTGAAAACATGGAAGAAAATGTAAATAGTTTATTCACGATTTTCTTTCCCCATGTCCGGATTATTTCACTCTCAAATTAGCGCAAACCGGGGTGTCATTAAAACAGTTTAACGTTCGAAATCTGGTTTATCATTGCAGTTTCTTTTGGGTCTTTAAGAGAATGATGAATAGACGGAAAAGTCTTAAAGTTGTCCAAAACAAAATCCATTAAACGTCGTTACTCTTTTCAACTCTTGCCGTTGGAAATATTTCATAACCTCTGGAACGCGATACTTGTATTCCAAACTCCTTCATTCTCTATAATATTTTTATCGTGATCTAAGGCATAATAAAATTCAAGCTGTGTCTGTGCTCAAATGTAATTTATTATCTTTCTGTACTTTTCTTTTATATATCTATATATATGAAACTCTAAAACCGCAATGGCCCCAGAAAATTATTACCCTCTTAAAAGCGAATTTATTATCGAACGGTTTATTACTTTCACCCCTCTCGGCAAACTTAATCATTTTGGGGTAATTTTTTTGGTTCTTTTAAGGATTTACAACTTAATTATTTGATCTTTGGTCAATATTTACTCAATCACTTTACGAAACACTTACAAGAAGCTCTGATGATCTCTGAACCAACAGATCATCATTTTATAGTGATGTAAATTTTTTTATAAAACAGCTCCAAAATAGCATAAAACAGCGTAAAAACAGGCCCATCTAACCTAAACTATAAAGCTATAAAACAATCTAAACTAACCTAAAAAAATATCATAAAATAGCCTAATAACAGCCAAACTTAAAGTAGCTTAAAACTTTATAAAACATCTTACCTGAATCAAAAATAGCATAAATGGATGATTATTACGCTGTTTTATGTTATTTTTACGTTGCTCTAGCTTATGTTATGTTATGTTATTTTTGGTTATAAAAAATTATGTTATGTTATAAAATATTTTTTCTGTTTATTTCACCTAATTTAGACTTCTTTGGAATAAATAAGTTCTTTTCGGTGCGTTGAAACCCTTCTGGGACAAAATAAAAATTTGCCAAAATTGCACTATTGCCCAAAAATGTCATTTTTTGTATTTTTGAAACGTTGTAACTTTTTTATTTGAGCTCCTATCAATTTCGCTAAACCGCCATTCGAAAAAGGATAAAAAAAATCTACAAAACGCGTCAACACTCACCTCTCTAGCTCATAATAATACGTTACTGAGATATTGAATCTTAAAAAGTACTTAAAATAGACCCCTTATACCACTCAAATGTCACTAAAAATTTTTCGGGGCAAGTTGTACAGGGTGGTCAAATAAAACATTGTTTTGGCTACATTTTGGTAAAAAAATCCACCCTGTATCTCACACACAACCAAAGTTATGACCTGTCAAAGTAGAGAGTGCTTTGTTGGTTTTGGGTTAGAGTGTCACTTTACGTCTTTCCGTCTGGCGCTGTCACTACAAAATTTTCCGGGCAACTTGTACAGGGTGGTAAAATAAAGCATTGTTTTGGCTACATTTTGGTCAAAAAATCCACCCTGTAGCTCACACACAACCAAAGTTATGACCTGTCAAGTCAGGAGTAGAAAAAGAAATTTATTTCACAAAAAGAGGACAAAAATGTGTACAACTGATAACTATCCCTGATTGAAATTCCTACAACGACAATATTTATTCAAGAAAACATTATAGCTTCGATCGCGGGGAAAAAGGGGGTGAAATATGGAACCTAAGGGATGGATTTCGGATTTAATATGAAATTTCATTTTTATACTTAGGCTGTTATATATATTCAAGGCGCATATCGGTTGGGATGGGTTGGAGGGTGGCTCAAAAATAAGAAAACAAAGTTTTATCTCCTCCAAGGAAATTGGCCTTTATTTTTAAAATAAATTATGAATGAAATATGCGCGTTTTATCGGAAGGACTCGGCTGTCGTCGGTTCTGATTTATGAAAAGATTCAGGAAGCGCGGCAAGGTAATAAAAAAATTTTTAATGCCATATTCTCCGGGCAGGCTGTATTCAGAAAATAAATTTATCGACCCCGGATGCAGATATGGGGTTTGCATCCTATTTTTCTAGTTCGTTACGTTTATGTCACTTGCATTTCCATTGCTGATTTAAGGATTATCAAAAAGAAACTTTTTCAGTTTTTAAACTTCGAGAAGCCCAATTTCGCGTATTACAAGAAAGATAAATGTAATAAATTTCATTCAGGGAAATGCAGGCCATAAATGGCGCCGTCCGACATCATTTTTCCTAAAAAGAACGTAAAATAAAAATTTCATATGGTAATAAAATATCTGGGCTTTTAGCCTCAAGTGGGAAGTTCGGCGACGCTCGTTTTGCTATTACGGGTCCACACGTTTCCGTTCTGGTTTTACCTTAAGGTGCACAAGATAAATGCTCAAAGGTAATATAAACATTATCGAGCTTCTATCCTCTCGTGACGTATTTTTCTTTCTCAGCAAATTAGTTAAACTCAAAGCCCTGAAAAGAACGAACCCCCCAAAAAAAAAAAGAACCACACTGGAAAATTCTTTAGAACTGAATGCGAAGCTCAAAGAGAAAAGGGCTGAACTGTTCAAAATTAATATTTAAAGCCCCCGAAATCCACTCTATCATTCTGAAAGGATGGCAAAATCCAACCCCAATCCTTTACTTTGTGACGAAGCTTTTTTATCAACAAAATCTGGTAAATGTAAGTGTGTTCCAGCTCTCTAAGGGTGCACATTTCACTAATATTAACCATATAACGGATATTATGCATACAAACTTGCAAACAAAGAGAAATGTAAATAATTAAATGTAATGCAGGGTTGGTTAGTTCTCGTAGATTTGGGGCTGTCGTCTATTACCATTTTGGTTTAACGCAGTTTGTTTCATTATCATTGTGTTTATTATTGTCATTAAGTTCTTTGGGGACATTTTTTGCAACGACCACTGGAAATTCAAATTGTGCAGTAACACCCGAAATGGAAATTTGCAAAGTTACTATAAAAAGCTGAAAAAAGATTTGTTTATATTTTCTCTTTGTATTTCTTTTTAATGGCACGAGTTTTCTTTGTTCTTCTAATTTTTTTTTAATTTTCTTCCTCTTTTTATAAATTATTTTTAAGTATGTTAGAACTATTTTTGAGGTAAGCCGAACTGGCCTTTCCCTGATTGTAAGTCCACATGTGCAGTATTTCCTAAATAACAGCAGTGTTTGTAATTTTTTGTTTCATCACAAACTACTCACTCTGCTGAGATTTACGCAAATACTGCACATGTAGACTTAATTGTTACCTTTAATATCCATCATTCCAAACATTTTTCCTTTTTTCCAATCGCTTTTAAAAATTGCATGTATGTTTATCTTCCATTCTTGGATTTGGCATTTGGAAGGTGTTTGGACAGTTTAAAGAGCCTTGAAGGTTCTGGACTGCCTTTAAGGCATTTGAAACCTTGTAGACGGTTTTGGAAGCTGCTAAACTGCTTTAGAAGCATACGGAAGCTTTTGAAAGCTTCTAGGAAAAATTGAAAAGCATTTGGAAGCGTCTGGGCTATTTTGGAAGGCTTTAGACTGCTTGAGAAATATTTTGGAGTTTCTGTAGTATTTGTAAAACCTTTTTAGTCTACTTTAGAAGCATTTGGAATGTGTTTGGACAGTTTAAAGAGCCTCGAAGGTTCTGGACTGCCTTTAAGGCATTTGAAACCTTGTAGACGGTTTTAGAAACGGTTTTGGAAGCTGCTAAACTGCTTTAGAAGCATACGGAAGCTTTTGAGAGCTTCTAGACTATTTTGGAAGGCTTTAGACTGCTTGAAAAACATTTTGGAGTTTCTGTAGTGTTTTAAAACCTTTTTAGACTACTTTAGGAGCATTTGGACAGTTTAAAGAGCATTGAAGGTTCTGGACTGCCTTTAAAGCATTTGAAACCTTGTAGACGGTTTTAGAAACTTTTGAAAGTTGCTAAACTGCTTTAGAAGCATACGGAAGCTTTTGGGAGCTTCTAGATAAATTGAAATGCATTTGGAAGCTTTTAGAAGCTTCTAGGCTGCTTGTAAGCATTGCAAGGCATTTTAGAGGTTCTATAGTGTTTTGAAATGTTTTTAAATTTTTTTTTGACTGCTTCAGGAGCATTTTGAAATTGTTTGGTCAGTTTAAATTTGTTAGTTGATACTTATACATTTTGCAACATGTTTTTGTCGTTCAGAAGCTTTCAATATCTCAATATAGCAATTTTTTGTCAAAGCATTTATTAGTTTAGTTTATTTTTAAAAACTTGAGCTTGTTTTGTAAAAAACTAGTTAAACCATACAAAAATAGGAGTAAATAAGCACAAAAAGAAGAAAAAAGCAAAAAAAGAATTAACAAAATCTGTCAAATGACGGATTTTTGCATAAATCGTTCACATTAGATGTCAAAGGTTGGTAGCTTTAATTATTTATAAAAAGCAAAATTTCTAGAAATCCGGACTCTAGCTATAAAAATAAATCAAATATAATGTAACATTTCTAAAGCGTCACGTGGTATTACTCATAAAACTATCTATCATTTTAGGTCTGACAACTAATTTGATGCAATTTTCTGTTGCAACTTGAAACGTGTTTCAACATTCAGGGTAACTTTTAACATAAAAAAAAGTTTTTTTTGTTATGTTATTATACAGGAAAAATTCCATGACTAGGATAGAATAAAAAAGAGTATTGTAATTTAGAGGTTCTATTAATTTGTAACTACAAAGTAGTCGAGACCAGATAACTTAATTTTCCGGACGTCAATTCCAACATTTATGGGACAGTAAAAGGGTTCCGAATGGCAACTACTTTACTGGCTATCAAGACTTTTATTCTGTTCGAGTAAATAGCTTTGAGGTTTCATTAGAGAAGTCTAAATCAGTGCAGGTACAGGTGTTGTTAAAAGAAGCTCTCCGATCTTAAGTGCTCTTAAGGATCTACTTTAGATATTAACTATTTAGGTTGAGTTTAGAGCTTTTTGCTAAAAGTTCCGTCTAGTTATTACAGTTGGTGCAATTGCATTAAATGATACACATTTATATTGAGAGAAAATCGAGTCGATTTGTAGCCATTTAAATGTCGCAGAATTCCAACAAACCTGATCGTAAAATCAACCGCAGAACGATTTATATCGGGATTTCAACAATTCGCTAAACGACTTTAAACAAACGCTGCTTAATGACCCGAACTGAATAATTGACACGGAACGCTGAAGAATTGCAAATTCATTCCCTTTCCAGTTTCTCTCCGGGGTCACATCCGGTCTTGTAGCAATTCAGCTGCAGCTTTAAATGCCCTCATAAAGGCCAGAAAAACGTAACTTACCTAGCAAATGTTTGTTTTTAACTTACTGAATAAGTTTAAAGATCACAGAAATTGGTTGTACATTTATCTTACTTTTTTGCTTTTTATGCGATAAATACTAGACTGGAATTCCGCCAACGAAGCTAAAAACCCACCGTCCTTTGCCTTTAAAGTTTTAAGTACTTGAGGGATTTTAAACATCTGTCTCGAGACATTTACTCCTTAGATTTCACCTAGAATCGATACTTGCTCTTAATAATATAAATTTTTAGGTGGGAGGAATTTTCCCTGAAACTTTCTTGTTGGCTGTAACAATCGATACAAACGTAATCACCCACGCTACTAAGTGGTGTAGGTGAGTTCCAATACATTTTCCGATACCCTATTAATCGCGTTATTTCGGGATGACTCGACGTTTCTTTTCATCATTGATCTGCTCCAATATACGGGAAAGCTTGTTTTTCTCCTGTCGACATTAAATTAGTTTACCGAAAGAAAAAAAACTTTCTGTCCCGTCCAATCTGATTTCAAACGGTTGGAACAGGACCCGGTTGGTAGAAAAGCAGCGCTGACCGTCCTGGAATTGAAGATTTTTCGTTCTTTAGTCATTAAAATGACACAGGAACTTTGCCTTACATATTTGTATAACTTCCTGTTGAAATTTTCATATATCTCGGGAACTGTACACTTTTTGTAAACTATCAAGTGAGCCTTACAAGCTTAATCAAATGACATAATAATTTACAGGGTGTCCCATTTAGGGTAGGTCCGAAAAAAACGTGAACAAACTTCCAGTTGCAGTTTCGTTACGGAAAGTGTGCACAAGCTGTTTCGAGGGTTTTTTTTAAAGTTGGTCCACTCGAAAATTAAATTACTGTCTTTTGTACGTGGTCTGGATTCGGAAAAGATATTCTGGATCAGGTGGTTCTCGGCTGTTTGCCGTTGCTTTTTTCTCGTTTTACGTGACAGTTTTGTAGTGGCATTAGAAAGTTTTCGCTCTCCTTTTATAAACTGACTTGAATGGTTTAAGTTTTTCCAATTTTCCAAGCCAAACAACTCGAGTCAATGCCGAATATTTATCGAGTAGTATTTCGAAAATTTGCCAAATAATTATCGTTCTTTTGTCACTATAACGTTAATTATCCTCAAAAAGACACAATTTACAAGGCTTAATTTCGACAGTTTGCATTTGCAATTACTGCAAATTTGCGCCCCTTTCAACATGGCAAAATAATTATTTTTTAATTAAATTTTAGTAGAGTATTATTGAACCATTTTAATTAAATCGGTGTTACTCACACACGAAATAAATCATTTGGTATAGTAAATATTTCGTATTATTTTGTTATCTTTATAATATTATGTTATTTTCGCAAATTACAGCACTGTTCGCCGATTGGTCAAAAAAAAGCAGCAAGCTGGAAGGTGTTTTTTTGACCAATGAGGGAACAAAAAAAAATTTTTTTTCCGATTGTTATGAAGCGAAAATGAAGGTAATTAATTTGGGGGGGCGCCACATCGTCCACATTAAATGAAACTCGACAAATTCTAATATAGCCTCTAATTGAAACGAAAGTTCTATCGAAATTGGAAACTGGAATTGTTCAAAGTTTCGTTTTCCAGTAAAATGAATTCAAAATGTAACGGTTTATCGATCGTTTAACTTCGCACCGATTCAATTCGACGATAAAGGATTCAAACGATATTTATGCGCCACTATTCCATCAGATATACATGCATAGAAGCAATAGGCTGATGAATTGAAAAGTTAGTCGGAATCGGGGAAATTTATGAAGCCATAAATCACACCAAAATCAGGTTTAAACAGATGCTGACATCGATAGACACGACGTTATAATCTCAAATGTACGGAAATTGATTCTTCTCTTCGAATTAATTTTTTCCTGATATTTGGAGTGGAGGAACCGGAAACGCCGGCCTCATTTAACGTAAATATTTTCTCGTATCTGACGGCCGGTATTCCAATTACCTTTAGCGCTTAATATACCGGAAACTTAGACTCTTTGAAAAGTCTAAATATTTGCAAACTGTTCTCGAAATGCAATTATTTACAACTAATTAAATTTCAAACATCCGATTTGCAGTAAAATCAATTGGAGTGCAGCAGTTTAGATGATTTTTCCTTATTTTCTGACATATCGACATTAACATGAAGATGCACGTTCCTCTATCAACTCAATTGAACTTAGCCCTTAATTGGATTTAGTTGAGAGCAAACCAGAACAACGATATCTCCTGCCGTGTTATTTAATCGATCGTCTCTTTCATAATTTAACTGCATATGATAGACGTTTTGCTTTTAGGGCCGACTGCCAGTAAGATGTTCATAATTAAACGATCATTTTTGATTGGCACGTCAATTTGTTGGGAAACCAAAGCAAATGCATTCGGTTGTAGTTTAGAAATTCAGGATATTACTTTAATACTGATTGATGCCTTCCAATTACGGGTTTGAGAATGCCATAGAGATGAGAATTTTCTTATTTTATTCTAAAACCAAAGTAAAGTTTGCAAACTACAATTCTAAATCAAAATATAACATTGCAACAAATTGAAAAAAGTCTATATTTCTTCCAAAAGATTCATTACAGTTGCAATTTTTTGTTGCTAATTTCATTTTATTTTGCTAATTTTCGTTTTATGTACTTTTGCACAAATTTTCATAAAACCGTCAATAACTGCCTCGTTACAGTAATTTTCAGTCAGTGTTGTGAACGTCATTATAGATCAAAAATACATATTTAGTAGTTTTAGCATTAATTCAGTACCTACAGTCTTCTTTGCTATTACTAACAAATTTTGTTATTATTATCATTATTTGCGTAATGTAATTTTTAACTTAAAGCTGTTGTGTTTTTGAAAATTAATATATTTTTTGAAATATGAATGAATGATAACATTTCTGCACTATTTTTGTTCTCGAAATATAAACTTTCTCGCACTAGTGCGTAAAGAAATTATTTTCCCGCACTAGGGTGTAATATAATTGTTCATTTATTATTAATATTAGTAAGAAGTAGATTAGAAGTAAAGCATCAAATCAATAACCCATTTATGGTAATCAAGTTTGTAGGTTGTTATTTTTTTTTATTTTGTACTTAATATTTTCATGTGTTATGATTATATTTTAGTACATACATATGAATATGTATAAATGAACAATATTATTAAAAGTTACTTTTTCAATTTTAATTTATCATTTATTTTCAATTGTCGTTTTTTCCAATTATTGAAAACGCCCGTAGAAAAAAAATGATGTTCCTGCATAAAGTGCCTTCTCCGCACTCGACTGATTCGGAGTCTCGTGCGGGAAAGTATCACTTTCCGCCCTTGTTAGGAAAAATAACTATATTTTAACATCAATTATTTTTATTATTGTTTTCATGTCCAACATGAACCAAAGAGGTTATTTTGGTTTCTTACAGTTTCTAGCTTTCTAATAGTGTCTTTAGTGTTTTTAGATTTTTTTCGGATTTTGTATAGCATTTTAAAATCGCTTTTGATGACCAGCAAGGGCGTCGCTAAAGAGCAGGTAGGGGCAGCCGCCCCATCCCCCCCTTAGAAATTCAAAAAAAGTAATATCAATGAAAATGTACAGGATTTTCATAATAAAATAGTTGACAAATTTACGAAAAACCAAAGGAGATTATGTTTCAATTGATATAATCAGGAAATAGGTCTTACTGAAAGAGTTTCTTGCAATTTTAAATAAAATACCATTTTCCCATCTTCCATTCCATATCAACATGCCCCCCTCCTAGGTCATAGGCTCTTGCACTATTAGTTATTTAGGGATTTCTACATGTTTGATTTTTGGTATAAGCACATTTTACACACTAACTGAAACACACTGGACAAATAACTGAAAAAATCATATTATTAAAGCAAAAATTGATTTTTGCTGAAATGAAGCATTGGAAAGACCTTAAAAATTCAATAGGCCGCTACAAATTTCAGCGAACGTTTGCCATTTTTCTGGATGGGACTTGATTCCGAGCAGTGTAAAATCTGCATGGGCGAGTGTTTATTAAATTTTCAACTGGCGTTGCACCGAATTGTTGAACGGAATTTACCTATCCACTTAGCGGTTATTAAAGTGCTTTGTAGCATTTCCGCTGTTTAATAAGGCAACGTGTACTAGACGTCGTTAAATAGAACACAATATTCGCCCTGGTTCAAACACTAAACGAGCGAACGCCAGATGTATACGGCTGATATTATGGTCAGGGCGTTTTAATGCCGAAACTTTTAGTTTTGTTGCCTTCCGAATGGCCTTTTGTACCGTCAAAATTATTACGCCGGCTTATTTGAATATGGCTGCTGCGATATTAAAACGTATTAGCGGCTCTCGAAACTGTTACACTTCGTATTCGACCAGATTGCGGTGCTTTGTCCTAGTTTCTAGCCGATATACAGAATCACTCACAACTTTCCAGCTATTTGGTATAAAGGAAAAACTCAGAGGCTCACATAACAAAGTGATAAGGGCAGAGTATTCAAACCTGTCATAACATTCCGACTGGTTAACTTGAGGAAAGTAACTTACAATTTTTTTGTGTCGCAAAAGGCGTGGGGGTTGATTCAAGGGACGTGAAGATGCTCGAAAGCTTTTAGTATTCGCATAAAAAGAAACTGGGGAAACGCACCCAAAAATATGTTTTGCCTTCTAGTTTTTATGGGAAAATTAATGGCACTTTTATAATGTCGTAACGTTATTAGAATTTAATGTGTACGATTCTAACCAGGGCAAATGGCTGTTACGTTTTGTGTTAAAACTATAACAGTTGCACGGTTTTTACCAATTACAGTGGTTTGTTCTATATCAATTATTTGCTACCTTACACGACTAACATTCAACCAAACAGGTCCTTCGACTGCTGTTACGTCATTACCAATCTGCATTCGAACAGGCATGGACATTTTCTCACTTAACGTAAATTTAAAATTGCGAATTAGAGTGGCCAATCCTAGTTTTGATTGCAACATTCCAAATCTAAAGGCTGCAATTTTGTGATAGTGTCAAAAGTATTTGAATTAGTGAAGATTATGCCAAGTCTACATGTGCAGCATTTGGGTAAATCACCATCACTGTGTAGTTTGTCAATCACAACTTACCCACTAATGTTGTACTACACTGTAGTAAACCTAGCCAGAATACTCTTAATATCGCATTCTAAACCACATTTATCATCCACCACTCTATCTAGTATGACAACTTTCTCCATAATGGTCTCCAACATCATCCTTATTTTACTGGAAGTAAAGGTGGGAGTTAAAACCGTTCTCATTTTCTTCCAATCACCATCTTCAATATTAAACAAATTCATTGACAGAATTTCAGCAGGATCATGACTTGTTCCTCTATTGACAAAATAACTGAAATCTTTCACCAGTATCTGTTTTATAAGTTGAGATTTCAAAGGTATATAAATTGGTTCCCAAAGAAAATACACTCCAACGTGGTTAGGATTCACTTTCACTCCAGTTTCTCCAAGTTTCGTTAATGTTACTGATAAGAAACGAGAATGTTTGAACAATAAACTGCATTAATATTTGTTATTTAAAGATAGTAATATTTTAAAGGTCATGTGATGATGAAAATTTACCTTCTTACGCTTCCATTTAAACTGTTACTTAATCGAAAAGTCGATTTGCTAACTGTAATTAATACACGTTCTATAGACACTTTGCGAAGATGAAATTAATCAATTTAAATGCCAGATCGAACCTTAAAGGGCTTTTAATAAATTAACTTTCGTCATTTTGTATTAATGAACTCTGAAATTCCCATAAAACAGGACGAAAAGCCCCGATTAACATTACCTTTCGCTCAACTAAAACTGAATCTATTATGGGGTTTCAATGTATGGAAATTGGCGTGTTGTCATTAAAGTTCGATTTACCTTTAAAAACTAACTTGGTGTTAAGGTCTAACAAGCTGAATTTAAGACCGCCTTAACTTGCGACAGCAATTAACCCTCTATTGTGTCCTCCATAACTGCCTTTAGGGTCCTAATTGTTTCCCAAGGACTTGACTATTACTCTTGTTACTCAGCAAATGCACGTGTTTAACCACTTTGTTGACTGAAATTGAATGAAAACTAATTCCGAAAAGTAATAATCAGCTGAAAAAGCACACAAACAATGAATGAAAATATTTTGATGTTTCATCTTAATTCTAAGGAAATTAATATACAAAAAAACACTCTAATGTGTAAATCATAGCATTCAATTTCAGCTGTCAATTTCTTTTCGTAGATTAGACTTGGAAAACTGTCAATGTCACTATGGAAGCGCAGCTCTGTGAAGTCTGTGGGTAGTTTGTGATTGGTCAAAAACCAGCTTTTTGAGCAATCACACTGTCGTTTTAAAGTCTAACAATTCAGACAAATGCTACAACTTTGCTCATTTTTCAATAATTGGTACAACTTAGCAAATGGGTTATTTTATAGGTATATTGCTGAGTATCCGACAGATATTTAAAACGTAACTAAGTCTACAGTGAGTATAGTTTGTGATTGGTGGAAAAAAAAGCAGCTTTCAGCTTGCTGCTTTTTCTTAACCAATCACAAGCCAGAACCAACGATGTACTCAAATGCTGCAAATGTAAACGGTGGCTTTTTTTAAATTATTTTTCTTTAGAAGCAGCACTATTTCCGCTGGGTACCAAATTCCATTTCTAAACTCCTTCGGAGAACAAGTTAATTCGATTCAACACCAATTTGGCTGAGTCGTTAAAATTTTTAAGCGGTGAAAACACCTTATACCGAACTCGTTCTAATGACCTGAGATCACGTACATGTCAGGTAACTTAATTTTCCAGCGTCCGTTCGGGCATTCATCAGACGTTTAAGGCGTTCGCGGAGCAGCTTATTCACTTCCGGCCCGGAAAACCGGAACCGGATTTCGTAACGTCGGTAGCTTTCCACGGGGTTTGTGTGGAAAATCCACGACTATTAGCTCACTTGTTTCTTGACGAATTACTTTTTCGTTTTCCACAGTTTCGATTTTTAGACGAAACTTTCAAATTGAAATTTGCTACATAACTGCCAGCTTGGAGTAGTGGGCGGTATATTCGTCTAATCGACTTTTATGACCGGAAATAAAAGAGATAATGGTTTCAATAAGGACCTGGTAACTTTTATGAGGTTAGGTTGGCAACCGTAACACTTTTGTTTTATACCTCATGATTAATTCGATTATCATACTACTTATTTTAGAAATTTTGTGTGAGAATTATATTGGAAAACCAGCAGTTTTCAAGTAGGATTGTATTTTACGGCATAACTTTAATAACAAAACCCAAGGGAAGAAAATGGCGTGTGAGAGAAGTCATAAAGCTGGCACGTTAAGAGTTATTAAGCAGTTAGCTCCGGTATATTGCGTTTTGTGGTTGCCCTTTTCATTTCACTGCTAAGAAAGGTAATAAAATGCGTCTTTTAAGTATCAAAATCTGTTTTTCCTAGACCTTTCATAACATATAATCTGGCATAAAAAAGCTTCTGGCATTGGATCGGTTTTTTCTGCTGAGACGTTTAGCTCCTGCTTTATTTCTGACCATAAAACTTTCGCCAAAACAAACGCAGAATGTTTTATTGTTTGAAATTACACCTTTGTATCATTTTCATGACATTTAACTTAACAAGATTCTACTTCCATTTCCCGCGGACTTAAACAAAGTCGGTCTCGAGATGTAAAGGGTAGAAGGTAAATTCAAAGAGATATCGTCCTTTGTTTGCCCAAAACTGTCTGTAATGCATCAAAAGCTTTTCTACACCATCGTATATATTATTATATATTGAGCGAATTTCTAGTCGATTTTGAACAGAATTCACACCGGCACGGTTGTTATCCACGATTTACTAAGTTTGTTTATCGATTGAGATGAAACGAAAACAAGGTGATATTATTTTTGCCAGAATTTTTGTTTGAATTGGTCGACAACGTATAGGAATACCAATGGCAGAGCATTTTGTATTTTTACAACTAAAGTTTAAAGTTTAAAGTTCAAGCCAAGATCAATCAAATTGGAAAACATCATGCAATGCTTGATTAATTAAATTTCAGTTTTTTGTGATTAGTCAAAAAATGAAACTTTCAGCTTGATGCTTTTGAACCTTCCTAGTTCCACTAAAATTGAGTTCATGGATTTTTTTTCACTCTGCATCAGGGTTGCCAAAATTATGCTACAAATTTGAATCCTGACAGTTTAATACGATCTTGAAATCAGAAAAAGTTTTGATTTTATCTGATTTTAATTGGCAACGTTGTCCCTCTGCAATAATTAACGTCAAAATAAATGAGCACCATAGAGCTAATCTTGGAGCTCCTCCAAGGCATTGCTTCCGCTAGATTTGTCCCAGTTTCCGGCCCATATTCTTGGTCCGTCTTATCAACTTCCCTATCATTTCCTCTTCGATTGCCTCGATACTCAATTTGGACAGACTTTTTGAAACACTTTCCCAGTGGACGTGAACAAACTCTCGGCCTCATCTCAATTTTCTTGAACGGTCGCACGGTATTTATGCGCAGTAAAAACATCAGGGTAAAGGGTGCTCCTGTTCGGGTTTGAGGGCTCCAAGTAAAAACAAACAACGGTAATAAAATGAATTGTTAAATAGGTTTGAAATTTGGCTAGCGTCCAGCGGGAGTATCCGAAATAGGGTGTAGCGGTAATCGAAAAGGAAGTGATAAGGGACAGATAGAAGGGACAGAATCCGGAATATGGCCTGGAAACAGGATAAATAAATCGGATGTGACGAGTGAAATGGCCTAAGATTACCTCGCTAAAAGATTCATGTGACACTAGTTTTGGACGGTGACTAAAACACTGCCCTTAGTCGTAAGCCTTAACATACTTTCAGTGTCCCTTAAGAGTTGACTCTTTTAAGGTCAATATATTTTTTCTTCAAGTTTATGATTGGTCAACAAAAGCAGCTTTTAGCTTGGTACTTTTTTTTAACCAATCACAAACTTGAACTATATTGTGAACTTAAATAAACAAGCAAAATTTGAACACTTTATTTCGTTTATTAAAGAGTAATTAAAAACTTTTCTGTTTAGTATTGAATATAAATTAAACTGTGTTTTGTTAGAATTACGAACAAAATGGCAAAATCCTCGAGAATAAATTGTTCCCAATGCGATATATAAAAAAGTTTTTTTCAATTTTCCCCCCTCAAACAGTTATTGCTTTTTATAACAAATTGAATTGTCAGACCGAATACGCTCTGACATCGCGGCAAAAATATTTGACATGCGTTTTATTACTTTTCCACTATTTTTTTAAAATTTATTTTACAATTTAGAACGGTTTTTTTTGATGTATCGGTTATTAAAATTAATACCGAATTTGGCCGAAATTCCATTTTACCAGCACTTAGAACCGCGGTTCCAATAATTAATCTTACGATTCTGACGGTGTAGCAGCGAAACGAAAATCGAATTCGAAACATGAAAACTATTATTCGGTAATTCCAGTAATGGGGGAAAACAGGAATGGCGTGACGATGAGAATAATAAAAATTCGCGTGCAGTTTTTGTGTAGTTTTCGTGCAGCGTTGCAACGTGTAGCAAAAACGATTGCCAAAAATAGAGAAACCTAATTGACTATTTTGCGTCCGAAAAGTCAAAAATAAAAGCCGATTGACGAATTTTAATGAAGTCGTTAATTGAATGGAAAGTTGGGTGCTTAACGTGAATGCCTTTAGGATAAAAAGAGTATTTAAATTTTGCTGTATCCAGTGAAAAGTCAGTGTATAGTGCTTGCCAGAATATTTTCATTTTTAAAATGTCATGTCGGATTAAACACGAGATATTAATGGGAACCCTGCATAGTAGCACAGTTACAGTGCATTAAGGTCAAAGTTTTTCTCGTCAGTCATATTGCCAAAAAATGACAGTGAAATTTGTCAAAAATTAAAGTGTTTTTTTGTGCTTATTACACATAATTTGAAGTCTTTTGCTGTGCATTGGAACCCTTCTGGGACAAATTTACACTTTTGTTTTTCGCCAAATGGTCAACCAAGTATAAAGATATTTTGATAAATTTATCGCATTTTCTGCATAAACTAATTCGGGTCGCAGCTTTCCATATTACGCCCGTAACTCGATTGGAACACCCGCACATGTTTTTGAGCATAATAAACAAATGCGAGTCGTACGAGCCGGAATTATGCAATAACGTTCGAATTGAATATATTTTAATAAATGCAGTCGCGAACAAAATATCATTAAAGTTTCGTGTAATTAATTTGTTTTGCATGCTGTTTTGCAGTAATCCATTTGGCACAATGTTTAATTGATTTTAGATCTATGACAGAGTTCGATATTCAGTCATTTACATAATACACCGCTCTCGAATTAATTACCGAATGTATATTTTTGGATTTATAAAAAAATATGGTTTCTAGTCATTTTTGGCGTATTTTCCTCCATAAAATGGCATATACTGAAGCACAGCTTTCCAATCGCAAAAGTAGATGGTGGTTAAAAAAGCTGTCATTCCATAAGCCAAAAAACTACCTTGAAATTGTTTCAAAACGTACATTTGCCTGGGTCCAAAAGTCCCAATTGGTTTGCCTAGAATATTTAAATATCCATTAGATTGTCAATTACATTTTAATGTCAGAACATACAAACTACACATCCATTTGAATTAATCTTTAACACAGTGAACGTGACTGTTTGTTTATTCATGGTATGCAGTGTTTTCTTTAATTAACCGCAATTTTAGTAAAACTGTACTTACCGGTTAAACGTTTGGAACATTGTTTTGCAGATTGTTCGCAGGATTTTCCTATGTGCGGTTGTAATCCGGTTTTGTGTCCCACGCCATCGCGTAAATTCAATTTTGATTTGGAAGTATGTCGATCACCTTTCATATTTTCTCGCTTCGAGTTTCTAACCAGATAAATCGGGTGCAGATGTTCAACGTACGAACATTTTGTATTAGTGACGTTTCTAAGAATGTCATTTTTCTTAACCTGCTTAAGAATGTATAAAAACCGAGTTAACCAAAATTCAATCTTATAATATACAGGGTGATTCCAAAGTTTCCTTTCACCTGCGAATAGGGCTTCAAAAAAGAGGGTTTTTTTCGTTTGACGCATTTTTGAAATATGAACAATAACGAAGATACAGGGTGTATACTATCGACATTTTATAGCATTTTTTATCATCTTTTCAACGATATATAGAAAATCTAGATTGGAGAACAAATTACAGCGTCACAAGGCTTCAAACCTGGTAACATCGCTGCAAACTCACAAAAAGTGACACATTTTTCGAATTGAAATTTCTCTAAAAATTAAAAAATTTTGTTAATGTGTGTTGATAAGAAACAACCTGGTTAGTTAAAATTAAGTTAAAGTTATTTTTTATTTTCGTTTTTTCAGTAAAACTTTGACACCTTGTATAAATCATGTATAAATCACAACACAGTGGGTAGCTGTGTGATTGGTCAAGAGAACAACCACCCACTGTGTTGAGACACTTTCCAATGTTGCCAAATTACATAAATAAATAGAAAATTATGTAAAACACAACATTATGTGAACATTATTATAAATATTACATGAAAATGCGTTTGTAATTTCAGCACAGATGGTAGAGAAAAAGTAGCATTATACACTACCAACAGTGTTGCACATGTAAACTTACTAAAATGTTACAATCTTAGAAACACAAAAAGGCAAATTTTGTCAGTTGTGACATTAGTGACAAATTTGACGTGGTTTTTGTAAGATAATTTAGCTAGGCAGTCACGTGACCACATGTCAAAATAATTGTCATAAATTTCAGAAACACCTTTTGCATCGAATACTGCAAGAAAATATTTACACAGTTTGACAGTCAGGGACTAAATTGCTTGTCAAACTCACTTTGAGTGAGAAAATGCCTGTTTTAAGCACATTTTTAGAATGTTTATTAAATTTTCTATCCAATAAACTGAAATAACACTACAAGAATTGGTACAACCAGCTAGAAAAGCGGTGTCAATGTTTGAACTGACAGAAATCCAGTTTGAAAGGTTCCAGTTTCCGCCTGTAAAACCCAACTGGAGTGGCAAAATGACTATTTTAAACACATTTTTGGAATCCGCATTCGATTTCCTATCTAATAACCTGAGAAACACTACAAAATTTGGTACAATCAGTACCAAACATATATTACATATTTTCCTATAAATTAAAAATAAAATTATCAAAACTTGAATTGTTTGTTTATCGGTCAATGATCACTCAATTTAAATATGAAAATAAAGCTCTTTATTATAAATTAATTAAAGTCGAAGGTTATTTTCAACAAATTGTGAAACAATAATGCTATTGTTTGATTAATATTAATTGTTGTCAATTTCACAACAGTGGTCGGAATTTAAATTTAGATAAATACAGTCGTTTATTCAAATATAAAAGTTTGCTCAGAGTAAATACGTAATTAGTACTCAAAAAAACTGAATGCCTAAATCTCAGCACAATAGGTTATTTGTGTTTAGTCTTGCTATCATCTACTGATTTTGTGTGTATAATGATTTTTTTTCTGTCTCTACCAAATATATTAAATTTTACTGTACAAAGCATTATCAATGCAGTTGGTTGTGAATTTAAGAGCCAGATCAGTAAACTGCATCAGTCCCAAAGCTAACTGAAACAAAGTTTTATATGACCCTACGGTCCAGTTTATCTTTTACTAATTAAAGGGCTTTAGCGCTGTGTGTGTCAAGTAACTCGCTACATTTATGAAATATTATATCTTCTTCTATCTAGCTTTTACAGGAATTACGACGTTTTGAAACGGGTATAATTACGTTGTCAAAGATTTATTTGATCTCGACGAGGACGAACAAAAATATTCAGTTTGCGAAATCCATTTTCCATCTTTCAGAACATCAACAGAAATACACAAGCGCATTTCTGGCAGTGTATATGCATAATTCAAAATGTCATTTGTATTTCCGGGTATGTAGTAATATTTCCTCGGCAGTTCCACTTTTAAAAAGTTCGGTGAAGCTAAACATTCCGAGCACGCCTCCTATCACCAGCAATCACAAGAAATGACTTTTGACAATATTGAAACTTCCGAGCTCTTATTCACTTTAAAATTCTCTCGGCGGGGGACTTCCGAAATGGAGGATTTGTGTTTTGCCGTATTACTAAAGATTTCTTTCGAAAGTATGATTTAACATCAAAATAATCTAAAGCGTAGGAGTGATCGATTTTAGGTGTAAACTTTCCCAAGTCTTCAATTAGTTTATTACCACGAATTTTAGTGAGAGTCGAAGGGTGTGTCAACATTAACCAGACAACTTTTAATTAAAACAAATCATTCCTGCTTAAAGTGACGAAACCTCAAACCGAAATCAATTTAACATTGTTAATAACTGATCGACTGAAACTCACTCATCTAAGAAACTTTCGACGTGTGTTTTAATTAACTTTAGAGTGAAACTGGGTGAAACAAAACGAAGTTCCTATTTCTTGCTATTAGAGGCTACATATTCCTTACAGTAACATAACTCAAAACAATTAACGAAAACACATAGCAAAAGTTGTTGTATATTCCGACGAGAACGGCGCTGTTAGTGAGTTATTGTTCCTGTGGTAGCAAACTAACTAACTTGAAGTTTATTATGTTGTATGAGAAATATGGTATACTTAATATTTATTGTGAAAATGAATGAAACTAAATTCTTTTTTGCCAGCTAAAAATCAAAAATATACAAGACAAATGCGCCATTACGGTGTGAGAACAAATTTGCAATATATCTCATCTAAATCCCTGAAATAGCTTATGGTTGCCAGGTGCTTATTACCTTAGCTGTTATCTGTTGAATTATTTATTTCCGGTAATAGATTAAAACTGAACATTTTATATATTTTTATAAAATCGTGCACAAAGTTCTGTTTGAAGCCTTCCTGGTAATTTTAGATAGGCTTGAAGCATTTTTACTGTCTATTGACGTGTTTGGGTAGCTAAAAATTATTATTATGTGACGTCAGAAGCAAGCTCCATGAAGTTGTTATGTAAACTCAGCTTTAGACGGACTGACTGACAGATGACAGATGTCACTGGCCACCGCCTAATATACTAGAAAGCAATGAGTAAAAAGAACAAGTATTAGTAAAAAGGTATTATTTCTAGTAAATTAACATTAATTTATGACATAAATGCATTCTGGAGAATCTTCTAATCTGTCTCCACGCTTGATTAGCCTGCATACAATGACTTTTCAGGTTCGCTAATAATCTCCACGTATAAGCGTACGAGCCAAGATAAGACTGTGCTTTGGCATTATCCGAGCCCAATTTCATTTAGCATAATCTAGCGTCAATCATCGATTTTACTGAAAACGCTTATGTAAAGCCCTTCAATACGGATCGGGGCAATTAAATTCAGCACGCACACTCTAAGCTCTTCATTTCAGTCATTTACTGTTGCTATCAACCTTTCAATTGGCCTGCTGCGCTTATAATGTCTATCATAAAATCCCCGGACTAATGAGTGTAAAGTTCAGTAAAGCAAAACTTTCCCAGAAGTGACACGAGTCGTTATATTGGAAACTGAAAGAGGCATTCAGTGTTATTTCTGAAACTTTGCTAATTGGAGTATTTGTGCTCGTTTGGCCAAGAAATTTAGCCCCAAATACGACTATAACTGATAAACTTGAATTATTCAGTTGTTATAAAATTTTAATTACATCGAAACATCCAGCAATTACGGAACATTAATAAAGTACGAGAACCGCAATTAAGCATTTTGCTATCGACATATTAATGCGACTCTAGTTGTCATGGTGGAGCTAAAACGGAGCCGTCAACTTAATTAGCAAAATATCGATGAGGCCGGGCCTCACTTACTATATCCATTATTTCATTAGGGAGATTTGTAGCATTCGATCTAATTAATTAAATTACTCAAAATCGGACCAGATTTCTAACTAATTAAAATAAAATATCCCCGGTATTACCTGGAACTGGGGAAATTATCGAATTTGTCGCTGGTAAAAACCACCAAAATGACATTATATTTTATTAACTATCTAGTAATACTAGGAACAAGGGATTTAATACTGTTTTGCTGTTATAAAATGTCAAAGCGTACATCTCAGCAGTATTAGGCACTCCAATGAAATGTCAGAAACAGCTGATTGAAACTTTTGGAAGGGCAACTCGGCCATTAAAACACATTTTCTGGTGAATACATAGAGTTCTAGCTTAAATTTTGCAATTTTCTAAAGAGTTGATATTTCATAAAATGCCTGCCAAATTCATAAGAAAGTGTGTTTTAATGGCCGTGTTTGCCCTTCCAAAAGTTTCAATCAGCTGTACTTGACATTTCATTGGAGTGCCTAATTGGTATGAAATAATTATAATGTCAAATTTTTGAGGTAAGGATGATGGAACAAGTGGAACCAAATTTCCATTAAGTCAAACGATTGTCAGTAACGCTGTTAGTAGTTTGGCAAGATGGTTGAAATGTAATTATTTATTATTTATATGAGTAATTTCAGGACCGTATCGAGAAGAATGGAATTAATTAGCCTCATCTTCATTATTCTCGTATCTTAAGGTAATTGAAAAGGTTTTTACATAATTAGGCGCGTCTTACTTGACCTGAACGTCGTAATTTATCGGTTTGAAGTTCTCTGCGGTGTTCGGTCCACACCGAGCCAACTTGTACTAAGCTTAAATGGGATAGAGCTGGAATAATACTGGATCAATGAAAGGAACCAAATTGATGAGGCTTTAAGAGCCGAAATCTGTCTGGTTAATGAGGATTTTGTCCTTACAATTGCAGGACTTTAAAACGTTCACCTTTTTCCTTATAGGATAAGTATGCCCTTTGTTATACATTGAAATCGTTTTGAAACAAAATTAGAAATTTTTAAATTTGTAGATGAATATACGTTAAACAAAAACAAACTCTAATAAATCAGGCTTAAACACGTTATAAACAATGTATTGACAAAAACATTAAAAGTCAAAAATACACTTTTTTAAACCGCACTCAACGCAAAAAAGGCCAAAGGTCGAAGTCAAAAAGGTGTACACACACACTCAACATGAGCTTAATGGATGGAAAGCAGGTAAAAAGGCCATCGACATAAATAGAACTAGTGGAAATTTCTGTGCCAAAGCCGAACATGCAATTGCCTTCGAGTATAATAAGGCTCGATATAGGCAACACTTAGTTAAATTCTATTCGGTCTTAATTTTCATTCGGAACGGGAACGAAACGTGTTTTCCCCGAAGGAAATTGCAAATTCTCCTACGATTTTCTAGTATGTGGAGGTGGCGTGCATCGAGTGTTATGAAAACGAATAGGTTGGTTAATTAGTTTGTCTCGATTGGTGCCAAGTTAATTCCAGTCGGTAATATTAGTCTGGTCTGGATATAGTAGTAGGATATGTATTTTGCTAATTCGCTCTTGGAACAGTATAAACAAGTAGTGTTGCAGTTTCGAGCTTATTTGCTTAATGTCTCGTAGAGGGCATTACGTTTGAGGCGGTATTAAAATCTAGTTAGCTTAAAGCTTTTCGCAAAAAGCTTGTTTTACATATTCAAATTGTTAGTCAATATGCTAGCAATTATAATGGCTGCTGAAGGATGAAGAAGCTTCTCGAAGAGATTATGACTACTCAATTACTAGAGCTGTTGTCAAACTGCTAATTAACATCTTAATACACTACCACCGGATTATCCATTACATTGAACAGACACATTCCCAATGACTGATTGGGCTATTATCCATTGTTTCAAACTTATTGGTATAACGTTTCTAATGTTTGTCCACACAGTTTTGGAAAAGTGTAGCGTTCAGAATCACTGATTAATGCATTTACCATGCCGAAAAGTTTCCAAGCCCTTTTTGCCAGACCGATCGAGTCCATAATACGATCGAGGAACGGGTCAATCCCCATAGGAAAGTCCGGTGGAATTAGTGTAGGGATGGCCCTTCGGGTCGTGTAAAGTTAAACGGGAAATAATTAAATCACATCTAATGATACCCTTTGTGTCAATTTCGGCAATCGGTGTATCCTTAATAATACAGGCTAAATTGGGTGGTTTTAAGCCAGGTTCAGGCGATTTTAGAGAAATAATAATTAGGTGATGTCCAATCGTTAAAGAGGAAATGAGGAAAAGTTTTATGAATATGGCGGTGAAGACATCGATGTAAACCTCCAAATGCGGTGGGTTGCTCTATCGTTTTACATATACAGTGTGGTCCAAATTGGTGATGCATGTATTGTGATTGATGTACGTTATCGTAACAGATACAGGATCGGTTAAATGGGAAAAGTTTTAGGGAATTCAATGCCAAATTCATACCCGGTTTTAAAATTAGATTATCATTTGCAAAAATTATAATTTTTTTCCTGTTTCTTCCGAAAATGTAAAAATCTAAGATGGCGCCCATAAGATTTTCCAAAGTAGTCATGCATAACTTCGAAACAAGTGCCGATAAAAAATTTC
Organism: Ips typographus; assembly: GCF_016097725.1. Lineage (NCBI taxonomy): Eukaryota > Metazoa > Arthropoda > Insecta > Coleoptera > Curculionidae > Ips > Ips typographus. The sequence goes on from NC_138427.1 coordinate 11,740,578, forward strand.
TAATTACATCATCGTATTCTACGTCAAAAAGTGCCCTAATAAGGTAACATTTTCAAAAACATTTTTATCTTCGTTAAGGACCTATAAGGCAAAGTTAAAAATGCAGTGTTTCACGTTTTCCCAATTTCCCGGAAAACGGCAAATGATAATCTAATTTCAAAACCGGGTATGAATTTGGCATTGAACTTCCTAAAACTTTTCCCATTTAACCGATCGTGTATCTCTTACGATAACGGATATACATGCATCACCAATTCGGACCACACTGTAGATGAACTAGATCACTGGCTAACTTTCTTTGTTTCAAATTTAGAATAATCTAAGTTAACTTATATAATCGGAAATATCAATACTAGTAAAATATCACCTTGTAATGTACATACTAAACTTAACTGAACATACTGTATAGTATCAGATACGTGGATAATATATTGCATGTAATACAAATTTACCTACATACCAAGAATATCTAGTGTCAGCTTATTACCGCATTCCCAGCTTAATTTAAATTTTACATCAAGTAACGAGTATACAGTGTGTCTCAAGTTGGTTGTACATGTACTGAAATGGTGATTTTTTTCAATAAAAAAAAATTGATACCGAATAACTTCAGAAAGTTGAAATCAAGGTGGTTCAGTATGCTTTGAAACGTTTGTCCGCAACTTAAAACTATTTTAGATTTTAGCAGTTATAAGACTTGACGTTTTCCTGATTTTCCGAAAAACGACAAAAGATAAATCAACTTGGCAACCGGAAAGAAGTTTCTCATAAAATCTAAAACTTGTTCCTGTTTTACCTGACATTGTAGCTCTTATGACCTGCTCTCTAAGCTTTAATTTTCAAATTGCGTGATAACAGTTTGAAGGTATTAATAGAAGTTTTTTTGCATTTCATGCAAATCAAATGGATTTTTTTGTCTCTGGGGCGATTTTGGTTGAAATGTCCTGCATGGTGAGCCTACGAATAAGTTATGGCTGGCCCCCGGAAATAACTTACGTGATTAGTTGCACAACTTTCTAAAGTATGGAAAAGGAATATTTTCCAAGTCGAGATTCTGCTTATTTGTATTCCGCCCTTGGTTGTATAAATACCCAACTTCTATATCCAGTCTGGAAACATGTTGCACAGCATTTTGCCAGGAATAAAGTGTGCATTAGGTCGTGGCTCAAAGTGAATTCTAAGACGTTAAGCTCGGGCTCTACAAGAGACAAAAATATGGTTTCGCAGAGGCCGAATGTCATCGTCTCCGATTGCTTCTGATAGGACTCGTGTCTGGAATATTTAGCGGTATCAGCACCGAGCTTTTAAAGGACATGCCAGGAAATATTATGGCTTTCGTAAATACGGCAAGATCATGAATTATTCATATCGAAAAAGTACGCTCTGCGCTATATATATTCAGATTTTCTTTTCTAGGTAAGTGCACTGCATCAAGTAGTGCATTAACTTCTTAAACATTCGTCCGTAATACAAACATTATTTTTATGCATTCTTACGACTAAAACACAATATAATTTCATTTTAGTGCTGTTTTTATTCATAAATACATGCAGCAAATTCCATGACACACCCTAATCGATTTATAGTCCGCAGTGGAGCTTGATGTAATGATATAATCTACGAAATTATGGCTGGTCGAAAATGTTGTTAGGCCACGTTAATCTTCCTTCCATACACCATTTTGTGTGCAATCAATAGTTCGGTGAGCCCCAAACTATTATTATTGCTCCAGAACGAGAGAAAAATCATATAAATTCGTATTCGCAATACGTTTTCTACCAGTGTTTCCAGCATGGTTTGCATCCAGTTTTCTCTCTCTCTTCAGATTTGTTTGCGTGTATTTTTCACAATGCGCCCGTCGGAATTCCAGAGATTTATTTCAACAAACACGAAATATAATCCTCCTAGTTTGCATGTCAGCCTTTTTGGAGTTATGCAAATTTGTTTTAAATATGGGAGGACGGACGACTGCAACGCTAAATGTTTGCCTTCACTGGGAAGTGGATGTTTTCTTACTTTGATTAGTTTCCGTTTTTATTTAATTTTCTAATTTAGAATTGCTGCTAAATCGCTAAACTCAAATTTTTTTGTTCACTTGGAAATAAAATTACTATCAAATTTACTAGTGCCCTTCGGTCAAATGGGGTTTTTAACCAATTTTGCTAATCAACCTGAAAATTTATTGTTTTAAAACTCGTACAATAAAGTTCATATTTCACGTGCCAATACTAAAATAAAAGCACAGAATTATTAATAAACGAGCATTTTTAATATAAATAAAGTTTCTTGGTCGTGCAGAGTTGACGGCCATTATTTCATTCCTTCGTTATTTAAGTGTAATTTTTCAGAGGCGATCCAATTTCATTCTTTTAGTAGATCCCCACGAGATTTTTCTAAACTCATTGTGCTCGTTCATCAATTGACTTGGGAAATAAAGCATTCCGACAAAAGTTATTTAGTTCCGGGCTCTGGGCGAAAATGTATTTTTAATAGTGCCATTGTTCGCTTACAATAGCTTCTGATGGGGACTATAAAAATGGGGCATTAACATAACGACTAGATAGTTTCAGGGCTAATTTTTGTGATCCGTTGATCTACCAATAAAAATCACTTAATGATTTGATCACTTTTGACCAAAGGACCTTAAATTAAGTGAAATAAGTCAATATCAAAGTTGACTATAACTTCACTCCTAAAAATTTAAATAATATTAGAACTTAAAACTAATTTTATCACCTAAGTAATAACATAACATAAGCATTATTAATATACATGATAATGTTTTTAACATAATTTATGCAGTTGAAAAACAGGCCATTAAAGTTCACAGTTTTATTGAAAAATAGTATACCTATAATAAATATGTGAATATCAAAAAAATATGCAGTTTAAAGCCTCCGTTTTCCAAGACGCTCGCTTATTTTTAATTTTGTATCCTGGCGCGAAGAGAACAAACTTTACTCGTTTTGTTCCGGTCACTTTGACAGCTAATAACGTCAAAACCAGTCCGATTTCACTAGGCTTGATGGTACTCATTTTCGACTAATTTGGGGACGGGGAATCCATTCCAGCTGTCAAAATGACAGTAACTGTCACTCAATTCGAGACACTGGCGATTTGTGGAGATACCAAAAAAGTGATTTCTCATAACATAAAGATTATACGTAAAGTTGTCGTCACCATTTTGTTTTTCTCTTTCCTGTTTACCCTGTATATTTTGGGTACTGTAGTTTTTTTTGTGCAGCACATAGTGACTGTAAAGTAGGTGACAAGCCGAATCGAAGAACGTAATTATATACAGGGTGTTTTATCTGAAATAGCGTACTTTTTAGTTTTTGAACCGATAACCAATTAAACGCCATTGCTCGTGCCAATTAGAAAAGTTTAATGCTTGATCTCAGCAAACACTGTATGCATTAAGCTGACATTTTTGAACTAAAACTCTGTAACTACACATTAGGGAATTAAAGAGGATGTCAAAGGCTACACAGTGATCCAAACTAAACCTTTGTAACTGTCAAAATAGCCGAGTTATGTGCTGTCAAAAATTTGGTGTTTTCTGTGCAATAGTTAATTAAAATACAACAAACACAGTTGGCAATATACATTATTTTAGGGATTTACTCAGGTAAACCTGGATGGGCATATATCATTTGATCTGTCAGTTATTTGTTTGTTTCTGTTTCAATGGCTTCTGTTCTGTCCAGGACAATTTTACTACTGTCAGTTATTTTAGTATCAACTGAAGAATTTGCAACATAGACTTGACATGTGCACCGAAACGGATGTGTGTCATTCATCACGTGACCATTTCAACGACATGATTAAAACCTTCTAATCAACTGTTTTGCGTTTTGACACTTTGACACATGTCTCTTTAAAAGTTTATCTCTATTTTAGTTCCCCCTTCTTATCATGGAAATCTAATCTATAAAATTTCCATACTTGTATAAAACTACAAATACAAACTTTAGTTAGGTTAGGTTAGGTTAGGTTAAACTTTTCCATTCATTTCAGAAACATTTAAACTGAAAAATTTAAAATTTAAATATGCCACGCTGCCGAAAAATCAGTTTTAAAAACTTTACCTAAAAACTAAGAGTAATGAAAATTATTAAAATTTTCTGTGTTCGATTCTTTATCGAATTACGTTTCCGCCCTCTGAAAACTTTGTAAATTAAATCGCCCAGTTTGATGAAAGGTATTTTTGCACCTAAATGCGATTTTAAAGCACTGGAGACAATGTCAATCTGCATAAAGTCAAACTAATAATAATTGAATGTCCCCGAACGAATATTTCGTAAAACATCTAAAGCTGAATCGACTTTCCCTTCGGGAATATTTTGCTTGTTTCGTTCGATTCGACATTTTCCATATTTTGACAAGGAAAATAATCATTTACAAAGGCATCTCGTTAACACGTGTCTTTAATAAGGGTTCAGTAATAATTTTGTTTTAGTATTTTCCTTAATGAACGTTTTAGGGGCAAATAAAAGGATTTTGATTGGTTTTAACTTCATTATTTCGTCAAATATTCAATATTTTAATTTGAGGTGATACTGGTGATAATGAAACTGTTTAAAGTGATGAAATTTTTAGATTACTGGTTGGTAATGGTCATGGTAGGTGTGGATGGTGACAGATGTGATCTGATTAGATCTATTGTACCCCATCTTCTTCTGCTATCTCAACGTTTCCTTGTTCATAGCAGCCCCTCAAGATTTAGTTCCTTTAGGAATTTTAGGATCTTGAGTGGGTCTGTTCGAAGTATTTCTTCCACAGCCCCCAGGGTGTTTAATCTTCTGTGGCGTACCACATAAAACTCCAGCAAGATGTGGTGGGGTGTTTTTGGTTCTTTTGCTACTCTTCTTGGGAGTATTTAGTGCGAGGCCCGTGGACTCCTGCTCCAGTCCCCTCGGGAGTTTTTAGTCCGTATACCATATTATGGTATTTTTTCCCAATGTTTGAATGGATTCTCTGCTCCAATCTCTCTTGGTGCTCAGTTCCGTTCAAGATTACTGGTTAATTAGGTTAGATTTAATCGGAGAGCTGAAAATGTTTCTGTTTTTGTCTATCTTTACAAATAGCATTGAAACAAACGAAATCTAGAGTGATAGTGATATGTTTACTGAATTTTGTTGACAAAATTGCAAAAATACAAAAAATAAAGTAAGAACTGTCAGGACAAACAAGTTTCAAGAAAAAAAGAAACGAATATAATTAAATCCAAGGATCCTGTTTGTTTTGACGCTCCATAGTTTAACGTCACGATGACGCAATTTGACAGATGGTTAATATATTGTTTTGTTCAATTATGTCATTGTGACGTCAAATTCGCTCGACTACACTAAATAGTCGACCAAGAAAGATAACTAACGGACAATTTTTAATTACAGAAAATCTCCCGTTAACATTTACATGGATAATAATTACAGTTATTCTGCATGTGAACTGTTCCAACTTTTCAAAACAAAGTTTAATTCAGAATGTCAGCGGCAAATTTGTATACTTGTGCTATTATACATTTAAACAATTTTACGGTTGAAAATTGGCACTGAAATGTCATCGAGGATTGTGCCTTTTTTTCCATTCATTCCAGCACAAAAAAAAATACGAATCGAACCCAGTCGAGGTGATTACTCCCGAATCCCGCACACGCCCATTTAACGAATCTGGAATTATTTATTAGGCGGTTCCGAATTAAAATTTATCCCCGGGTTTACGACTGGAAATCCCTAATTATATAAAGGCATCTCCGTAATTAGTTTGGAACCGCGGGATGCTTTCCGAATATCTTTAAATAGCGAAAATTTGATCTGGTAATCTCGTTAAAGTGTTTTATCTGCACTTTCAATCAACGTCGGTCGGGTTTCTATTGAAAAGACTACAATAAAAGCCAATCACTATATAATTTTGGGTCAATGGATAAATTATTGTGGAGTGGAATGACTGAAAGCAGCTCACGTATAATTAACTGATAAAACTAAATGAAGCGCCATTGCGCGTCCACTGAAAGCCCCCAAAGCTGCATAATAATTTATAAACTGTTTTAGAGCAAATTGCCGACCTATTTGCGAATATACTTGTCCATATTTGTATTAAATGTAGACCTGTGACAATAATGTCCAACATACTGCAAATAGACATTGATTTTGCTTATATTGTTACTCACCGCACAATAATTAATTTCGGGATCGATACAATTTATGTACGAACCCAATTTGAGGGTGTATCATTATTAATTAAGTTTCTTATAATCTACAGAGCTGCGATTTGTCATTTTATTCGTCAAGTGACACGTGTGCCCCGGATCGGGAACGATTTCACAAAGGATAATAGTTTCCCCCACTAAAGGTTTTGGACTCGTAAATATGGAACGTTAATAAATTATGCATGATGAATGAATATCAAATTTGGAAACGTTACGTTTTGGTCAAGGAAAAGAATTTTTTTACCACTCACAGTAACATTCAAAAAAGTTTAACGACACCCTGAACCAATTTATTAACATGGAAACTGTGACCATAATAAAAATAAACATAAAACCAAATCGAGATTCAAATTTTATTGAAAACCCATGTGCATCGGGGTCGGTTTTCCCGAAAATTAGCTATATCTAGTCCGATGGAGAAAGGCCCCTCGAGAGATGGATTTTCCAAGGATTCCCTCTATAGATGCATTATCCAAAAACCCAGCAGGACAGATTTTCGGGGTTATGTTCGCGTCCGGCAGTTTTCTTATTATTGTTTTCGGTCCCCTTTTACCCTCTCTCCCGTTTAAATATTTATAGTTTACAATCGTCCCCATAATAAAACAGAATCCTTGTCTAAGAAACTTTGTATAAAATTTCGAACAATCTGTCGAAAATTGCCGATGCTGTAAAATAGCTTTCGCGAAATCAGTCAATTTCCCTTTGGGATTCATCTCCGCACGTCGATATCCCTAATTTTCCGAACAGTTCCAAACAGGAAAACTAAATTCGGTCTCAAGACGATTCCTAAGTGTCTTACATCCGGAAAAATATAGACGCTTCCTCCTATATTGCTATTGTTAGATTCGGGAATTGTTCTTGTAACTTTAAAGCCATAGATTTAGACCCAATTTGTAATAAAATAAACTTATTTACTAACATAAATCAATTTGTATTGACTTGCCAAAATTTTAAAAGTGAACAATGATTATTTGCAAAAAGTAAATATTTGAAAAATACTAAATCTACCTGTGCAATATTTGCGTAAATTGCAACACTGTTTGTTGTTGTGAGATTAATCACAAACAAACATAAAAGTGATTTTTTGTTAATGTATCTCAGATGTCACCATCTTACTTGTTAATTCAACTTTTTTAAAAAATGTCATGACAATCAATTTGAATATTTTTCTTATGTACTAGCTAGCAATACCTTCGTTCTAATACATAAAGTTCAAAACAAATTGAATTTTCCTTGTGCACTGGATTTATCACAATTTAAAACGTCATAGCATCGTCTATCTATACCTAAGTATACGGTGTATTATAAAGGAAACATGCAATTTACTTCGGGCCTTGTTATTTGTTTACTACCATGTTCACAAATCGATATAACGAGATCATGCAACAAGATATAACGGGCTTGATATCGACAGGTCAAACGTGAGGCATGAAAGGGATTTGTACCTGTTTTTATATAAAAGTTCTGTTTTAATATTGTAATGGCGACTGCATAACCCTTTTTACCAACACGCTTTGTGTGAAGTATTTTCAATTTAGATGCGAGCATTTTTTTGTTTTTGCTTGCAAACAAACAGAAATGTGCAATTATTATAGTCATTATAGTGAATGTTTTCTAATTGACATGATTCTCTAATACGATAAGTCAGTTATTTCACTGAAATATTTAAATTCAAATTACTAACCGCCAAACTCAATTTTTTTCCATTTCCCTCGACGCCGGAATAATTTTAAATGTAAAGTGAATCCCAGTTGAATTTCTATTTGAGGTACAGGTGTTGGATTTTGTACTTTTTTTATTATCTGACCTAGATTTAATCTAAATATTATATTTAAAATTCCGGGTGGAATTAGAATTTTTAGAGATTGTAACGAAAGATACGTGATTAGTGCAATTTTTTTGTTAATTAAATTATTTTTTTGCAAGAACAATACCTTGTCGGCCATATCGTACCAATGTCAGACTATTTCCAGCAATTATAATATTAATCATTAATTTAATCCTAAAACTTAAAATTAAAGTTTCACTGAACCTTTTTCCTAATTTAATTGGATACGACTGTCACTTTATTACTAAAACTTGTCAACCAAGCACAACTTGCACTAATTCAATTAGAAACTGTTTCTGGCTACTCAAACATTGAAATTTGTATTATTAAAGCATAATTATTAAATTATTACTCTTTGTTCAACTTACATTATTGATGTATGGGTTAAATGCTGTTGCACCTACAGATAACATATATAAAATTAATATTTTTTGCTGGCTTTTAAAACTAAAACTACTGTAAATACTAGTCACTTTTACCGTACAGATCTAAACTTACCAAGTTTTACGAATCCTATTAAAAACTCCTTTTAAGTAGTAAGTTCCTTATTTAATAAGCATAAACAAGACGCACTACGTCATCACAGTAACTTACTAGTAAGTTGTCTTTTTTTTTGTAAAATTTCTGGGAGTGATTAACGGAACGACGAGCGAAATTCGACGAGAACCGCTTACGACCCAATTCAGCGGTGTGGTAAGTCCGATTTCCCGCCAAACACTGTCGAAAACGCGGGTTTCCACTAAAGGTAAGCAGGAAATTGCACAAGCGCCAGCGCGCTTACGCTATTCCAGTTTGCCGGGAGTAGGTCGGGATTCGGGAATACCCCGAAAGCTGGAGCACAAAGTCATTTTGCTACAAAAGGTATTTAAATGGCTGACAATTGAGCTGGCAAAATGAACAATGTTTATTAGCTGAGTGTGAGTCGTATTATCCCAAATTATGGAACTTAAACTAAATTCTTCTTTAAAACATGTTTGGCCTTTAAATCATTCAGTCAGTCTTCCGGGCATTTAGCCAGCTCAATCATTCAATAATACTTTTTCTGGTTGACAAGTTTGTTCATATTTAACCACTATAAACTTAATAGGATGATGCATAAAAATGCCAATAAAGATAAAAGCTTTTAACCTTTTATTGAGTTTAAAATAGGAGAAACTTCTTAGCGTCCTTCTCAACTTTTAAGGTATCCAGAGGGAGCTAGAGTTGGGTCCCTCGCGGCCCGTTGAGCTCTAACAGTTGAACACACTTTTGACAATTTATTAGTCGATTAGAATAATATGTCCTAACTACACATTATGCTCAGAAAACCACTCGGAAATAGAGTTAAAACTTTGGATTGTCAAAATTGTTTTTGGACGCGATGGTACATTTGTAAAAGCAAAGGTAGGATTGTATAGATGAATATAAACAGCAACAGCAATGTGGCAGGCTGTAGACGTTAAGCTGGTCGCAACTTTTAGGCTTAAGTTTTAATTAGCATCCTAAATTGAAACTGGAGCCACTTTATCCGGCCACCGTCTATCCTATCTGGAAGATAAGGGAGGAGACATAACCGGCGAAATGAGACTTTCAATCCCCCTTTTATTAGGAAAATATTTCTAGGATTTAGCAAAGCAGTCTCGACAATGATATTACACCAGTAACTGTTAAAGATTCAAATTAGGACAATCATTATTTACGGTTTATTTTAACAACTTTTTCGTTTCTTTCTCCACAATGTTAATCCCTTACATTACACGGCATCTATCCGCTAGTATGTTTCAGATAATCTCCCTCCGTTCCAGAAAAGTAATAAAATAGGATTCTGCTGGAAACTTTCTGCTTTTCAAATAACCAAACTTCAGATTTCTTTACCGGGATAATACGAAACGTAAAAGAGTGGAATTACCGTTAAACAATACCCATTCATTTCGTATAAAACATTTTATTATTGTCTAGTGGTAACTGTATTACGTCGTTACCGAGAAACTTACGAAATTCGTTAGAAAGTTTGAATTTCCATATGGAAATGGAAAGGCTATTGTTACCAAGACTGGGTTACTGTGAAATAGTTTATTGTTTTAAGTAATTCGATGTTGGAATGGTATAACAAGTTGGGACGTGTTCGTAATTCGAATGCAAAACCATGTCACTGAAATTGGCGAAAAGTTGATTTAAGGTAATTTGGTGTTTGTTAAAGTTTGACAGTTTTGACGTTAATGACAGTTCTCACCTGAATCTGGAACACAGGAAGACTGTTCTAGGATTATCAATACAAGTTTAGTGCAAAACTAATGTATCCTGCTTCATTAGATGTTATTGAAATGGTATGGCAATACACTGGTTTTAGGATCCAAACGCGTTATGATCTAAAAATCACGTGACACCATAATTTTAAAGTCACATGGTGGTCACGTGACTTTTGAATCATAACGCGTTTGGATTCGAAATCACAACCCGAAAGTGAAAAACTGCAGAGAAAACAGTCATGCAGCTCAAAAAGACGTCTTGTTTCGAAAACTGTTCCGAACCGTGATTTTACAGCTTCTGGGCACAGTTTGACGTTAATAATAGTTGTCATATGACGCAAAAGCAATATTATCAGACAGTCACGTGACCATTCTTAAAATAACTTTTAACCTAACCTAACCAATCACAAATTACCTACTATGTTGTGATTTACGCGTAAGTGAACTTTCCATAAAACTGTCACACTAAATATAGTTGCCGGCCGTTATGTGACATGCTTGAAATTGAATTCTTACCGAAAACTCGTTTACGATCTCATAGAAACCGGTAATTTAATAGGGCGAAGCGTCTTCGGAGACGTGTGAGTATATAAAATGGGGACCCCCCCGGAAGAAGAGACAAATTAACTAGCGGATGTGTAGCTACATACAAAATAAGTCGGTATTATCATACAATGCGCTGTCCTTAAAGGAGGATCGGGACTTCATTAGATCCCTTGTTGGGAGCGGAATAACGAATAGACCCGAGAATCTTTCCAGGAAAATATTAAAGAGGAGGCAGTTTGGAAAATTAACTGAATTGAAATTTGTTTCAAACAGTTTTTGTAGCATTTTTTCTATAAGCCAGGAAGGTTTATGTCCTCTTTATATAACAGTTGTTATGCAAATTATGAACTAAAAAAAATCAAAAAAAAAAATAAAAAATTACAGTCGTATGCAACTAAATTATGAATTAGCGAACTGTAGTGCGCAAACATGGAAAAAACTAATCTCGGCTTTACAAATGGGCGGTAAACGTTATACCTTGCATACTATCCAAAGTAAAAGAGGGCGCCATTTGCCAGATTACAACCCGTTATAAATTTAAGACGGTTGCAAGTTAGAAAAGCAAGATTAGGTGCGCTTGGCAAACCAATTCCGTTGTAAGTCCCACACCCTTGTACATTGCGGTTCTAATGCCGTTCCGGTTCTTTTATTTTCAAATTTAATAACAGCCGGCAACTTTTTCAATTTGCCGCGGTGGTAATCTCTGCGAAACAAATAACTTAGAATCTTTTCATTTGAATTTCAAATATGAAAACGACTGTATACAGTTTTTTTTGTTTAATAACGGTGGATTGCTTAAGCACGAGGCTCGGCGGTGAGGGGAAAAGGGATACATAAACGTTTTATATTTAAATTGAATTTTTTTCACTGTAAACACGTGTGGTTACCAAATTGTATTTAAAACAAAATCTTTGAAAATTACCTTTTAAAAATGAAGGGACGTTTGTTTATTCGCCTATGCATATTTATACTGGAACCGCATTGGGTTATTTGTTTTAAGCAAATTCATTCGAATGATTATTCATACGTTCAACTTTATGCACTCCTTCATGCACATAATTTTCCATATACGTATGATTGAACAGCGTAGCTCTTTGCCGTTAAATACGACCAGTAAACGAATGTGGGTGTAACATGTTATATGAAATATCTCACTGCAATAACTGTATTTTAGAACACAAAATTCTTCTAAATTTGTTTATTGGTTAATTTTTAGGCAACTAACAAAACATTTATAGCTTGATGGATCAAATATGGTCAGATGGATGATTCAGGTCACGAAACTGTTTACGAGAATAGTGTTCTAGGATCACGTGACAAGTCTCTAATGTCAAAACTGTCACGCTTTTCTCTTGCATTATAATGTATTATTTCTCATTATCAAGTGGTGGATGGACAACAAATGACTATTAGGTGATTAAAGGTTGAAATTAACACAACAAAAACACACTTAAATTACGTATTGTATTTTGAATTAGTCCAACGAGTGTCCAAGCAATCAGGGTCAAGTATAAGTGACGACATCTATACGCAACTCATGACACCGTAAAGTGCCACACGTTACGCATAAATTTGCATGTTTTTTTGTTAAAGTTTCCCATCAAAGTAAACGCCATCGGAACTTCATTAAGGGCCAAGGGCGGGTATAGAATAAGCAATAATCTCCTTTACTTGATGGGATAGGTAACACATCATAAAGCTTCGAAGCCCGAAATCCGGGTTAGAGCTTGTCTTTGCTACTAATGATCATCAATATGCAACGGCGGTGATGGTGCGCCCCTTTTGTCATCCTTATTCGCGACATGGCCCTATTGCCCTTGATTAGCGCACGTATTTCATGCTCAAAATATCTAGGGCCGCTTTAATTTTCTTCTGGACGTATTTTCTCGTTAACGGATTATAAGCTGGTATAACAGTAATTAAAAGTAACTAAATTGTGCTGAAAAACTCAGGGTCATATTATTGAAGTGCTTACGTAAATTACTAAAATATCGTTAGATTAGAATACTATTATGACTGTAGAGTGGCTCTTGTCCAACACTTCACCAACCAAATAAATAGCTAATTAATTGCTAGATTATAGTTATTGTGTTCAGTTAACCAAACAGCTACAGTATGACCAATTTAAAGCTGTGTGTGGCTGTTCTTGTAGCTTGTACAGCTTCAGTGGTAACGATTATTTCAGAATTGTTAGTGTCTATTAACCAATCAAAATTGTAGGTTGTGGCCGATGATTTAATCGTACAAACCCAATATGGGCAAGTTCAAGGTAGAACCCAAGCCTCAGTAGTAGATGGATCCACTTACAATCTCTGGTTAGGAATTCCTTATGCTGCGCCACCAGTTGGAAATTTAAGATTCCAGGTATTTTTAGTTATGACGTTGGTTCTAAAGTCCAAAACAAAGTAAATGGTGATTACGTCATCAGTAGCACTCAGTAAGACAGTATCTGATGATGTAACCGCCATCTGTAGTGGTTGGTTCTATAATATTGGTTTCTTTTAGGCACCAGTTGCCCCAGCATATTGGGAGGGAGTTAAAGAAACCACCGCAGATGCCAACATTTGCTATCAAGTTAAAACTGACTCAACCACCGAAAACGAGGACTGTCTGTACCTAAACGTGTTTGTACCTGCCAACAAGGTTAATTCCAGTTATTAAGGTCAAAATAACTAACCCAATTTAACCGTGTCTTTTAGGGTTCCGAAAAACTGCCAGTCTTGTTCTGGATCTATGGTGGCGCTTTCAGAGGCGGCTCCTCTAACTTTTACTCGACCGGCCCTGACCGTTTCCTGGCTAAAGATGTGATCGTAGTAACCCACAACTACAGGTACAGTGGCTCAGTTAAATGAAAATTAAAAAAAAAAAATACTATCAACACTCAGGATTGGACCGTTTGGTTTCTTGTCAACTGGTGACACTGTGGTACCAGGAAATGCCGGATTGAAAGATCAAGCAATGGCTTTGAAATGGACCTACGACAATATTGCCGCCTTTGGTGGAGACCCATCCAGAATCGTTATTGCAGGTCAAAGTGCCGGATCTGCTTCCGTAGGCTACCAACTGTTAAGCCCTAAAAACCAAGGTCTTAACCTCTTCAAAAAAAAAACTTTAAAATCAAAATTAGTGTGTTTTTAAAGGATTGATCAGTGGAGCTATTCAAGAAAGTGGTTCGCCCTTAAACGAATGGGCGTTCATTGCCAATCCAAAGCCGTACGTTGCCAGTTTGATCGAACAAATTGGAGGTTCTGTGGGAGAAAACAGTGAAGAGCAATTGCAATACTTGCAAAGCGTCAGTGCTAGTGAAATTGACGCAGCCTCCAAACTGACAACACCTGTAAATATTTCAGTAACTAACATCAAACAGTAACTAACTAACTATTTCAGGCGTTGACTTTACCAGTAGTTGAAGTGGAACACGATGATGCTTTCATCACCGAAAAAATGTATGAAGCTTTCGCAGAAGGAAACTACAACAAGGTCCCAGTGATTATTGGATGCAACTCTGAAGAAGATGTCTTTATTTTGCAGTGTAAGTATACAATAAAAATTTCTGTAATTTATTAAATTATTTTTTTGGCTATAGCTAGTGCTTATGTAAGACAGTTAGGAGCAGGCTATGATTCTAACCCTTATTCCGTGATTCCGGCCAATTTGGTCACTGACGATAGTCGAAGAGACGCTTTAGCCGCTGAAATCAAGCAAATTTACATTGGAGAAGATGAATTGTTTGCCAGCGTTGAACAGGCCGTGATAAGGGTAACTTTTCCATTTTTAGTTAACTGAGATCAATATTAACCATTGGTTTAGATTGGTAGTGACAGTGGATTCACCAGGGGTGTGATCAAGCAAGGAGAGCTGATGTCAGAATTTGCCAATGTCTACTTCTATATTTTCTCGTACGATGGAGAGTTGGGAGGTTGGAATAAGAGCATAGATGGTGAGACAATTTGTGAGTGACCTGTTTGCTGCCAGAGTTTGACTCTAGTGATTTTCAGGTGCTGAAAAGGTTATGCATGGTGAAGATTTGTACTACACATGGGTTCATAGAGGTAAAAGCAGTGAAGATATCAGTACCTACCCTCAATCAGATCAGGATACCAGTGCAAGGCTTGTGACTTTATGGACTAATTTCGTCAAAAACTTGTAAGTTTTTTTGACCATTCGATTATAAGCAGTTAATGTGGTTTTATTGCAGAAACCCTACTCCTTCCGAGGATTCAGTTCTACAAAATGTGATTTGGCCTACAGTAAACACGTATAACTATCAGTATTTGGACATCGATTACAATTTGGAGGTTAAAACCACGCCCAAAGCCACTTATCCGTTATGGAAAGCAGCTTATGAAGGTTACGGCAGTAGACCTTACGTGACTTATTAAAAATACAAATAAAATACATTATCAAGTTTTAATATCTTTTAACTTTGTACCTAACTATAAAACAAAATCGTTTTCTTAACTTCCTCAATAATTTACACGTCAAGTTTCTTTTATAATTCCTTGTAATACCTTAAAAACATGAAGCAATAAAGCTGTCATACATACAAAAGTCGTATATAACACGATAAAGGTATATGACTCACATAGATTGATCACCTTATTTAAACCGCACTTTGTTATCAAGAGAAGAAATTTTAGTTCCAAAAAATCTATTAGTCCTATTGTAGATTTCAAGCCGAAAAAATGTTGACGATAATTTTCTCAGCGTTTTTGGTCTCATCGGTAATCGGCCACAAACTGGTCGATCTGGACAGTTTCGTCAATGTTCCCAAAGTGAAGAACCTTTTTCAACAAAATCCAGATCTAAGTGTGTCGCCGTATTACTTAAACTATGCCTGCGAGAATGATTTTTCAGGAAAAAATATCAGTGAAGCGTGTGTGCAAGAAATGGAAATTGTCTGCAACAATACGGATCTTTTTTTGACAAGTAAGTTTTGTAATGTTTCTGTAAAAATCAGTTTTTTTTCAAACTAAATAAGTAATTACGCAGAAACAACAACATAATCCTAAGTCTACATGTGCATCATTTGCTTGCAAGCTGAAAGTTGCTTTTTAAAGTAAATAATTGAAATCTGATTTTCCCATACGCCAAATGGCCATTTTAAATTATTTTTATTAGTTAATAATTTATGTTTTGAACACAGTTTAATCCTGCTAAAAAATTACAAAGACAAAATTTCATTGTGTAACCGTGACTTTGCTAATATTTCTTAACATCGTTACCAAATTGTAACTTTTTAATCCAAAACCATCAGATTAAAGTTTTTTCTGGTAGACACGCTTATCTATATTTTAATTTGGAAAGCATTGTACACACAAAATTCTGCCACTAAATAAACAATTGTAAATCTTCTCCATAAAAATTACGCTTTTGTTTTATCCTACCGACTGACTTAGATATAAATTATTGGTTATTAAGATAAATCCATACGGTAGCGAAGTAATCTTGATTATTATTTATTAAAGTGACGTATTGTGGCTGCCGTGTGGTTCAAAGTCCACAAAATACATACAAATGAAAATTTGAAAAACCACAAATTTCACTTTTGTTAGTTTATGGATATTATTTATACTATTCTAGTATACAATTTTAGTGGCTGATGCATGGTCAAAAGTACCTTACCCAGGAATGTTAAAAGCCACAAGAAGAGACTGGGGAGCATTCGACCAATGTATCGAAGTAGAACATTGGCAGAATGACACTACAATCATAGGGAAACAATGCACCTACGGTTTTCTCCTACCTTTAAGTACCGAAGTCAGCTGATCACTCCTTCCTGTACTTGGTTGATTCCTAAAATTTAAACTTTCAGGAAATCTATTTGTTGAGTTACTGCGTACCTGAATCGTGTAACGCCTTGGATGTAGCCCGAATGATGATTACAAGCTATTTACCTGAAAACATTTCAAATGTTGTAGAACAATTGTTTAACGAGCAGATTTGTTCTACTAGAGACGGTTTTGGTACTCCAGATGGTTCTACTATAGCTGTAGCGTAGGTTGCCTTAATCCTTCAAGCAAATATACTCTCATGTAATTTCAACTCTTTCAGGACTTTATTCAGCTGTTTTGCTTTTGTAATGGTGTTTTCTACAATAGTAGACATACTCCTGCATCAACATCTAATCGGTAAGTATTTAAGGGTTGCAAGAGTGTATAACTGGTTGCCTTCTCGACAGCGTTCCAGAATAAAAAGGTCCAGACTCTGCTGATAGCCTTTTCCCTACTGAGTAATGGCAAAAAACTGTGTCAGACAACGACGAACAAGAGTGGTGGAGAACAAATTTTGATTTTTCACGGGATTAAAGTAGTGAGCATGATGTGGATTGTGGCGGGTCATGCCGCAGCTGCTTTTTCCGAACTACCGGTCACTGATCGAGAATTAGTGGAAAATGTGAGTTTTGGGAACAGTAGTAATTGGTAGCTAAAGAAAATTAATTTTAGGTGATTTCACAACGTAGAATGCAATACTTGGCCACTGCCTACTTGGCAGTAGATACGTTTTTCTTTATTTCCGGCTTTCTGCTAGCCTACCAATACTTCAAATCTCTGGCATCGAAACCAATTTCCGTTCAGATTTTGGCCATACCTCAAATGATTGTACACCGTTACTTAAGGTAATTTGTATCACCCAGTTTCTACTAACATTACTGGATATTACAAATAGGATTACACCGGTTGTGCTAATGTTCTTCCTGTATTCTGTGTACATATCGAAGCATATAGGAAATGGACCGATTTTTCCCGGTGTTTATAATACCTTTAACACTCCTTGCAAGGAACACTGGTGGTCTGTATTCTTGTACATTCAGAATTACTACAATCCCTCTGATATGGTCAGTATGCATCGAAACTACTTTGTGGTGCTTATTTAAGGTGGTTTATAGTGTTGGGTGCATTTATGGTACTTGTCAGCCGACTGGCAGTTATTCTTGATCTCTCCACTTATTTTGATTCCCATGGCTTGGCAATACCGAAAACGTTTCAACCAAGTCATGATCGGAATGATTGTACTCAACTTGATATTTGTGATTATACCAATTTGCACTAAAATCCTGTTTCCAGACTTTGACGAGTAAGTTTGGTAAAACATTTTAAGTCCAGAATTAAATCAATACATTTTGTAGAGAGGGACTGGAGTATGAAACTCACTCAAAGTTGGTCACCTACTTTATGGGAGTGGCTTTTGGCTGTTATCTACGCGTTAAAAGAAACAAACCCTACCTTTTTAGAAACGTTTGTATTCTTTGGCGTTTATTATTTAACTGGTGGGGGTTAATTTAAACTTTTACAGAATAAGAACCTGCTGATGTGGTGTGTCAGCGTTTTAGTTCTGCTGGCAGCAACCACTCTCTACCATGAAGTAAATATCAACGATCACTCCCATGCAGTCAAATCAGTTTGTCAGGTGATCATTAAGCCTTTCTGGTGCTTAGCCTTGGCTTTCATCACTTATTCTTGCATAAACGGTTATGGAGGTTTGATTGGTATATTTAGATTGACTGCTTGTTCATTTCAAGTATTCCAGGTGTAGTAAACTGGATTTTGACTGCTGGCTGGATCCAAGTGGTCAGCAAACTCACTTTCTGCCTATACATAATGCACATGCCTGTCATATTTTTCTGGTTTTCGCTTCGTAGAACCAGGCAGCATTTTTCTGACTTTGACTTGGTAAACTACTGGTTTTTTGTAGCAATGATTGTATACTAAAACGTTTTGCAGTTTTTCCTTTGGTGCGGACATTACCTCCTCTCGGTTATAGTGGCAGCAATTTGGTCTTTATCTTTCGAGTCTCCTTTGATTACCATTGAAAAGTTTCTGCTTGGTGGTGGGAGTGGAAAGAGAAATACTGATCGAAACACGGTTAAAGACATCATTGAGTCTAAAAACGTAGAAAAACCCAATGGAACGATATCCATCATTCACAAACCGCCTAAAGATGATTTACTTTGACCTTTTTTAAAAATTTGCTTTAAAAATGCTTCTGGCTTTATTTAGTTAGTTATTAGATCTGTATTTTATTTATTAATAGCATAATAGCAATAAATTTTCTAGTTATTTTACGCATCGATATTTGGAATTTAATTTATTAGGACAGAGTGAACTGTGTTTTGTTCTGTTTTTCCACACCAAGACTGAAAATTTAAATTTCATTCAAATAAGAAATAAAACAAAACGCATTGCATGTCTTTATTTATTTGATTTGTGCAAGTGTGCAATAGGAACTATTAAGAATAATATTCACTTTGTTCGTCATTTGGTTGTTCATTTATTTTGTCGACGTTGACAAGACTGAGACCACTGTATAGGCAAGTTTAACCCTCTGAAACATACACGTTTATTTACTGACGTAATCTGACAGATTGTCAAATGATTATTATGTCAAATTACGTCACAGTCGCTCTTTTAACGAGAGTAAGAACCAATATGGAAGGACAATTGGTTTATCTATGTATACGTACTGATAATGCAGCATCCATGTTGATATAGCCAAACGGACCATTCGATATATTGAGTGGTTTTTTGCATCTCAAAGTCATAAATAAAACGAAATCTTGCGTGGTTTTATCAAACTCATACCAGGAACATGCGTAAAGTGCGTCCGATAAACATATGGAGCTCTAAAAAAGTCACGCATTCTTGAGTATTTTAAAGAATTTCAACACTTTTTGTTTTACATTATAAGACATAAATATAATTGTCCATAAAACACTTACCTCGTAAGAAATTTGGTTTGCATTCCAAGCTAACACAAACAATTGAGTAAAGTTGAGTGCGAAGAAAGTAGCATTAAAACAAATTTTAGTGCCCTACAAACGGTAAAACTTTACCTTTTAAAACAACTAAAGTACAAACCTGTAAAATATCAATCAAGATTGTGGCCAAAGTCAACGATATCACCGAGTATTCAAAAAGTATAATAAACCGGAAATTGTTGTTAAAATCATTCACCCACCTACAAAATGATGCATGATTAACCAGAAATATCAAACCGCATTTAACTGACTGAATAATTTGTTGATGTTTTATCGCGCACTTGATTAGGACCTTTTGGTAGTCACGTGAGCCACCCTGAATGGCCCTAATGTGGTGTTGCAGTACTTTCAGCTCTATTTTCAGGAACACCATAACTAATACAATCCCACAAAACTCACACAGAAAAATATTATTAATAAGACTTTTACCTGAACTTACCACACTTTGCGCCACTCCATTATAGTTTAAAGTTTGGAAAATGTGGAAACTTTCGTAAGCTATAGCGATTTTGTAGTAACGGTTGTGATCAAATGGAAACCAAAACAATACAGTGTGTGGCTTAGGGTCCTCCGGTTTAACATTTGGGTGATTTTTGTAATAAGTGTAACTCTTGTATAACCCTACAAAAAAATACGGAATAGAGTGCCAAGTAGGCACATACTACCACTTACCGTCCAGCACGTAAATAGTACCACTTCCATAAAGGTAAAATATTATAACTTTAGTTACACGATTACAGTAATCGACGTTACTTTTGTACATTTTCCGTATAGCTTGATCGGTTAAATTTCTAATTTTCTCTTCTTCTACGGAGGCCGCTTTCACCAATTTGACAATAGCGTCTGATTGGACTATGACTGTTTTGAAAACCACTACAGCCACGAAAGTTATATTCTTCATAAGTGCTAGAGCTAAAAAATTGGACTATATGTTTTAACTAAGCGGTAAGGTAGTATAGTATACTACCTGCGTCCATGTCGTTACCCAAATTCTGGCATAAAGCTATACAAAGTGAAGGTACGCAGAAGATGTACACCACATGAATAATTGTAGTAATCACCTTGTAAATGTAGTAAGTGTAACAGTGGGAGTCTTTCTTCTGCAAACCTGCGTAAAACGCTAAAATTCTGCAAATTTTAAACAGCGTCCTACCCATTTTTGTTGTGCAACTTTCAAGACTTTGGTGCGCGTTTTTATACGCGGTTAGTAAGTGGTAGTTTACCAGATTTTCAGGTTGTAATCAGGGTTGTTGTTACAAACGGGCAGTTTATTTACTCGAGGTAGCGATTTTGGATCAGTGGCGTGCATGATTTATCAATTTACTCTTAAATGTTTCACCTGTACAGTGTGTGGTAAAGTGAAAAGTTCTAGGGAGTGGGTTCAAACTGCCGTTGTAATTTATAATACATTGTATCCAATTTTGTTGTCAGATTAGTAATAAATATTCAGTTTTGTAAGTTTGGGAAAAACTCGCCTTCACTGACCTTTTCATAAATAATGTCTGGATTTCTAAGCCATTTGGATGATAATTATACAGGCCAATAATTTTGCAACATGCACTGGAAAAAAAACCGTTTCATATAATTCCAAATTGACTATACAAAAGAAAATTGCTGGAATTAAACTCAATTTCCAAGATTTTCAATAATAGTAAAAATCAACAAAATATGAATGTTCTCTAGAAAATCATTTAAATCATTTTTAAGTTAGGAATAGTTTGATTTTAAGAAACCAATATATTTCTGGAGAAAGACGGTAAGTTGCATAAAAAGTGGATATTTCCAAACGTGTTGAATGCCCATTATTTACCACATTGTACAAAACCCTGGAGCTTCCTCAGGGTCGTCATCTCTGATCCCCAAGACTGGGGGAGTGATAGGGCACCACCATTTATGAAAGAGAAATCCTGCTGCTTTACTGACGGATCCAGAACGAACGAACGTGCTGGAGCGAGTGTCTTCGCTGACTCGGGTCGGTTTAAAAGACACATAACTCTGGGACAACATGCCACTGTCTTCCAGGCAGAAGTATTTGAAATCTTGTCCTGCGGGCTGGAAAATAACATTCGCCTCATCTGGTGGCCAGGACATTCTGATATTCCTGGCAATGAGGAGGCCGACCGGTTGGCTAGATTGGGCGCACAAGTGACGCCCATTGGTCCTGAACCGTTTGTTGGGATCTCAAAGAGTACGGCTACACGCTCCATGGGGGCCTTGGCCAGGCAACTGTTTCACTGCCGCATCGGGCATGAGATAGACCAAGGAACTCATAGGTGGCCCCAGAGCTCTGAAAACTAAACAACTACTGAGACTCGACAGAAGCAATTTAAGAACGGTGACAGGCTTATTGACTGGTCATTATCACCTTAGCCTTAGACGACATCAGTCTTTGATGGGTGTTGCTGAGGATCCCGAATGTAGGGGATGCTTAGAAGATGAAGAAACTTCGGGACATGTTCTTATGAGCTGTCCAGGGACATAAGGGACTTGTGCCCCAGCAACCTGGTGGCTTTTATAAAGAACACTGAGCGGGACGTGACGGGTCCATATAGGAGGCCTACACGTTTTTCAAGGGCAGGAGCCCCCCGCGGAACCCACTCACCACATTATACAATATTTTAAAACATTTGGCACATCAAGTAGTCCTACACCTACATATTCGTTACATGTCGAAATTAATCCTTCCGTCAAAGGCTTTAAACCTGGTTTCCTGCAGACTAATTTAAGTTTTGAACTTCACTCATTGAAGCGGCTTTGAATAACAATACGGCCGCCTCCAAGGCGAAATTACCCACTCCCACTTTTTGCACACGCACCCAACTAGTTTCGAGTTTTAAGCATCAATTAAAACTACTTAAACATCAGAGGGTAATTTTCACGGACCTTTGACGGGACCCCTATAAAGAAAAGAGGTTTTAATATCGCGCCAACACGGATCTCGTCCAATTAAAATTCCTCCCCGGAAAGGGATTTTTAATTGCAATTATCGGTACTAAATAGGAATCTTTATTTCAATGCTCTATAGAGAAAATTAGTCTGCAAGATGCAACTAGGAATCGAAAAAAAAACTAAAGTAGCAAAATAAGAGTTTATTCAAGTCACTTTTTTTAAAACTTTTTTACTGCGATTTTGAAGTCGTTTCAACTCTTTCTGCTTCTTCTTTAGTTCAGTTTTGCGTTTGTTCAAAAACTTGCGTTCTTCTTCTTCAGGATCCAGTCCTTCCTGAATCCACTTCTTTTTTAAGTTTACCATCCTTTTTTCGTAAAAGTCTGTTTCGTTTAGCTTGACGTAGGCCTCACTTTTCGTCACCGACACTTCAAGAAGGATTTGCGCCACTTCCTTATCTGAAAACTGCACTTACTCAAAATTGTCAGTTTAATAATTTGCAGTGTTGTTACCATCAACTTTGTACTCGCTCAGTTTAGTGTTTATCAAACTTTCAATCTCCTGCAACAGTTTGACGTCGTAAGGTGTTACTAAAGTGACAGCCCAACCATTTCTACCAGCTCTTGCTGTTCTTCCTACACGGTGGACGTATTCTTTAGGAATTTTTGGTACATTATGATTTATAACTAACTGTACTGTAGGTATGTCAAGTCCTAAAATGATAACACATTTAAATCTGTACATTGTAATATACTGAACTTAATACCTCTGCTAGCTACATCAGTGGCAATCAGAATCCTAACTCTATTACTTTTAAACCGATTCAATGCTGCTAATCTTTGGCTTTGTGAAATCATAGAGTGTAAAGCTACATTCTCAAACCCTACTTCATTCAGCATTAAGGAGAGAATGTGACAATTTCTAAAACCAACATTTCAAGTTAAATTTCCCACTTTTCTGCAATAAAGCATCCACCTACTTGCAAGTATTTGTAAAAATTATAACATTTCCTGTTTCATTCTCCCTTTTATACACTCTCAACAACTCAACCATATAAGCATCCTTTACATAACCTGGACAAAGCAAAAACTGCTGCTTTAAGCTTGAAACAGTGGCAACTTCTGCAGGACTATTATCTTCATACAAAAAAGCATCCTTATCCACAAACTTTTTTAATGTGTTCAGTGTGTCTGTGATTGTAGCTGAAAAAAATAGGTTTTGCCTACTTTTAGGTAATTTAGCAAATATTGCCTTAATTTGCTCATCAAATAATCCTCCTGAAAAACAAACATCAGAATAAGAAGTCAAACTAGTCAATACCACCCACCCAACAAACGATCAGCCTCATCAAGAACTAAAAACTTTATTCTAGACAATGAAAATGTGTCACAACTTTCAAGATGATCAAGCAACCGTCCAGGAGTTGCCACCACAACATGTGGATTTTTGGACAATTGTTTACCCTGTTCAACCATATCCATGCCCCCAACAATCACACAAGTCCTCAAATTCATAGGTTTGCCAATTATTGAAAATTGATCTGCTATTTGGTATGCCAATTCTCTGGTAGGAGTCAAAACTAAAGCAAATATTCCATAAGCATTTTCACACAGTTTTTGCACAATGGGCAAGGCAAAAGCTAGGGTTTTGCCACTACCTGAAACACACACATAGTTGATTGATTGTATGATTGTAAATAAATTGGATAATAGAATATTACCAGTTTTGGCAGCTCCAATACAAGTTTTACCCTCCAAAATTTTAGGAATGCAGTTTGCCTGAATTGCTGTTGGTACTTTAAGGCCTGTAGGAATTGTGGTAATAAAAAAAATAGGGAACACTAGGAAAAGAGAGACTTACCTATGCCTACACACTGTTTTATAATCCATTTTTTCAAGCCCAACTGGCTGAAATCGATAATAGGTGAGCCCGCGGACATGGTTAGATGTTGATACTAAACTTCCGAAAATAAAGGGCCCTACAAAACACATGAACTTGTTTATAGGGCTTCATGAAAACATATTCATAACCTCAATTTTTTCAACAGCTGGCTTAATGTCATCTGTCAGTGTCCAACAAAATGAAATGTCAACGATTCTTGGAGGACAAACCAATACATGCTGCTTTATAACATAACTTAATTTAAATTTTATAGTAAAGGTATAGTACAAGCATTGTCTTTACAAGACTTGTACTATACCTATATATGATTTAAATGATGACGTACTTACTACATTAAAACATATGAGGTATCCTTCGGGTTGACCAATTTATTGTTGGTAAATACCACTGTCATTTGGCACGTGATTTTGTCCAAAAATCCATGGGTCAAATCACATGACGGATGACTATAGTAATAGTAATTACATTCAACTGTCAACTCAACCCCAAAAAGCCTTCAAAAGTCGAATGTGTTTCTGTCTACTGTCAACATGTTTTAAAATCATTTTGGTCTGAGGGACAAAGACAAACCACACCACATCATCTTCAATCTTGCTTTGATCGCTGTGTTTGCTTATAAAAAGCTGCTAACTAACCCAAACTTTAAAAGTGAATAGAAATGGATATAGAAGAATCCGAACAAAAATACCGTTACGAAATAATAACGGTAGAGGAAGCTAATATTGAACAGGAGCTGGAAGCACAAACCTTATCAAATCAGAGTCAGGGTAAGAAAACTATTTAACCCAATATTAATCAAAGCCACGAAAATGCGCCAATTTAAATTAACGCTTAAAAACAGCTATTTTTATCAATTATAGATGGTGCTGAAATCGTTTACGAGGGCTCAGCGACAGCCTCAGAACCTGAAATTATCTATTTGAACGATACACTGGAGTGGTCTGAAGAAAAGGTGGATCTTTTGTTGAAATTACACCTGTCTTATTTGGAAGAGTTCCGAAATCCGCGTTCAAGAAAAAAAGATGTATGGAAAAAAGTAGGAGCTGAACTGGGTGTGGATGCCATAGCTTGCGATCGAAAGTTCCGGAACCTTAAACAACGCTACATCAATCTCATAAAAAGAGGAAATAAAAAACAAATAGCCCAGTGGCCGCACTATTCATTGATGGTTGAAATATTCAAAGGAGACGCCAACTTTCTGAAAACTTATCAACAAAAATATGGAGCTTTTAGTGTACACAACAAGAAATATTTTATTGCTCAGAATGAAGTTAAAACATTAAAAAAGGAAGTAGAAGAGGAGCCACCATTTGAAATACTTGCAGGAAATTTGAGTAGAAACCAAGCAGAAATTAGTTCTAAGTTAGATGAATTAATTGATAGAATAAAACAGTCAAATGTTATACAACAAAAAAGAAATGAACTGTTTGAAAAGTATATTCAAACACTACAAAGATAGTGAAAAAACAAATACAAATTTTATTAATTAAAAGTAACCTGTATAGTTTCATTTATCAACTGCCTTTTATCAAAAGCATTAACTTCCACACTAATTTGCAAACTGTCATCACAACTATTATCTAAAACAACATCTTTGAGTGATGATAGTCTAACAAAGTTATGCAAAAAACAAGCAGCATACACTACATCAGATGGTTTTCCTAAAGTAAACTGCAAAGCACTCAGTCTCCTTAATGTACTTTTAAGTGCCTCAAAAGCCTGCTGCACATTAGACCAAGCCTTAAAGTGGACTTTATTGAAACTTGTTTGATTTGCACTCTCATCAAATGGTATCAGTAAATTTACCAGCAAGGGGTACTGACTACTACCTAGTAAATGATTCTCATGGTTCACAATTTCATTTAACTTTCTTCCAAGCTGACTCCCAAGGAATGATTGCTTTGGGTTACACTTAAAATAGTAAAACACTAAATTATGATCACATATTGCTTCCACTGTAAGTGGACATTGATTAACATAAATAGTGCAAGTGTCTATAAATCCAATACAGTTTGGAAATTGATACTTTTTGTCAATTTGTTGCTTTATCAGTGTTTGTTTTTCAGAATCTGGGAATCTGATCAGGTCATCTTTGAAGCTAGCGAATACACTACAAATATGTTGGAAATTAGCCAACAAAGTTGTTCTGCACAGTCCAAATTTAGAAACAAATTTCTTGAATGAATCTCTAGTTCTGAGCAAGTGAAGAAATAGATGTATTTTCTTGTCCATAGGAATTTGTCTGTATTTAGGTACCTCTGCTGATTGCTGCTTCATTCTAGTGGTCACATAATTAATTAGTTCCTAAAAAAAACATATTAACTAATCACCAATCATAAATAAACTCCCACTATACAACCTGTGCTCTAGTTCTTGTCATACCAAATCTTTCATAGTATTTTTTGTTGCTACAGTTGTTAATAAACTTGTCTATCAATAACATGGAATGTTTAAATGATCTTTTTCTTAGGATTTTAGGAACTTTGGGATTCTTAATGAGGGTACTTTTTTCACGCTGATTTTGAATGAATGAGGACGTTTCACAAATGTTTTCCACTACTAATGCAGCTACGTGAGCCACTTCTTCTATTCCTGGAGTGGTATTATCCATAAACATTTCCAAAACGTAAGGATCAATCATTTTAATAATATTACAAAAGAAATTACAAAGCAATGTTTATTTACTTTTATTTTGAGGTTATGTTATAATGATGACGGACTCTTCCCTTTAAAAATATTGTAAATTGATAAAGAAGTGTAAATAGAAAATGAACCTAACCTCACACTAGATTGAAGGTTGAAGGGTATTAAAGTATCAGCTGTTTTTTATTTTTTAATAACAAATTAATAAATATACAAATAGAACTAATTATTTGAGGCAAAATGAGGCGTCGTGCAGGTCTAGGCGCTATCCAGAAACAGCGACTGGAACAAGAAAAGTACAAGGACAAAAGTAATGAACTGCAAGAAAACCAAATGGAACAAATGTCCAAACAGTTGGAATTTTTCAAAACCAACCTGGAAGACTTTGCCAGCAAGCACAAAAATGAAATTAAGAAAAATCCAGAGTTCAGGCGACAGTTTCAGGTACTTTTAGGTTCATTTTTATTTATTTTGTTATGACAAATTATCCTTTTTTAATAGGAAATGTGTGCCAGTATTGGTGTTGACCCTTTGTCCTCTGGCAAAGGATTTTGGTCTGTTTTGGGTATTGGAGATTTTTACTATGAATTGGCTGTACAGATTGTTGAGGTTTGTTTAGGTAAAACATTCACAGTTCCACTCTTTTTCAATTCTACTAAGATAAATTACAGCAACTAATGATAAAAACGGTGGTTTAATAAGTTTGGAAGAGCTTAGAAACAGGCTTATTAAAGCTAGAGGTAAAAGAAAAGAACACCAGGAAATTTCCAAAGATGACTTACTCAGAGCTGCACAGAAACTTAAAATATTTGGTAGTGGGTTCAATGTTATTTCTTATGGGAAAGGCAAAGTAAGGCTCTTTGATTTATTATTAGATTTACTAGTAAAAGACTTTTTTTAGTACATGGTGCAATCAGTTCCTGGTGAACTAAGCATGGACCACTCAGCTATTTTAACTCTAGCTTCAGCTTCAAATAGGGCTTATGTGTCTGTTTCCTATCTTAAAAAAGAGCTAAATTGGGAAGCAGAAAGAAGTCAAAATGCTTTAGATAATTTGGTTAGTTTTCTTTTAAAGAGATTTTAAAAACTTGTAGTATATTTTTACTTTTAGGTGAACCAGGGTTTAGCTTGGATTGATTGTCAAGACACTTATGAGAAACTTTACTACTTCCCAAGCTTATTCAATGATTGTGTTAATGATGTTAAGTAGTACTAATTTTTTTGTTGTAAATATAATATGATGTAATAAGAGTGAACTTAACATTTTATTGAAAATGAAACACTGTGTCAGCTAACAGTGCCTAAAGTTAAATGACTGATTTTAGCTACATCTTTGGAAATTAATTCCAAAAATGTCCGGTATTGTTTCACTTTGTCTTCAGCTTTCTTCACACAGTCTTTCAAATTTTTATTGTCTTTTTTCAGGGCGTGCGTCTCCTGCTTTAAATTCATTACAAGCTTTTCCAAATTGTCTGTAATGATTTTGGACTGGTCGCGCCACTTTTGGTCAATTTCGTTCTTTTTCTCCATTTGTGCTTGCAATTCTTTGATGTTTTCATTGTTTTTATTTGTCAATTGTTCTAATCGGTCTTCATATGTCGATTGAATACCTCTAGAACAACAAATAGCAGAAAACAAGTTTTCTTAGAGGCGTTACACTTACCTTCGTAGTTTTTCCTTCTCTTCTTGAAACTCCTTTTCAGTTCTTGAGATTTGTTCATTAAGTTTGGTCATTCTTTCGGTTATTTTGTTTATCTGGGAGTAGCTGTCGCTTAGTTCGCCCTCCAGATTATGGATTTTAGCTTTTAAAGTGCTCATTTCCACTTCTTTTGCTTTCAGATTTCTTTCATAGATTTGGGCCATTTGTTCCAAATCATTCCTTAATAACTCTTTTTCAGAAGATAGTTGTATGTTTTGTTTTTCAGACAACAACTACAAAGTAATAGTTTAAAAGCATTTAAAACGTTACTGCTAATTAATGGTACAAACCAGTTTTTGAAACGTTGACTCCAAATTTTTTTCCAGCACTAACAACTTGTTAATTTCGTTTTCGTCAATGCTGCAGTGTCCTTTGTGCATTCTTTCAATTTCCTTCTCCAAAAGTGCGCTTTTGTCTTTAGCGGCCTGAAGTTCACTGGTTTTAATTTTGATTTCATTGTGGGCTTGGCTCAATTCCTCCAAAATTGCTCTTTGCCTCTCGTTCAACTCTGCCTTAGTTTTGTTGGTTTCACTTGTGATTTTTTCCTGGGACTCTTTCACGATTTCTGTCATTTCCTGGACTAGTTTTTCGTTTTCCTCTATATTAAAGTTATTAAAATTTAAAATATTTTTAGGGATATCCTTACCTTTAAGTCCCTGTTCCCTAAATAGAGCTGCATCTTTTTCATTTAAAGCTGCTTCTACTATACCTACAGCTTCCACCACACGATTTAAGCAGTCAGTGTTAGCCTTTTTCAGGCCTAACTACAATCTGTTTTTGTATATATTTCATTAATTTATTTTTACTATAATTTTACCGTTTATTACATCGTCTTTATGGAAGAGCACCTTTTCCAAGTGTCGTTTTTCTTCACTGTACTCCTGCAGCCTTTTTTGTAAATGTAAAACTTCACTTTCCAAGTTTCTAACTATTTTTAAGGCGCTCGCCTGATTTTCTAGAGACTGGTCAATATCACTGCGTTTATTTTGTATTGTATGTTGATTTTGTTTCAATGCTTCATCAAGTTTTTTCTGGGCGTTTTGCAGCTTGAGCTGCAACTCGTCGATTTTGTCTTCATACAAATTTTTAGCTTTTAAAAAGTCTTTTTTTGGTACAAAACTGTCATAACCCGATCGGTAAACTTTGAGTTCGTCCTCTAAATGATCAATGGTTTTCACACCCTCTTGCCATAACTTGGATATGCAGTCTTTTTCAGAAAGTAAAATGCTTATTTGCTGCTTTAAATTTGCTATTAAACTGTCGTTTTCAATATCGTTTTGCTGAACATTTTGTGCTGAATTTAGGGATAATTGTTTTGAAAGTTCCTGATTTTCATTTAAAACACTCTTGAGTTGAAGCTTTAAGTCATTTTGTTCTGCCTATCAAAAATAATAAGTTTTACACATGTAGTTTTGTTATTTAAATCACTTATTTATTACCTTTAAATGTGTTAGTTCCTGTTTTAAATCCTTGACCAGCACTTCGTAATTTTCTATAATCACCTGAAAACCTCTGAAACTACATTAAAAAAAAGTTTTAAAACACTCTAAACTCACTCATTAATGTTATCCCCATCAAATTCGTGCATTTTGGCATAATTTGCAGTTTTTGTTTGACTTATTAATTGTTTTAAGTCACGTTTTTTGAGCGTTTCAGGTTAGTTTAAATCACTTTTGAATTTTGAAACAATACAACATTGTTTGAGTGTATGGATTGAGTTTTGTTTGTATTGGTTACACCACAGCCAGCTAAATGGTAATTTGTTTGTATTGAACAAAGTTAAAAATATTTTCCTATAACTTGTATTATTCAATTTATGATTACTTTTAGTTAAAATAAGTGTTTATTTAATGCAACAAGTGCTAATAATTGTTGATATTTTTAAAATACAAAAAAAAATATGATTACACTATCTGAAGCAATTAACTGGTTTTTGACAAACAAAATACTCAAACCTATTTTTGGACATTTTGCTGAGTATATAAACCAAACGAAAACAAACGCAAAGTGTCCATTTTAACCTCAAAATGGCGGTTAAACAGCTATGCCTATTGGCTCTTTTGAGTTTTGTTGCCAAGTCTAATGCTGCGGTGTCTTTGAGTGTAAACGGTCTTGCAGCCACCTTAAAAAATGACATTGTCGAGCTAAATTTCAATGCTGAAGCGACCATAAGCACTGTTAATGTGCTGGGGACCAATCTGGCTGCCAGTGGAGTGAAAACGTTTTATTTGGACTGGAACAGCGGTAAGCGATTCAATTTTTGAGTATATCATTGAGTTAAAGGTGATTTTCAGGTGGTGAGGGTGTGTTCAGTCCTTCCAGCATTCACATAGTGGAACAAACCGACTCCAGGGTGCATTTCTATTGGTTGCAAGAAAATATCGAGAATGTCTTCACCATTGAGTTGCATTATGTTATGGAAGACGGCCTTAGTGGGGTTTACTCCTACGCTAAGTACATCAATGACAAGAGTTACGATGTGACGCTGGGAGAAACTAGAATGGTAAACTGGTTTTTTGACAGTTTTGTGAATTGGAATGTACTGAATGCTTTCTACAAATAGGTGTACCGTTTCACAGCCGCCATTTTGACTCAGGGAACCAATCAGGAACGTTTTGGTACTGTACCAACCGGTGCCGACTTGAATGAGTGCACTACTGTCCAAGACTCTACCTGGCAGTATCCGAACGGTACTTACTACAGTAAATACGACTTTGCCGCTTATATTAGGAACACTCACTATCAAGGAGTGTACGGAAATGGATTTGGAGCTTTCGTTATTTCTCCTAGCAGGGAATATCACGGTAAGATAGCTTAAATAAATAAGTTTGGAATGAAATATGGTTGGTTTTTATAGGGGGTGGTCCATTGAAGCAAGATTTGACAGTCCATCAAGAATGCCTGGTTGCCAACTATTTCTTAAGTAGCCACTTTGGAACTGCAGGCTTGGGCGCTTCATCCGGTTGGACTCACATTTACGGCCCATTTTTGATCTACTTCCCCACCGGTGATGATGGTACTGTAATGTCTGCTGTCGAAAGTCAAGTGGCCGCTGAACAATCCAAATGGCCTTATTCCTTTGTCAATGATGCTGAATATCCAACATCAAGGTTTGTGACGTCACTGCGATCTCAAACTTGAACTATAAAATAATCTTTTAGAGGTCAAGTTAGTGGATACGTGAGTGGTCAGAAGAGTGCCACAGTGGTGTTGTGGGACTCAGTCAATGAAGAGTTTGACCAACAAGAGTTGGGTTATTTGTATTCCACGCAGACTGATTCTACCGGATATTATTTCCTTGAGAATGTTCGTCCTGGTTATTACAGGATTGCCGCTTATCCTACTGCTGGTTTGGGTAGCGACAGCATTGACGAATCTACTGTTACAGTCACTGCAGGTAATCAGTGCAATCAAATCAAAAATTGATTACTAAATCAAAGTTTCTATTAGGCGCTACGGAGCATGTTGGATTAACACTAAACGAACCAGGCAACATAATGTGGTCCCTAGGGCAGGCTAATAGGTTGTCCAGCGAGTTTAAATATTCAGACCAACCTCGTAACTATCAATGGGAATGGGCAACACCAACCGAAAACACTTTTACCATAGGAACAAGCAACGAGAAGGAAGACTGGTATATAAAAATCTAATTAAAAAAAACCACTTATCCATGGAATGAATTTGTAAAACACAGGTATTACGCCCAATCTCAAGCTGGAAACTGGTACATCAAGTACGAAGACACTGCGGATGGCACCACCAGAACTCTGAGGGTAGCTTTAGCGGCTGCTAGTCAAAAAACTCATCTGCAAGTTTTAGTCAACGGACACCGAGTGGGCGATTTGTACTTCGACAACGATTCGGCCGTGTACAGAAGCGCTATGCAAAGTGGTAACTACCATTCTAACGTCCTTACAGTGGAGGCCGCTCAAGTCGTTGACGGGGAAAATACTATTCAGTTTATCATCAGTAAGGGACAAGTTATGTACGATACCATTAGCATGCAAAAGAACTAAATAAATTAGATTTTTTAAGTCAGTTTTGTTTTTTTCAATTATATCCTTGACAAAATAAACTTCTTGACAAGTTCACAAACACTTCATTAAAAAAAATCTATTTGATTGTAAAATATGCTTCAATGATCTCATTTAGCAAACGTACCAAAATTGACCTTTGTCTCGACAATTTCGATTAACATTGGACAATTAAAACGTCACCTACCTGAGAATAATTGTAACTGGTCACGTAGTCACAATTATCAAACTAATTTTTGTCCCCTGTTTTGTTATACGCTATTAATAGGATTGTACTGATGTAATAATTATATACTTCACAATTTGAAGAGCACCAATTGTTGCGTTAATTATTTTAATTTATGTAATTATTTACATTTTTTTGTACATTTTTTGTGCGTACTTTAAGTGGGATAGACACTTGAAAACGTGCTGAATAATGGAAACAGGTTTTGATTTATATAATACAATTTGAGTAGGTTTGATAGGGTAAGAAGAGGGGAATAACTGATGTATTGTAAACGGTAGTCCAAATTTCTTAAAGAGACTTCGTTGTAAAAACAAACAAATGACAAAGCCAAAGTCTCAAATTAGTTTAAGAAAAGTATATTGTCACACATAAAAATTGGTACTGAAGTACTTTGTCTCAACATATTATATACTCAACTGAAGACGCCTTAGCAAGCGAAACTTTCTTATTAAACTAATTTGAGACTTTGGCTTTGTATCATTTGTTAGTACATTTTACAGTTTTGTGGTAATCTTACACATCTTCATATTTGTTGTCATACCTATTGGTCACGTGACCACTTCACATCACAGAACAACTGATTGATAATTTATTAACTTATTGTCCAATTACGTCACATTCTATGCGCCAGCTTTGTCTAACCTATTGAATTCTATTGATCTCTTTCTCTGTCTATCATTCTATGCTGGCAGCAGTAAGCATATTGGTTTAAAATTTTTCATAAAATTATTCCATTTTAGGGCTATTTTAGAATGTGCTTCAATCCGTGTAATAAATTAGTAATAATACAAAAAATGCGCCAAAACAATGAATGCTTAATCACATTTTATTTACTTAACGTTTAATAGCTGTAAAATTGTCAACTAATAGTCCACGTCACTAGGAGTAGTTCCGTAATTTTAGTTGAAAATAGTATGTTTTAATCTGGTTCGAATTGATTATTGACAAAATAATTGTTTAAATCTAACTTGAGTTTTTACATAGCAAATAATTAAAGTAATAAAACTCTTCATGTAAATAATCTGTTAAAACAACATGTCTTCAATGGAAATTACTCCATATAATTCTTTATTGAATATTTGGTATAAAATAAAAGAAAAAAGCACAACATTAAACTCAATATTTAATCAAATTAACCCCTTTGCAGACTGATGGTGTCATACATGACTTGTCCTATACTGATGAGAAATTGAATGGTGTTTTCCCCACTAACCACTTGAGCGGCACTGACTGTAAGTACATTAGAGTGGTAGTGTCCACTCTGCATAGCACTTCTGTAGATAGCCGAGTCATTGTCAAAGTACAAATCACCGACACGGTGTCCGTTCACCAAGACTTGGATGTGAGTCTTACTCGAAGCGGCCAAAGCCACTCTTAAGGTTCTTGGGTTTCCATCTGCGGTGTCCTGGTACTTGATATACCAATTACCGGGTTGAGACTGAGCGTAATACCTGTTTTACAAATATAGGGATAAAAGTTTTTTTTTGCTTTATAAAGTGGTAGAATTACCAGTCTTCCTTCTCGTTGCTTTCTCCTATGATGAAGGTGTTTTCGGTTGGTGTGGCCCATTCCCATTGATAGTTGCGAGGTTGGTCTGAGTACTTGAACTCGTTGGAGAGACGATTGGCCTGACCTATGGACCATATTATGTTGTCTGGTTCGCTCAATGTTAATTCCACATGTTCCGTAGCTCCTAATATTTGAGATATTTGTTTAAAGGATTTTAGTGCTTCAAAAAAAAAACTTACCTGCAGTGACTGTAACAGTAGATTCGGCAACACTGTCGCTACCCAAACCAGCAGTAGGGTAAGCGGCAATCCTGTAATAACCAGGACGAACATTCTCAAGTAAGTAATATCCACTCGAATCAGTTTGGGTGTGGTACAAATAACCCAACATTTGTTGGTCAAACGCTTCATTGACCGAGTCCCACAACACAACGGTGGCACTCTTTTGACCTTTCACGTATCCACTGACTTTACCTCTATAAAGTACCCAAAAAGATGGGGTTATAGTTCAAATTTGTCATGTCACAAACCTGTAATATGGATATGCGTCAGCATCATTGACAAAGGCATAAGGCCATTTGGACTGTTCAGCAGCTACTTGACTTTCAACAGCTGACATTACAGTACCATCATTACCAGTGGGGAAGTAGATCAAAAATGGACCGTAAACGTGAGTCCAACCGGCAGAAGCTGTCAATTCTGGAGTACCAAAATGACCACTAACAAAATAGTTGGCAACCAGGCATTCTTGATGAACTGTCAAATCTTGCTTCAATGGACCACCCCCTAAATTCCAGCTATATTTTATCTCAATCCTACTTATTTAAGTTAGACTTTCCATACCATGATATTCCCTGCTAGGTGAGATAACGAAAGCTCCAAATCCATTTCCGTACACTCCTTGATAGTGGGTGTTTCTAATATAAGCTGCATAGTCGTACTTGCTAAAGTAAGTACCGTTCGAGAACAGCCAGGTGGAGTCTTGGACAGTAGTGCACTGATTCAACTCTGCACCGGTTGGTATGGTACCGAAACGTTCCTGATTGGTTCCCTGGGACAAGATGGCGGCCGTGAAACGGTACACCTAGTTATGAAAAACATATAGTACAATCCAATTATCAAACTTTTATAAACTGTTTACCATTCTAGTTTCTCCTAGAGATATGTCATAACTTTTATCGTTAATGTACTTAGCGTAAGAGTAAACTCCACTAAGCCCATCTTCCATAACGTAATGCAACTGAATGGTGAACACATTTTCGATATTCTCTTGCAACCAATAGAAATGCACTCTGGAACTGGTTTCTTCCACTATGTGAATACTGGAAGGATTGAACACACCTTCACTACCTGAAAATCATCTCAACGTAAACCACAGCACAGTGATTGGTCAAAGGTCATTCACAAACTATACCCACTGTGCTAAAAAAATTGAGGTAACCAAAAAAAAAAAACAATTCTTACCGCTGTTCCAATCCAAATAAAACGTTTTAACCCCACTGGCAGCCAAATTGGTACCTAAAACTTTGGCAGTGGATATGGTGGCCTGGGCGTTGAAGTTGAGTTCTACATAGTCATTTTTTAGGGTGGCTGCAAGGCCGTTTACAGTTAAAGAAACCGAAGCATACGAATTGGAAACTAAATGGAGGAGCGCCACCAAGAAAAGTAGTTTGACCTCCATTTTTACGTGAAATCAATCGTTTTATTTGCGTTTTCCGCTTTTATATGAAATCTAAGAAATCTAAAATTTAACTTCGAGTGGTTATTGTTTAGAATGCTCTCAACAGTCTCGGCTACTTTAAAATATTTTGTTGATAGCGTTTTGTGGTCCAGCGGACGGTTATTGATCTAACCTACTTTTATTTACATCAAGGTATCTAGTACATACTATACTACCATCTTGGTATGGGGGCCAATACTGCTTTCAAAACAAGTTTAAGCAATGTCGTCCTAAATAGTAAATAAGGACAACTGATGCTCAAAATTCGATCATACGATAACTCTAGTAATCTTTAATGTTTAAAACAATTATAATGTAAAATATTCTGGGTATGAGATAATTTCGTATACGCACTATTGTTAAAAAAGTCTAGACAGCTTGGAAGGTCTTATCGAAATTATTGTTAAGTGTTAATTCTGAGCATAATGTCTTTGAACTCTTGTGTAATTATGATCCAAATAGTTATTTTTGACAGTCAAAGTAATTAATAGCATATTTCAGATTCGACGTTTTGGTGTTCAATAACCACCATCAATGATGGTGGATCGAACTGTGCATTTTTTTGACAATTGGTCACGTGAGATCGTTGACATTTTTCAATCAGAATGACCATGTAACCAATTGTCATTCATTTGATGAAGCAGTAAGTTTAAAAACTTTGTTGCACCAACAGTAACGATTAATTAGTTACATTTTGACATTTTCAATTAAAAAAAACGGAACAATTTAGGTTTTGTGATAAATACTGTATTTTATGTCAACCTCACATTAATTTTCTAGTGCAACATCAGTTTTCCTCTCCCAAAGTGGCTATATCTTTGTTATTGTGACACATCCATAAATAGGCTTTTTTCCGTGACTATAAGTGCTCTCAAAAATTATGAAGTGTCTAAAATGACGTACGGTTTTACCAAAACAAACACAACTCTTATAGATACCTAGAGGACCTAAAAACGTAACCGGCTACATGATTTTGTTTTAAAATAGATTTTAAGTTGTTTTCCTAAAAAGCAAATACTTAAACTATGCGGCTTATCTGAAAAATACTATTATATAAAACTAGAAAGGCGGTACATCGAGTACCCAACTCTGCATAGCAGAATGTCCGCGTTTAGAGGTTCCGTACTGGCATTGGCCATAGTTTCGGCTTTGGTCGCACCATCATACGCCACCGTAAGCTTGTCGACCGATGGTTTGGCCGTTTCCATTTCTAATGGCGACATTGCTCTGAAGTTTACTGCCGCTGCCGTCATTTCTTCTGTTAAAGTGAACGGTGTTAACATTGCCTCTACATCTGAAAAAAGTTTTTACCTGGATTGGAATGAAAATGGGCAAGGTAAGTGGAGTGCATATTCAGTATGGACGATTTGATGTGATAGTTGGTTGTAGTGGTTTTCAGTCCATCAACCGTCACAGTAGTGGAAAACTCTGGTTCTATTGGTCATTTCTACTGGACCCAAACTTCATCATCGTCTCACTTTAAAATTGAGTTGCATTATGCTATGGTAGATGGTGTTAGCGGTATTTACTCTTGGGCTAAATACACTAATGACCAAAGTAGTTCCCTTTCTTTGGGTGAAACTAGGACCGTAAGTTTTTTAATTTAGCTTCAGGAAATCGGTAGTTTACCTGCTTCTGGATTTGGTGCAGGTGTACCGTTTCAATCCGTCCGTTTTGACTCAAGGTACCAACTCAGTTCGATCAGGTACTTTGTACTTGTACTCTTATTTGAACACCCAAACCAAAGTGCAAGACGAAACTTGGGAATTGTCCGACGGAACCTATTATACTAAATACGACTATGCTGGTTACATCAGGGAAACTCCTTACCAGGTATTGAAAAATCCGTAATTATTGGTGTGAAATTGTTTATGTGTGTATTTAAAAAGGGAGTGTACGGTAATGGTTACGGAGCTTTCGTCATCTCCCCAAGTCGCGAATATCATGCCGGTGGTCCTTTGAAACAAGACTTGTTGGTCCATCAAGACTCCTTGATTGCCAACTACTTTGTGAGTAGTCATTTTGGAACCTCAGGACTTACAGCTTCATCTGGCTGGACCCACATCTACGGCCCATGGCTTTTGTACTTTAACACTGGAAGCGACAGCGCCATTTTGAGCGACGTTGCCTCTCAAGCTAACACTGAAAAATCTAAATGGCCCTACAGTTTTGTTGGTGACTCTGAATACCCCACCTCAAGGTATGTTGTTCACATTTTATGTAAATCTCCGTACAAGTATTGTTTTAAATAGAGGAACAGTTTCTGGAACTGTTACCGGTCAAACTAAGGCTATGGTAGTGTTGTACGACACCACCGAAGACTTCCAAGATCAACAGTTGGGCTACTTGTACAACGTTGAAACTGACAGCAGTGGTTCATACTCCATCTCCCACGTTCGTCCCGGAACTTACAACGTTGCCGCCTATCCATTAGCCGGTCATGGAAGCGAAAATTTGGCAAAATCAACCGTAACTGTGACAGCTGGTAAAAAATCCACCGTATCCGCCTTGAGCCTACCCGAACCTGAAAACATCATCTGGAGCATTGGGGAGACTGACCGCAAATCTGATGAATTCAAATACAGCACCGAACTACGTAACTATAAATGGGAAAATCTAGTCCCTGAAACTTTGACTTTCACTGTTGGATCTAGCAGTGCATCTGAAGACTGGTAAGTAATTACAAAATATGTTAGAGAGTCGGTTGACGGAGAAATTCACTCCAGGTACTACGCACAATCCAAAGCCGGCATCTGGACCATTGTATACACAGACACCCAGGATGGTAACAGTAGGAACCTACGTATAGCATTGGCCGCGGCCAGTCAAAGTCCGCACATGATCGTGACCCTTAACGGCCACAAGATCGGTGACATTTACTTCGAAAATGATCAATCAGTCTACAGAAGTGCCATGCAGAGCGGTAAATTCTACTCCAACATTTTTACGGCCAGTAACGCACAAGTTGTCACCGGTACTAACACTTTGACCATTCAGATCAGTAAGGGACAAGTTATGTACGATGCTCTTAGTTTGCAAAGGGCCTAATTTTTTGTTTAGTTGTCTAAATAAAAACTAACTAAATTATTATAGGCTTTTAACAAAAACAACGGTGTGTCATGCTTTCACAAATTACGACAATTTTGAATTAAACATCATGGTCGATTCCAAAAAGCATTTTATTCTTTTCAACATCCATATTTTATTACGCCCTTTGGTATAAACAAAACCACACACAACATTAAATTCTAGTATATCAATTAATCACTTTTTTGTTTGGAGAAAGTTTCAAAATAATGGAAAAAATCGTCGTCGCATTAAAAGCTCATTGGCATTTTGCACATTCCCGTTTGTCTGCAGAGTTATTTTTTTGAGAGGTTATCTTACTTTTTTTTTTATCACACACACGCACACTTCTATCTACAAATATGGACTTGCTATTAATAATAATAATGTACATTCAAATTCAAGATCCTCTCGAAAGCTTTCAACGTGACAAGTGATCATAATGACTATTTTATATCATCAATAAATATAATATGCATAAGCACTTAGTGCGAAAATGTATTATAATAATCTCTTACCGTATAATATTCACACGTAATCCTAAGTAAATTTATCAAAACTAAGTAGAAGAGCTCACTTGAATTCTTAATTCCACCAAGGTCACTGTATGCGGGGCCAGTATTGTGACGTCATGTCAGTTTGTCCTGGGACAGCTATAGGGACTGATACTCCAGGAGATATAAGTCCTGACGAAGACACAGTTTTAGAGTACTGGAAATTATTATTTTGGTGATCACTTACCAGTAGAAGTTCCATTGGTATTGTACTGATGTCCGTTCATCTGGTAAGGCTGACCTGGACTACAAGGCGATGGTCTGGATCCATAACCAATACCCAAATCGTAACCTGAAGGTCGACCCATGCAGTAACCGCCCATGGCCCCACCCATACCTGGACTCTCTCTTTGTTGCAAACAAGCTCCAGGTGATGGGCCCATACTGGTCGCCAAACTACCGTGGGTAAAATTGGACATTGAAGACATAGTTCTGAAAATTATAATCGAACCTTTTGGGCTAGTGAATTACATTTTAACGGGCACTACCATAAACTTACCCGTAAGTATCAGCAATAGACATCGTGGGTGCTATAGATGAATACATAGCAGGACTACTGTTTCCAAAACTTTGTATTCGAGGTGGTGACGTGTTAGGACCAGGTACATCCGAAGGCGTTTGATTGGTTCTGCGTTGGTTTCGTAACTTTTCCTCGCGACGCCATTTTGCCCTCCGATTGGAGAACCAAACCTGGATGCGAGCCTCTGGAAGCCCTATTTTGGCCGCCAAACGTTCCCTAGCGAACACGTCTGGATAATGGGTCCGTTCGAATTCTACAAGCAGCAAATTCAAACCCCAGTACAAGTTGGAGAAAATCTAAAATACCTTTTTCCAGACTGTCAATTTGATCGTTAGTGAAGGAGGTTCGGTTTCTTTGCAGCTTACGTTTCAGCCGTAATCTAGCTTGGTCATCATCAGGACCTATACTGGAGCCGGCGTTGGAATTGTCTCCCGAGTTTGTTTCGTCTGAATTAAGACCGTCGAGGTCAATTACTGAAACAAGATTTATTATTTAATTTAATTCAAGCGACAAGTAACTTGGTTTACACTTCTAAAATAGTAAAAAAAAGAAAGAGAAAACAAGTTTAGATAGTAACAAACAACAGAGAAAGTGTTTTCTTGAAAATAGGGCCGCGTGATTGAATCGTCGCGCTGGTATATATTTTAATTAAAACTGCAGAGCCAAAACGAGCCCGCAACTTTGGAAAAATATATTACGCGTCAAGTAAAATAAGGGCTTTGGAACAGCAGCCGTTTCTACAGACTTATTTCGGGGGTGGGCGGCCCACCTCCCCCCACCCCCTTTCGTGCCTGGGCCCCCCCTTTAGCAAGATAAGGCACAACGATCTACGTTACGGCGAACGCAGCCAACCAGAAACTAATGATAAGGGCTGAAGGAAGTCAGACAGAGGCGGGACTTAAGGGATGTTGCTGCACGGAAATTCCCCGTTCCGGAGGCCCTTCAGAGCCCTTTTAGATCAAATAAGTTGTTTCGATATTTTCCCAGGGTTCCCTCCCAAAGTTGAAACTCCGGGTTTGTTGCGTTATTTCATGTAAAATATACGGCACGGTATAAAGTTGGGATTATTTAATTTACGGTTTTAATTAAATAACTTGAAATTTTCATTTTTAAGATGATAATGAAGTGGGGAGTTTTTGATAAGTATTAGCTTGTTGTAGCCTGGGATTAGTGCCTGTTATCGATTTAAAAAGTTTTTTAAAGTCGTTGAATTAAAAAAAAATATATTTACTAAAGTGAATGAGTGTGTTTTATTGAATTGTCATCATCATTTTTTCACACACAGAAGCTTTTATTGACCGTGCGTCAAGTTTAAGACATAAGGTGGATAAAAGTTGTCTAAACCGTGGATAATATAGCGTTTTTTTCCACTATCAACCA
This sequence comes from Ips typographus, assembly GCF_016097725.1. NCBI lineage: Eukaryota > Metazoa > Arthropoda > Insecta > Coleoptera > Curculionidae > Ips > Ips typographus. The sequence continues at coordinate 11,782,290 of NC_138427.1, forward strand.
TATTTTTGATGGTCTCTTTATTGAAAATTTAAAAATTTAGGTTAACAACCAAACAACAACATGAAGACACAACCTAATTTATCTGTCTCTGTCAAGTCAAATATATTTCCTATGTCTTAATAGACAATGACATTATTATTTACCTAGATCAATAATTTTACCTTTTTTGTTGTTTGTGCCAGACTAGAACTAGAGATTAGACTCTATTTTTGACCTAGGTCAACAATGACCATTAAGGTAGAGAAAACGAATTTCTCAAGTTACTAATCGGTCAATAATGTTTATCATGTTAGTAGTGGAAAAAATTGATAATTACATATAAGTAACGAAACACTAACGAAAACAAACTAATAACTATACTGACTCTAATGGACTAGACAGAACAAATCATGAAAGGAAAAAGAAGGCAGTGAACTGGATAAAGGACTATTAGTGTAATTAAGTAAATAGTGTAAGAGAAGGTTTTTAGTGGATAATTAAAGTTTTAAGACAGTTTAGACCAATTTTCTCGTTTTTCAAAAATAAATTTCCCCCAGATTAGCTTTTTGAAAGTCGTTTACACCAAAAAATTTTTACGTAAAGCTGCGTGAAGTGTGTCATTTCTGTCACTTGTCAACAGGCATACCAACCAACTTCTGTTACCATTAATTTCTCGATTTATCAAAGTTTATTCAATATTTAATTGGCATTGTAAAAGATAAAGTTTAGAAGCAATTTGTTTAATTTTAGTATTTTTTCGTTGTTTTGGTTAATGTGTTCTTTGGGTTAATCATGGCAAGCAATTACGAGCCACCATTTTCCACGAGCATTTCCAAATAATTAGTTCTTTTAGAAAAAACCAACGCAGAAACGATCTTAGTGAAAATCACTCATAAACTTAAGAAACAAGTAAATTTACCAGTTGAGGTAATAATTTTCATGTTTTTTTAGTCTTTTGAATGTAAATCATTTGTATCGAAAACTTTCTTTTAAATGGTTTACAAACAAAATAGCACACAAAAAAACTAAAAGAGCCAGAGAATAACCCTAAATTCAATCAGAACTCGCTAAAACTAACATCTACGACTACATTCCCTGTTCCTAATAAATTATACCAGTTATGCCACCTTGACATAATTGAAAGGGTAATCGAATAAATCCTAGTACCACTTATTAAGGGAAAAACCCTCGTTCACGTCAATCGCCGGCGCATTTTGCGATATTGTTACCCCCGAGGTGTCCCCCACCTCCCTGAAACCGTCGTTTAGTGCTGCTTTATTAGTTGAACAATTCACAGTCACTTGCCGACAACAATACTAATTTGGTGTAGAGAAATACAATCTATTATTGTAACACACACGAGGGTTGCCATATTTCATAACCGATACTTAAGGGCTTTTATGGGTCTGAATTACACGATACATATTCGGATGATGGCAAAAAGGGTGAGAGCGTAACGGGTGCCGCCCCTTCTGTCACTTTAGAACCGTACATTGATATATCAATATTAATGTTGCAGTGTGTATGTGGGGTTGACTTTTTGACTGTTAAACTACACGTAAAAGGTGCACGTATAGGTACTTTAAGTCAATGGCCGCCATGGCCCAGTCTTTTGTTTTCGTTTTACAATGAACTTTAATATATTAATGAGTGGGGAAAAAAAGTGAAAATTAACAGTCAAGTAGTGAAATTTTGTTATTACAGAGTTACCATGTGACCAAAACATAATTTCACGATCAATTAGACAAAGTAAATCCCTTAATTGGTATACCTTTGTGCTTCCCCAGCTAATCCGCAAGTGATCAATGCAAATTCAATAATTGGCCGCTACAAAGTCGTGGAGTTTGGGGCCCTCGGGCCGTTTGCTGTTGCAGCTTCCGATCTGTGAACGTTTCTGGGCAAAGCCGACAGACAATCTTTTGGTCGGCACTGTAGCAAATTACTTTTGACAAAACTCTTTAGACCGCTTTGTTGAACTCATTTCGGTTCGTTGTCAAAACGGAAGCGACGTGCTTGAATAACGTGGCGTCGTTTACCTAAGTTTCGCCGAATTTGGTTCGGGAGTTACCGACACAATGGGGTTTTAAACGTATATATGTACATAAAGAGAGAGAGAGAGAAGGGTTCGGATTAACATACAAAGGCTTTAACTTGTGTAGTAGTTATGTAAATGGATTGTATTTGGAAAGCTCAAATTTTACTTTAAAAAAGACAGCTGTAAACCAATTTAAGCCTCTCGAGCAACAAAAAAAAATACGGAACCGAACCTATTGACCCAAAACATGTAAACATCTCCGGTATTTTGTCGACGAAACATTAATTCCTATCCCAAAAATGCAGATACAAAGTCGGGGAAAAAAAAGGAACGGGCACGGTACACAGGAACACATGTCCCTCTAAGTTAGCAGAGAAAACGTTTTCTGTTTGAGCAACGAAGCGAAAGCGGCTAGATTGTGAATATAATTGAAAAAGGTGGCCATTTAATAGGGGATTTTTGAAATATATTATTGTGCACTGACGTGTGCATATTGTATCCAAAGTCCTGTTGCGATATCGATGAGTGTTTGGTTTGTGTGAAAAATTACACGGTATGGGGCACACTTTTCCAATCAGAGTAGGTTTGAAAATTTCCCAGCTTGAAACTACTTTCATATAATTTTTTTTTGGAATCTCAAAACTTGAGATGAAATTAAGATAAATAAATGAAAGTAAGTTGATTTGTTGGAAAATTGTTCTAAAATAGGTAATAAGTGGAAGAAATGCAACGTAACTTTACTAGAAAGTTGAAAGTTGTGTCTTCTAACCTTTAATGTGTAATCTGCAGAAGTAACGACCCTTTAATTGGGTGTTTAAGATAATAACAAAGAGTTCTAAAGCTTTAATGCCCGCTCTAAACTCACTACTTGGAAAAGAAGAGAAAAAAGTTTCCAATACAAAACATTCTTGTAAAATGACTCTGAAAACAATAACAATAACATCTAAAACAATATAATGGACCTTTTCCACTAATTAAAATTTTCTTATCAAATCGAACAGAAAAGATATAATATTTTTCAAAATTCAACCTTAAATAAAGCTTGCTCAAAAATTAAATCATAAATTATTGATTATTTCGCGGGCAGTAAGTATATGACGTAGCTAACTATGAACGTTGCTATTGGATGTAATAATCTCCATCTTTTATTTGGACTTTTGACATTATTTACGACGTTGATGTCCCAATTGAGATTAGGTTGACTCATATAAGTCACTCATATACACTTTATTAAGTTTATATACTATTTGAATTTATATTTATTTTGATTTGTAAAACATGAACTATAAAATTTGTCTTAAACTATTAATTCACTTTCTAAACGGTTGCAATGTCTTGACCTGACTGTCTTTTAACAAAAAGAAGCGAAGCCAGGGCCGTAACTAATGGAGATTTGTATTCTCTGTACTTGTCATAAGTTTGTTACAATAATGGCGGCAAAGCTACTGGGATATAGATGAATGAGATTTTTGTAGTTGCAGTGTCATGTCTTATGCTAGAAGGGGAAAACATTGACACTGAATCCCATTACGTCCCTGAGGGAAGCATGGTTTTAAGAATTTCATATAGTTGTACAAAAAATAGTATAATTATTGTTTACCCAGGTGTCATCACATGCTGAAGCAAGAACAGCTTAGTTAGACTAACAGACATATTTAACTTACTAATAGTACATTTTTATGTTAGAAGGTACATTTTTTATAGTAAGAACAACGGGGTGTGTTTACAGTATAGAGCCATAACGTGGCGGTAGAGGCAAAACGGGGATACGGTAAAGCAAATTACTTACGCCCAAACGATTCCATTTCAATATCGGGACAAAGAAAAGGGCTCCACAGTAACATGCATGTATCAGATACGCAGATAGACATAGCGGCATAACGACTACAAACAAACGAGGAAGGAGCCTTTAAAACCGTCTTTCCGAGATTTGAGGCCTCAAAATATTATACGTAAAAGAGAGAGTTTTGAGAAGAAGGAAATTTTGTTGCAATACACCGTTTTTAATGTGGGTTTATGAGACGTAATTTGTTTTTGAAAATTGCCTATTACATTAAAACTTATCAAGCTTAATTTCAAAGAGATAATTGAATTTGAATAGCAAACGAAGGACGCCACCCTTCGATATTTACCGAGGCAATAAACGGGGACATGCCAACAGATTTTAAGAGTTCCCGGGGGTTTATTCGGGAAACGGGTGTTCAACAAGCCTGACCGGGCGATGATTCGTCGAATGGCGGTTTAACGAAGCTCAACTAAACGCGGACTTTTCAATGATGAGATTTACGAATCAGTCTCCCCTTCATCATTTTGCAGTGCAGAGAAACCACAAAAATAATTTAAACAGAAAAAACTGTTAAGGCCATTACGTAATAATTGCCTCATTGACACAAATCAGTATTCAATTGTAGTGAAAAAGTAATTTAATTTTGGGTGATTTCGGAAATTTTTCCAAATCATTAGTAATGCATCAAAGTGTTTGACCCCCGGCAATGAAACAAAAAGGAAGTTCTAAATTTAAATGCTTCATAGAAAATTCCTTATCAACATTCATCAGCGTCTTTCGGGTATAGAAATGTTTTCTGGGCCAATGTCAATATCGATACGGAATATTAATGTAACACAGTGTTTGTTTTGGTAAATTCAATGCTATAATAGTTGTATGTTTACTAAGTTTTCAACGGCCCACAAAATTCATATTAACATAATTATTATGCTGTAGATTTTTTTTCTGAATTGAAATCATTAGAATGTGACTCAAATTGCTTAAGTCAGCTTTATTTGTCGCCATCTTAGATTCGTGGTATGTATTTAAAATGGCGGCAAAACTACACTGCTCCCTGTGCAATGTTTATTAGTATAAAACAGTGTACTGACATTTTAACACTAAAACACCATTGACTTAGCAACAGTGTTGGCTGTAGAAATAAAAATTTCTGAAAACATACTTTGAGTGGATTAAAACGCATGTAACAATACAGGTTAGATGAATTAACTCTAAATAATTGCTCTATTTCCTACACCTAATTCTAATAATCTGCATTTAGTTTAACGAGGTTCCAGACAATACAGTTTGAGTAGGAAAATGTATTTTACATTATACAGGGTTTGCCAAAATTAGTGACAAACCCCACTGGTGAAAAACTTCATTCTTTCAAATAGAACTCCCAGTGTTTTGTCAACTATTTTTAAAGACAATTTTCAACCAAAATCTGAAGAAGTTTTGAATTAGACTCTCTAAAACTACTGTTAAAATTTACATTTACATTTTCTACAAACGTTCTATTGAAGCTATGTTTGAAGGAAGAAAATGTAACAATTAATAACTGCAAAACCGTTAAAATAAGGTAGAGGAAACCAAAATAGTTAGTAGAATTAAATAACTGATCGAAAAGTACAATAATATACAGGTTAAAATGGCAAAATTGATACAACTTTTTGCTGTCATCATCCTGTATGCAAGTTAGTGGTTATGTCCAAAAAAATGTTTGGATAAGATTAATTCCAGAAAAAAATCTTATGTCCTTACAGAATTAATCAGTTTTAACCTGAGACAAGTACGAAAATGTTTATAAAGAATACATCGAGTTAATTAAGCGATTTAAGGCAAATCACGTCTCCCCAAGTCAAAATTGTCAAGTATAAATAGCCGGACGATACGAACGATGATTATCAGTTCTGGTTTGATATCGGCAAGATCCTCACAAAGCCTACCAAACTAAAAAAAAAATGAAGGTACGTACATGAAACCTTTCTTAACAGGGACTTAAACTAACGAAACCCGACGTGGTGCAACGCGCCATAAACATTTCGATGCCGAAACGACACGCACCATCCGATGCCGATAAATGGGATTTGTATAACTTTATCGACGTAGGTTTCGACCCATTTACTGCTCTTGTGTGATCAAACTATTTTAAATTTCAGTATACCGTGGCTATTGTCTTAGTGGTGGTGGCGATGGGTTCTGCGGAACCTCCAGCGCGTGGAGGTGTTTTTTCCAGACAACAGTCGTTCCAACCTAGAGGCGTTAGGCCAGCACCACCTTTGAGGTTTGTTGTTTTACTGGAGTTGTGTGAGCAACTTGTTAATGTGTGTTTGAAGGTTCCAAAGGCAGCAAGTTCCTCCAGTACCAGCTCCCTCGTATGGTCCACCACCTCAAGTTTACGGACCACCAGCTGAACCAACCACCACAGAAACTCCAATCACCACTACAGAAACTGCGGAAGCTACTACTACAGAACCTCAGGTAAAATTTTTTTCGATCACATAAAAACAATTAACTTGATTTTCTACAGGCTGAAAGCTTCAGAGTATCCCCGACCAGCCAAAAACTCCAAGACAACTCAGTAAATCCAGCTGGAGTATACGTGGTGATACCTCAAACGCAAAATTTAATTTACGCTACAGCTCCTGCAGCATCAGCTAAATTGCAACAGCCCAGATTATTGCCTGTTCAGGCTGTCCCAGCTTTTGCCAGAATTCAGGAATTGCCTCAAATTGTACAGTATCAGGCTGTAGTGCCTGTAGCTTCGTCGGCTTACACTTCGATAGTGAACACCCCGTACAGTTCTACTTTTGTGCAAAGTTTCCAGTAAACTCTGTTTATGTAATAACTTGTTTATAATAAATTATTCAGTTTTATCAAGTCTTATATTTTAGAAGGTCATTTTTAGTTTTATAGTACTCAAAAGTCATATTTGAAATACAGAGTGTCAAAGGTAAATAAATAATATCGTTTATTGTGAATATCTAAACGTTATTTAGTGTAAATAGAATTTATTTTGCATAAAGCAGTGGCGGAGATTTTAGTTTTACAATGTTTTTTGTCCTTAACTTGTCACTGGAAAAATGGGTGCTTTAAAACTATTTTTGGTAATTCTTCAAAATACTGGCCGGTTTTTACAAAGGGGTTTTTTGTGCTTATTTTACCTAATTTAAGGTTCTTTGGTATAAATATGCCCTTTGCTGTACATTGGAACCGTTTTGGAGCAAAAAAAATTAAAATTTTGACCAAAAATTACATTTTTCCAAATTTTTTTGTGCCAAGATTTAAGTGCTTATTTCACGTCATTAATTTCCATTTCCCCAACATTAGCTAAGTTGAATTTAGGGACAGCTGAGATATAAGTTTACTTTAGACTGTGTTATTTTGCAACCTAATCTGTCACATTCAAACCTCAAGCTTAAGTAGTACTTAAAATCGAGTTGAAATTGTCGGGAAAACAACCATAAATGCTATTTTCTTTAAAAACGTCCGATTTTTGAGATATTTACAAAAGTAATTTTTAATGTAAAAAAATCCAAGATTTTAGAAAACGTTCTCAAAACACCCGTTTTTCAGGCACAAAAAATTCTTGTAAAAAACAAAATCTCCGCCGGTGCTGTATGAAAAATCACTAAATCAGTCGGTTCTCTGACACTCCTTATTTCGAAGAAGGGACATTAAGGGCCGGTACTTTCACCTAAGAATAAATGTATTCTTAGGACAATTTCTATAGAAATGACGGAATTGACCATTAACAGCGTTTGATTTCACGTTATCCTTAGAATAAAATTATTCTAAACTGAAAGTACTGGACCTTAAAAGAGTATGTTTATAAAAACTTTTTATTGGTAATCATCAGCCTATTTACTTAATTAATTGAAAATGGTCGCATCAACATTCAAGTATTCGTTTTAGTGAATTGTTTGCAGCTAATTTTTAATTTTTCTTTAAATACAGCATCGACATCATTTTACTTTAAAGTTGAATGAATAATTAATAAAAAAAAGTCAAAACAAAATTATTTCCTAGCTGAAAGATAAATATTAATTTGCAAACAAAACGAGATTTGTGTGCAATATAAAATTGGAGCAAAAACGAAGGGGTTGAGGGGGCGGCAAAACATTTAATCCGCTTTTTGTCTGAGGGAGCGAATTACAAATCCAAACTGAAAAGCCGAAGCTATACATACACACAGAGAGCGAGCCTGATGTTTCGAATTTCTGAAAAATCATTTTGTGCACTATAATTGGTGCACAAAGCATAACTGAACAAATTGAATAAATTTTAATTAATGCGTAATAATTTCATTAGAGGCAACGTTTGTTCGAAACAAAATTGCAGAGGCCGGATTGTTAAAACGTTGCTGCCTCAGTCGAGCGGGTTGGAAATTTCAATTAGCATGTCTCCTGGGGGCAGCGCGTTGCCGCCGTTTTAGATTTTTAACAAATGTGTCACTTGCAGGAGGCGGCGGGGCCCCGTTTCGAACTGATACAGTTGCCAGCGCTCCGCCCCGGGGGCCCCCCCGCACACGCACACCACAAAGAGATCAGCCCCTCACCCTTTGCTCGTTTGATTTTAGAATTAGTAATCTTTATAATTTCGCTTTGAGTGGATGTATTTTTTGTTTTCAAACATTAACGGAATTGCTTAGGGGTTTTTACACTCCAGTATTTTTAGAATACTTATAATTAGGTCAATGAATACTTCCACAGATGTCTTGAAAATTATGGTAATTTTAGCATTTTGTTAAAATGCTTGTAAGATTTTTAATTGACGTGCTATTAAAATTATATTGACTTTTTCACATTCTACCAAGAGTTTTCTTTCATATACTGTTTAAAACACAGCAATATCTAGCCTAGTTTTTTTTTAAATTTGGGTTAAAAATTGTCATAAAATGCATTAAATCTCCCGTAAGACGTTTTGCTTTACCGTTGCCCTTAAAACCAGCCCATCCAACGGTTATTTGGCAATTTATAAAATATATCGATTCGTTATAAACCTCCCCTTGATTTGGCAAAGCCAATTTTTGCAGGCAAAGGGTGCCTAATATCGTTTGCGTGTTGAAAGTGATTTTTGGGGTAAAGAAAGGGCCAAAACCTTTTGATATATCTTTATCGAGGGGTATCCACGTTTCCTTTTTATCATTTTGGGTTGTTTGCAAACACACGGGTTTAGAAAAAAAATAAAACCATTACGAAATCTCTCCCGATAATAACCACAAGGAATATACCGAGCACTTCAACTTAGGAAGTTTCAGTGTACAACTCAGACGACCTCCGGGGCACCTAAACAAAACGCAAACGGAAAGGCACAAAGGAAAATGGCAGAAATGGGGAACGTAAACGTGGGAGCTGCTTTGTTTAAACTTATATGTGCCCCTTGAACCCTGCTGCTGTTAAGATTTTTATCATATAATGGGAATTTCGTTCTAGATACCTTGCATATGCACATCAGCATCATTACAAACATTTACATAGTGAATTGAATACTACTTACCCTTTTTAGTGTTGGTGTCATCAGGTAAAATAGTGGGAGGAGGGCTGAGAGGCTGAAGAGGAAAAGCGTTGCCTGTAGAGTACCAAGGAGATGGCCTCCAACTGGCTTGATTACCGTTGAGGAGCCTCAATTTGTCATAAACACTATCCGGTCCGGACGTTGGAGGCGGATTCTGAGAGCCTTGCTCTTTTTGCGCCGCCAAGTTACGCAATACCCTGTTAATGGACGACACCTGAAAAAACCAAAAAAAAAAATGAAACCACCCCCACATATTATGAAGTTATTTCGCGGCAAAAACCGAAAATGTATTTTATGTATACAGATATACCGGAAACGGGGGACGAACCGCATTGATTGGAGCATCTCGCAGCCAGTGAAGCGAGACAAATCAACTTTAAAGCGGCGTTGAAGGCTCCCCTATACTGCCGTTCTTCCCCCCTTAAATTTCCACAACCCCTCGGAAAACTTTCCCCCCTTTACAACACGCAGGCATTGGGCCAAAGCGCTACTGATAACAGCTTTTAATTCAATTAAAGACCGGTGCGGCGCTGCGGAAGCGACGAAAATGGAAACGATTTTCCGCAGAAAACTGATAGCGAAAGCTTGATACTAGATTATTATGCTGGGACGGTATTTTGTTCGGAGGGATATCGGTTTTATTAGTAAAGTTCCGTGAAAGCTCCATTCTGAGAGCTTTACGGTCTCGGGGATTACCGATTTCCCAATTTCCACGAGTATCATCAGCAGATCGAGGCTAAACAGAAATATTTAGGAATTTTGCATTTTTTTTGCATCAGTAAGTTAGTTTTTTATTAAAAATTAAAACAAAAGGTAAACAATTGTGGGAAAACCGTGTCCAAGCCAGAGAAGAAAATTAATACAGTGGAAGGGAGCAAATACAGAAAAATGATAAAATGAGTAAAGTAGAAAGAAGGTAAAAAATGATAAATAAATAAAAAAAAGGAAAAGCGTGATCGGTATCATGTTTAACAAAACGTTTAAATGTCAAGAAAAAATAGGAAAATAAGAAAGCCTGCAAATGAGATTTACAGTAAAAGCTAATAATTAGATAGAAAAATAAAAAGTAGAAATTTCAACTGCAATACAAGTTATATTGGCATGACAATTTCATTATCATTACTTATGGGACACCCTATATAGCATTATTTGTGTATAGTCAAATTTTTACCCTTTGAGAATGACGTCATGCAGGTGAAAAAACACGCATGTCTGGAATTAGATCACAAGTTTTAACCTACAAATGCTTTGAAAAATTAGTGTGTTCAGAAGTGACTGATGATCAATTGGGATGACATCTGGAAACTGTTTCTTTTCGTACTCCAAAAAAAGCAGCACATTTAGAACTAGCATTTGGGCTTGCTCATTGTAGCGCATCATTTTTATACCTTTGATATTTGTTTATCAAAAATGCTGTGCTACACTGGAGAAGGCCCAAATGCTAATTCTAAATGTGCTGCTTTTTTTCGAGTACGAAAAGAAAAAGTTTCGAGATGTTAACTGAAACTCTCATGATCACTCATTTTTCAAAGCATTTGTAGGTTAAAATTTGTGATCTAATTCCGGACATGCGTGTTTTTTCACCTGCTTGACGTCATTCTCAAAGGGTAAAAATTTGACTATATAACAGACTGTCTCAGATTTTTATTGTAGAACTGCAATACAAGCTATATTGGTATGACAATTTCACTACATAGGTATCCTCTGATATGATGAGAGAAAATTATTGCAAATCCATGCTCTAGGCAAATATGGAGATTCATTTTCTAAGTGACATTTTTCAGTGTGTCAAAACTGGACGTCATTTAACAGTTGGTTACGTGATTTTAAGAGGAAGTCTGATCACGATTTTTCTAACCTGTAACTGTCAAAAGACGTCATATCCGGTTTGGCATATACGGTCACATGTCACTTACAAAGATTATTTACATCTTTGTCTGTAGAGCGTTAATTTGCAATAGTTCTCTCTTCTTTTCATGGAATTCTATATACAGGTTTGGTAAATCCAAAAGCGACCATAGGAAAACCGTGTAACTGACAGAGAAACGGTTTTTTACACGGTTTTCCTATGGTCGGTTTTGGATTTACCACACCTGTATACGTCACACACTGTCACTTCATATTTATGAAACCAGTGCTAAATTCCTAACCAAAATCAACGTAGACAAACGGAGAAATGGCAGTTAGAATGCCCAAAACTGTTTTCAAAACTGATCACCAGATAGTCTTATCTTGGCCGCATTCGTTTTTAAGCTCCATGGAGCGAGCAGAGCGATTTTGACGTCACAATGCCGTAATTTGACAGTTGGTTAAATAATGCTTTTGCTAAATTACGTCATCGTGACGTCAAAAACGCGCTGCTCGGTCCATGGAGCTTGAAAACGAATGAGGCTCTTGAAACGCCAATAGAAGCAAACCTGATGACGGAGTTTTTGTGACTGTCGCATTACGTCATCTTTACTTTCTTTAATGCTAAGACTACATGTGAATAAAAAAAACTACGATTTACGCAAATACCACACATGTGGACTTACCATCAAATGCAAATCAGCATGTGATTTAACACAGAGAAAAAGGACACAAACAAAAACGACATTAGTTTTGCCGAGAATCCAGATGAACTGAAAAATCAATACTCGTTAATGAAAAGATAAGGTCAGGGTGTCGAAGGGTGGTAGGGCTCCGCTTTCTTAGCCAGCAAACAAGCGTCAAATCTATGCACCCTCCAGCGTCTATTCGGTGTTCACGGTTTGCTGCCCATCACCCCATTTTCGTGCGATGCACACTTACGAGCCGTTTGGGTAAGCGTTCCCTCATTCAGTTCCCCAAGTGTCACACACGTGTTGGAGAGAATCCTTCCTTTTTCGACTTTTCTACGTCAGATTTGTTTTTATTTCCCCCCTCAGTTTCTTTTATTTTCGAGGGATAGACCAATCTGATCTTCAAGTCAATTATTTCAAATGGCACATTGTCCTAATAGACTAGCTCTAAAGTTAAACGTTGAATTAATTAATGCAGCAGAAATGAAGGAACCGCAGCCACCCTTCCTGTAAAGTTTCTTCGTGAGACCCTAAACGTTCTCATCAAGATTACATCGGTATTTCCGAAATTAAAATCTCAACAATCGACTTTGCGCGGTTCAACCCCTGATTGCCTCTGCGTCTACCAGCCTCTATTAGTCGTCGATGTTGTCAATGTACAGGTCATACAAAGACCAGCGGGAAGTCCACCATTCAGTGTCACCCCGTGATACCCATTATGACCTTTTTCCTTCGATCTTTTATACCAACGACACAAAAAACTAATACCGTCTACACACCCTTATTGCTCGCGCGATCAATCTCCCTCTCTCGACTTTGTTTTTCCGTTTTAATTTCTGATATGCATTATTTGAATTGGTAATTATGCTTTTCGTATTCCCACGCAAGGTGGTCTGACGTTTGATTTTTTTCGCGCAGATGATGTTTAAAACCAGAAAAAAATTGTAAACAAATTTTAATTAAAATCTCAGACCCGTTCAACCATAATATTATGCGCAATAAATTATACGACAACTTAACCTAAAAATATAATGAGGCCGCGTGTGTGTGTGTGTACAAAACGAAGAAAAATCCGAAGGTAAAAAGAGAAGTAACCCAAGTATTGGAAATTCTAGAAAATTTACACTGCAACACCCGTCAGGCATAAGTAATAAGACGGGACGTGGGTTGGTCGGGCGTAACGTGACACGGCGCTGTTGACGCGGAAAACTCGATGTAATTCAATCCGGACTGATCCGATCAGCTCGAAACGAGATGCGATCTAAAAGGATATGAGAAGACCAAAGATGATGACGAGTGTCGCCGCAACCCGGCCAGGATCTTTTCGTTAAAAAAACAATGTCATCGAATCGACTCATATTAACCAAGAGTGTTTCAAAGTTGTGGCAACAAAAGCTTAGAAGAGATTTCTCTGCCAAAATAGAGCAAAAATTACAAGAGGTGGAAAAAAGTGAATAAAATAAATACACATTTATTTTCAGTGTAAAGTTTCGTTTTTGAGAAAAAAAATCATTTTCCTCATTTCAATACTTCCCTGAAAGCAATGCTATAGTTTTAATTTTAGTTTTCAAACTATTGTACAAAAAATTCAAATTGCCAAATTTCTTAATAAAATTGAAAGAAACCTCCTGTAGAACTACCAAAGTATAAGGGAACTTAATCTTTATTTGATCAAGGGTGTAAAGTCTTTCAGGCCTGTGTAAGTAATAACAAATATTTTTACAACCCGTTATCACAGGAGACAAAGAGAAGCTACAAAAAAGGTCTGCTAGTGCGTAATAGTTATTTACATTACTAATGTGGTATGAGCATTTTTATGGTCACGAGTTAAAAGTATTGGCACGACGATGTTGTAGACCGAATTGTGGTAACAACACGAGTTTTTTAATTTGTCTATAGAAATAATAATAAAGAATAAAATTTATCCGGAGGTGAAAGTACCTCCTAAATGCTACTGAGAACCTTTAAAAAGTGTCAGAGGCATCTATAACGGTTTTAAACCTTCCTAGAATTGTTTTTAAATGCCAGAGAACTCCAGGACCATTTTAAATGTACCAGAGATCTCTAAATGCAATTGAGAACTTTCTAAAAAATGCCAGAGTCCTCTACAAGTGTCTAAAACGTTCCTAGTTTTTTTTTTTAAATGCCAGAGGCCTCTTCAAATGTTCTAAATCTTATAAGAATCTTTTAATTTCTGTTTATTATTGATTGGTTGGTCATATACCTTATTGTAGCTTCTGCCTATAACCTAAAGGTATGATCATTTTGACCATCAACCCATATCACATTTAATTATCGTCATACGTTTTTTGCAGCCAGAAGTCACTTTACTTTGCCGACGCCATGATTTTTGAATTACAAAGGGTTTGGATGCAAAGTCAAGATTTAGAAAATGGTTCTGTACTTAAACTACTGGAATAAAAAATATCAAAATCTAATTTGCAAAAGATAACAGACAGAAGACTTAAATTTAAAAAAAAATATCTACACAAAACCTCAAATTAGACTAGGATGACGTCACAAACTACATTACAAAAATAGGTTAAGCTGGAAATTTGTATTTTTCCATAATAACAAAAAAAACTATTTGGACTCGTCCAATATACAGTGTGTGGTTTATTAGACCACATTTTTTTGTTTTTTTTTTTAATTTGTCAACCCTATCTGACCCCTTGACCATAATTTTTCCATGTCTTACTATGATAAAACTGTTGGTTTTACTTATAGACCAAATATTAATAAGGTTAAATGGAGATCCAAAAAGCTCGTGTGTAAATGGAATATAGTTTTCACCCCTTTTGGAACATCATATTCAAAAACTTTGACTCATATTATGGAAAATGTTTACAGTAACTCCTCTCAAATTTAAAGGTGGTAAGGCGTATCGATTCGGAAAGTCTTTAACACACGCTACGAGCGGCAACTTTCCAATTTAATAAACGTTTCATCAGCTTATGATATACAACATCAAATTCCCATTAGATAACGTTTACGATCTGATGGGAGACGAGCGTATGCTCGAGCCGAAATTAATTATACGACACCGATTTTCGGTACTCGAAAAATAGGAGAAAATTTTCGGATTAGAATAATTAGAAAGAAAATCGATAAAACCGTTTTAACGAGCCAATACACGGATCCTGAGAATCGTACACACCGAGTGGTTGAGCTTTTGAACGTCATTGTAAAAGTTCCACCCTGTCAAACAATTATACAAAGGCCATTGAAATACGGGGAATGCACTCGCAAGCCACTTGTTGTCGGTATTATATTGCAGTTAATTGCCGGGTCCTTAAATTCATAATAGGTTTGTATGACCGAAATTGCTGCCGGGGTCGAGTAGGTCGGATGTAGTTAGGTGACGGCTTACTTACACAATTAAACACTAATCGAATAAAGCGTCTCCTTGTGTCAAAACATCCGTTTAGGGCTCCATTTTTTTATGAAGACTTGTTTTAGTGAAATATGTTAATCTTAATTAAGCCATCAAGTTTTTCATTGTTTTCTACCTTGTGTCTTGAAGCCAAGAAAAGCTTAGTAATTTTGTAAGAGCTCAAGATTTGCACCAATCAAGTGAGTAACACACCAAATGCTTCCATTGCCTAATTTGAGAAAAATTACGAAAAAATTACACCTCGCTATCCTTAAATTTTAGTCTCGTTTATCACCTTATCATCGATCACCGAAAAGTTACCCCAAACCGGGAACGTTTTAAATATTAAACGGGCGATTCTAATCTTCGTCTCTAATAACGTAATAAGTTTTTTGGTTGAGAGGACGTCAATATAGAGCCGACAATATAAGAGGCGCGTGTTGGACACGCGGCTCTAGCAGATTATTGCACATTAAAACGCTGAGCGATATCTAACGTAACACCCCTCCGTGAATCCAGTTAGTCCACTGGTTCGGAAAAATTTGGAAATTTAAAAAATGTAATAATAAAATGTACAGTTTAAAGCTGCTATTCAGATTATATATTGCGGAGGCACGTGCCGTACTTATATTGAGTAAAATGAGGGTTAGCAACTTACACTGGGGATGTTATCATTGGTGCATACTCCTTCCTGAAGCAATCGATCCCGAATCTCCCAGGCGAATATGGAGGGACACTCACGTTTGTACGAGGATATTTTAGAGACCACCTCGGCGGTGGCCACTCTAGGTTTGGAACCGCCTATTGCACGAGGTCGTATCGAACCCGTCTCGTAGTACCTAAAAAAGAAAGAACCAATCAGAGACCAAGATCACTATACTTTCTAATAAAACAATAACTCCAGGGACTTCAACACACAACAACACAAAATCCTACATCAACCAAATATACCTGCCAAGGATCTTGGACACGCATCCGTTGGAGACCTGCAGAATCCTGGATATATCACACGGACGCGCTCCTGAATGGGCCAATTCCACGATTTTCTGCCTGGTGGAATCGGGCAGGGGACGTCCGCTGACGAACACACCTCCTAGCTGGTTCACACCGCTATGGCCTGTCCACAGTCACATTGTTAGGACATATTTTTGGTATTCTTTAGAGTTCAAGTATTCGATAAGGGTCTACTCTCATTTGTGAAACAGCGTAATGGTGAGTCTAGTATTTCGATAAATCACAGTACTGTTACTAGTTTGTGATTGGTCAAGAAAAAGCCAATTTTAACCAATCACAAACTTTCCACTGTGGGCTATGCGTCCACATACATTTAAATTGAATGTACAATTCACAAAATCATAATGTCGTCATTAGGTTTTATTTTTACATCTTTCCAGTGATGATTTACACAACTTTTTAAATATTTTCACTATGCGACTCTTACGAATACCTGAACGCAATTTTCGAATACTGTCAAGTTAGTACATGTAACTGTGCACGTGTTATTATCGGTGTAATAACGAGCTAAAAGATATATCGTCAACAGACTATACCTCGCTCGATAACGGGGATACAAATGTATCGGTTCACATTTCGAAATCAAGTTTCATTTTCACATTTTGGTTAAAAAATATTTGTCGTCCCCAAGCTGTTACAAATTCGATGCATTAGCATTGCTATCGAAGAAACTATAGTTGATAGAGCTTTAGTTAAAGCGCATTTTAATGCTCAATATATTGGTTAAAAAAAATTCAAAAATGTTCATTACATTCGGAGATATCCGACAAAAACCGAAAAAGTTTTTTTCTTTCCTTTATTATTGATTATTTTAGAAATAGATATTCACATGTTTGAATTCGATGTTGAGTTGATGAAACAGCTTAAGCATTTTTGGTGTTAAAAGGAGCAAAAGCTAATTATTAAATCATATCAAACTAAATTATCTACTCATTATGACAACATATGAATTCCACATAAATATTTTTTTATAAAAACGCAAGTGTGGCACGTCATTAGTTTCGGTAGCTACTAAAAAACCGAAATAAAAAGTCCATGTCCGTATTTGAAAATTTGAAATTGATGATGATATCTAAAAAACGAAACGTCGTAGCTAAATACTAACATTATTTTCTTGAATAGCATAAAAAAGTGTCTCCAGAAGGTGTGATTTTCCAAAATAATCAATAATAAAGTGGTAAAAAAATAAAATATCCATTTGCCTGTTTTGCTTTTTGTCGAATATCTCCGGATGTAATGAAAATATTTAGAATTTTTTTTAACTAAATTATTTAGCAATAAAATGCGAAATTTTTCTTCCATTCAACTAAAGCTCTATCCACTATAGTTTCTGAGATAGCAATAATGTATAGGGTGGATCAAAGTCAAAAATCTTAATTTTCAGAAAGCATAAAACATAAATGACTCTGATGTCTGATCAATTTCAAAACTGGATTCATTGAGAAGTCATTGGAAATATTTCTTTCCTTCGCAATGAGAAACTTAACACAACTTTTATAGTTTCTGAGAAATCAAAGTAATTTCCACACTTTGCCAATGTAAAAATGACCCAAAGACTTCGGCACCTAACATAAGGATCCTCGTTGAGTTACCTCATCAAGATGAGGGCATCTTGAATTACCTGCAAAAAAATACAAATTTACGCTACTTTTACGTAACAAATTAGGTTTATAGACAATCCTTTTACACCAAACAAAGGGTTATAACATTTTAAGAAAAATTATTAAAGAATTGAAACATTTAGCATCTTTTCGTGTCGTTTTACGTGCAGATCCTTTGAGAATCATTCCGGATCCAGCGTTATTCTAGTCACATTCGTTTTCCGTGTAAAGTTTGTAAAATTTTATCGTCGAACCGGATGATTGACGTTTTCGTCGGATTCCGCCATTCTTCTTGATTTCTTGTGCCGAATTCTGTACATTTGCCAGTTTTTTTTTGGCGCCCTTATTTCCAAACCGCGTTAAATCGCTTCAAACTCCCGGCACGTTTTCTCCTCGCATCTTTTATATAAAATAGGAATGTGCTAGGTATTTTCATTGAAACGTTTCCGTAACCTTTCGGACTCTATAAAAGTAATTTTTCAAAGTTCCTCCGGAACACTTTTAACTTAATAAGTTAAAATATCCAAAGAATTTCCACGCCTATTGTGGACGCTTTTGAAAGGGACCGAAATTGTCGATTTTCGGTTCGCCGTTTTATATAAAGTCCATTCGGGGGGGGGCCCTTTGTGACAGGACGATAGTCCCCGGAACCGGCCCTTCTCGCCCTTAAATCGTCCCTAGTGTCGCGTCCGGTACTTAAGAATATTTACGGTATGAAAAAAGACTCTCGTCGTCGGCAACTTTATATCGATTCTCCCTTTTTCCGTCCCATCCAATTTGTAGATTTTACTGCCGCCCCGGACTCGTTTTTATGTTAAAAGTTTTTGTTTTCGTTGCGGGCCGTTATTAAATTTTCTAACCGTCTCGATCTTTTCGACTTTTATATGAAAATTGATTTTTGTGTTTTCTTCTTAATTCTTGAAACAATTAAATTTCTTTCGAGTCTCTGATTTTTTCCAATTTAGAAATTTCTGACATTTTGTTATTAAAAAATACGTTCATTTGTCTAATAAGCCAGTTTTTGAGCAAGTGTCCGTCAAACTTTAAAACTTCTTGGAGCATGCAGAGCCGATTTGACGTTGACAGTTGTTTTGTTAAAAATTACATCAAATTTACATCTCTCTCCAAGATTCTGTCTTCTATAGAGATGTAAGTATGTTTATTGTACATCTATGTTGTGTATTAATTTACGCCTGGTTTATTATGATTTTATTGGGAGTTAGTAACGTTTTCGTTGGGTTAGGAAACCTGTTATTTTATTAGTTAGTAAGTTAGGAGTTGTTAGGTTTAAGTACGTATTTAATAGAACTTGATGGTAGAGTTAACTGTGTTTTATTTTCACGCTGAAACGAGATCCCAGGCAAATAGGTTGAATTAAATTCAACACGTCACGCTAGTCGTGACAATATTCAACATTTTTAGGTTGTTTTAATATACGGCATATCAGGGGCATGTCGATGTAATGAACTGGTAAACTTGAGAATTCAAGAGTATTGAATACATGGAAAAATTAATTCTGGCCCAGAACATTTACAATTGTTGGAGAATTTTACATAAATATTTGTAAAAAATACTTGTCTCTTCGTCCAGATGTTATTGATACAGATCGTTTTTTCATTAAATATCAAAATGGAGTTTGCCACAGAGTTGTAATGGGTATTCACAATATCTCAAGTATTCCCAAGGAAATAGCGTTGTTTTTGAAATTGGCTGATGTCAAAGAATATACTGGTCACTGCCTTCGCCGGCCCTCTGCAACTCTTCTTGTAGATAATGGTGGAGACATTTGCTCATTGAAAAGACACGGTGGTTGGAGGTCTACAACTGTAACAGAAGGCTACATTGACGATTCTAAGAAATAAAAATGACACAGCAATGAAAATTCTGGATGTAAATGATTGTAATTTAATACCAATGGAGAACAATACCACAGATGATATCAGAGAACCAGTAATTTCAACAAACCCACAACAACAACCTACTTTAAATGTAGACCATGAAGTAAAGGGGCAGGAATTTCATTTATGGCAGAACTGTAAATTTGAAAATTGCTCATTTAAACTGACATTTTCTGATTTGTGACCAATAACCGTACATATGATTATTAGTTGAAATAGGAGTAGGCATCATATTGTTTAACTAGGTGGTTACATGTATAGGAAAGAGATGACAATACGTTTAAGTGACTTTAGACATCGATAGAGATGAAATCGATTGTATAATCGATTACTGTTTATTTAACGAATTGAGTGTAACAGCAAACCCAGTAAAAGGTAAACTGGTTATGTCCTTGTTATTATAAGGTTTAGTGAGACTTTGCCTTGCATTTTGTAGCCTGAAACTGTAAATAATATGTTTTAGACGGAAGAATCGAATAGGAGAAGAAACTCAATTTTTCCTTTGTCTGATAACCGCAAACAAATCGTTTATCACGGAACATCAGTCAGGAGCCCGAAAAAAAAAACTTTTCATCAATAAAATATCAAGACATACCGAACATAAGAGGGATTTGGGGGAATATCGCGTCATAAATCAGTAAAAAGCAGGCTTAGGTGAAGTTACCCGAACAAAAGTCCATATCCTTCATCGGTCTGTGTGTGTATATATCTCCGAGGTGACAAATGGAATCTGGTTGTGAAAGGTGAATACTTCTCGATTTTTATATATCGAATGAACGCATGAGGGAGTATCGCAGAAACGCGGGGGTGGAGAAACGTCTTCGGGGCCCCATTCATCCGCACAGAAGTCGATTCGGAACCAACAATGCGCACCCCTTGGCGTTTTAATGCCGCGTCTTAAGACGCCGTCAACTTCAGGGATTTTATGGGTATCATTCACCCACTCTATTATGTTATGATCCGCTTTTATCTGAATGAACAATATACGATACTACACTGAATGCTATAAATGTGATTTTTCATTTGTTACGGTCACAAAAGGTGTTTCAGAGGCAACTAGTTTATTATTAGTTAGAAAAAGTAATTGTATTACACAGTTGACCTGTTTTTGATAATAATCTGAATGTGAAAATGATAATAAATTTTTGATAATGATGATAGGGAGTTGAGTGAGACGGAATACATGGTCGTATGTCTAATATCACTTTTTAACCAAACGTCAACAGTTAAGGAAGACAACTGAAATTGAAGGAAATGTTTTATGTTTATTTTATAGTGATTTGTGTTTAGGAAGTTGTCTTCTAGTGGAAAAAATGCCGTTTAAGCGTTGTGTTGTTCAATCGTGTTCAAAAAATAGTAAAAGCGGTCCCAATAAAATATTTTTACGAGAAACACTTTTCAAGCTCCATGGAGCGAGCAGAGCGTTTTTGACGTCACGATGACGTAATTTGGCAAAACCATAATTTGATCAATTGTCAAGTTACGTCATTGTGACGTCAAAAAAAACTCTGCTCGCTCCATGGAGCGTAAAAACGAATGCGGCCAATATGTCTACATCATAGGGGAACGTGCCTGGCTCATTGGAACTTTCTTTTTAAGCGTAAAGAATACTTATGAGTAACTATTATATACAGGGTGAAATTATTACAATGAACATTTTTGACACCCTGTAACTTGAAAACGAATATGTCCATTTTTTATTTGTTGTTAATTCAGGAAAATCATTAAGATCTCCTGGTTTTTCATTCAATTTTGGTTTGTTGCAAATGACATATTATTTATACAGCGTGTGTAAATTACACGAAAATTATCATCGTCTTATGAAAGGGGTTACTATTCAGTCGTGTTTACTTTGTCACAATCCAATTCTTCCCTTTACGAGACCGGGGTATTACAAGGGATAAAAACACCCGACCAAAAACCAAACAGCATCTAAACTGGGCTTACAACCGGCTCCGACAAAAGTAAAAGTTTCGTCTCTAATCACAATTCGTTACGCTTTTCAAGGAGATCCCGCACCGACAATGGACGAGGGTTGTGTTTGACGTCTCTATATATATTTTCAACAGTCCTACCCCTGTTTATTTGTGCGGTTTCGCCTGTTGACAGATGTTGATCTACTTCACTTTGATTCGAAAAGGTGGTAAATAGTTCGGTTTTCTGGCCGTTGCCGTGGTTCGTAGGCCAATTGATCAATGATTCTTTTGTTTATGAATTAATGGGTTACCTTTACCTTTACCTTTGTGTGCCATATCGTCGACGGAGGTGATCGCTGAAGGCCATGGCGCCACGGCCGCCCCAAGTTGCTGTGCAGGGAGAATGATGGTGGCTTCTTGTTAGTGGCCCCGTTGTCTTTAAGAGGCACCTGAAATTTTGCACATCCTGTATACACGGTCACTAAGTCAAGTCAATTAGGTCAAACACTCGATTGACTGCAAAATTACTAAACTTTGAAAGGGGGAGCTTCGGACTCAGTGTCACTCTCAGTGCGCGGTATATCATCCCCCCCTTTTAGGTTTCGTTCTATTGACAAAGTTAATGAAATTAATTTTATTCCCTGTAGTGTATTTACTAGCCGGTCGAGGGCTGAAAGTCTTTAGGGCTGTTCTCATCCACTAATTAGCAACAATTTATCTGGGAACAGAAGCGAACGCGGGACTGAAACAAAACGCGCCCCATAAATCGTTTCAAACAACGGGAATCCATAGAAAAATGTTGATTTTTTTTTGGTAAAACAAAACGAAAGAACATTAACAGCAATCAATAAATTAGCTTGCTAAATGTTAGACTGATAAAACACCAAGACGAAGCTGTTAGTCAATTGCAAAAAAAAAATAACTTGTTTTGCCTAAAAAGGTATTATCAGACCAGAAAGTCTTAACAAACAATTAAACCATTATCTAGAGATTATTAGTAATCTAAAATATGTTAATCTAATTGTTTTTTAAGTTTAGACACAACTTTCCAGGTTAACATTTTATGAAAATCTCAATTTTTGGTTGCCGTAAAATTCTGAGTATTTGATAGAGGAAAATGATTTGCAAGTTCCTATTCAAATTTTTAGGAATCTATCACCGTGGGACTTTTTAAAATTTGACAGGTGTCAAGAATGTTATATCTGAAAAATGTACACTTGCAGTAGGCCGCAAAATGTTAAGATAAGAATATACAACGTGTTTTGCTCCATTTCCATCTGCTTCGATGCGAAGACTATGAAAATTGAACATCGACATAGAGTTGCTACATAAACAATATACTCAGAAATTTACATAGAATCCGTACATGCAACAAAAATCAAAGGTTCTCACATGAAGATGTCAAATGCAAGATCGTATTTTAGTTTTAGAACACTGTGTATATTTCTTAAGGTCATTTGGTATAAATATGACATTTGCTGTGCATTGGAACCTTTCTGAGGCAAAATAAAAAATTGACAATTTAGACAAAAAAGACATTATTAAACTAATTTAATAAAAAAAGGTTTTAAAACAATAAGCATTTTTCTGAAAGATAATTTCTTAAATCCCAATCAAACTTATAGAGACACTGTCTATAACAACTATAAGAAACTATTGTACACACACATAGACATCTTTACAATTTTATTATTGGCACTTTGAGAGATACGCCACTGGTAAAAATAATAAAACGGTTTAAACAACAGAAAACGCAAATTATGCCTGCAAGTGTATTAAATGTTTATTACTCTTTCGTAATTCTGAGGTGTATGATACACATTTGATGTTTTTAAACAAATGATTTTGAACATTTTTCACCAGACAGTTAGTGCTTCAAGTCTTCTGTTAAGAGTTACATATTTTTGATTACAGCATCATTTTCTAGCATAAGTTTTAGATTTTTCCTAATATTTAACACTCTGTATATCCGAAATGCCTTGAACAAATTTGATGAACAAAAAAGACTTTGAAAAGCTGTCTTCTAGAATCAGGGCCAGAAGTTAGGTTTACATAAAAATTACTTGTTTATGGTTAGAATAGTGGGCTACAAATTTGTTTTAATTTCAATCCACTGTAATAGCTAAAATAATTTAAAAACACTCCTTAATGTCTTTTTTTTTTGTAAACTAAAAGGTATTTCACAGTAACAAACACTTTGCTGTTTTGATTGTTTTCGTAAACAGTTTACTTCATTTCATGTTACACTGATAAAGGCATACATTTTCTCGTTTTTGAGGCTATTAAATGATGTGTGTGCGACGGTTGATGCCCTTCTGAGATATTTCAAAAACAATTCACACAAAGTTAGAATGAAATAAGAATAAAAGCCATCTACAAATGCACTCTAGGATGAGAATGATGATTAGTAAAAAAAAAAATTTGAAGAGCAAATTTAGAGGCACCACTGATTACTTTCTTTCTTTTTGGTCTTTTAAAACTACTATGTATTGAAAATTAAAATTTACTAAAAAATTCATTTTTTTGGTTTTTAAATATAAAATAAAAAACTTACTGAATTTTGTGAACACTTCCAAGAAGAATTGAACAATAAATAAGTCACTTTATTACAGTTTTGTCACTACCGCAACCAAACAAAGTCACAATAAATAATCGGGTCGAAAATTTGATGATGATTCGATTAAGAAGCGAGAATCAAAAATTAAATTAGTCAAAGGCAATTAAACAATTTTCAACTACTTGATTAGAGAAGTGTTCAGAGTCAATGAGGTATTCAGTCGCGACGCGGTTGAGGTTTCCGAGTGACGTGTCGAAATCGCCAGTCTACTGTGAGCTTTTACTACGCGAACCCAACTGATACCCTTCGGATCTGTCATAAGGGGATGCTGTACACCTTTCTAGGTGTGCACAACTGTCAAAGCGTGTTCGTCGTCGACCAATCAGGATCGAGAACACGCCGAGCCAGCCAATGGGTGTCGTTGGCGGCGTGGCCACTGCATCGATTAAACGAGCGAACGGGCTTATTCGTGCGTGATGTAAAGCCGCCGCTAAGAGGGCGCCACCGGGACCATTTCATTGAAATAGGCCCGAGGGTGCCGATCAGCCACTTCCGGGCCCGCCATTTCTTCAAACAACCGCCCGGCCAGCTGTCCGGTTTATTGTCCAATGACACGCTTAGCCAACCAGAATTGTATAGATTTCGGCAGGTTATACATTTAAGTATTTACTTAAACAAAACCCCTTTATAATAAATCCATTATATGAGTAAACAAAAATGTAAATAAAATCCATGAATTGCAGTTTATACAAAAATCAAAACCGGTTTCAAAAAAAAAATCCCTCTTTAAATCGATAAAACCGGATGGGTGTAAATTCGACCGAAAGGGATGAATCACGCGAAAGTGATGTGGGGCGGTGTGCAAATCACCGTGAGGCTTAATCCCAATTTGTCTCATTTTAAATCTGGGTCATAAACGTATATAAATGCAATTTTGAAAAGCCCCCCTAAATCCGCACTGAGAATATTCACATGTTTGAAAAAGGGGGTGTCTGAAGAGATTTTTCCATCCCTTTATAGAGATTAAGCCTAATCTTATTAACGCCCAAACGCGTTTACCACTTGACCATGAATTGTTAGGCACAACAGTTTTATTTGTTTAGTCAGTAAATATTGGTTTAGGGGCTAATAAACACCGAAAAATATTGTATAACATTTCCCTGAAGAACCTTAAAAAGTGTCAAAACGTCCGTGTTAGTAATATTCCAAATTTTGGTTTTTGAAACATTCACAAACCTAATTTTTTTTCGAAATCATTAAATTTACAACACCCTCTCTTTTTCATCAGGAGGCATCCAATACAAATTTTTGTAGGTTACGAAGCTTTTTTTGTCACCCCTTGAATAATTAATTTAAATCCAAACAAAACCACAGTCACATCGTCAATTTTTTGAATAAGTAATTCACATCTTTAAACCACATCTCTAGTTGGGATAACCAATTGTCAAAATTGACATTAACGTCAATTTTGATCGAAAGCAAGAAGGCCTTGAACGTAACATATGGATGCTGGAATAGGCTTAGCAATTCTGATGTACTCGGACTTACCTTTAATTGAAGACTAGACACACACATACACTGCATCAGACTTATTACAGAAGTTAAAGTAAAATTTACTATAAATTACATTTCAAGTTTCATTGGCACATTTACATTTTAAAAGAAAGGTCTTGGTAATAATATAAAACCCATTTACCAGTTTTGCTTACCTAGATTCAAGGATTTCCAAATTTTCTTTGATTGAGCAGTTTTTACATTAGTTTGTTATACTTTCCAAGACAAAGGGTTCTAACCAAACTTGCTTTGGCTGGACTTTATTGGATATAAAAAGCCATATCTATACATATCTGGATCAGGAATGAAGCGTTCTTTGATTTTTCACTCACAACTTCTAATCAACTACACGAAAAAATAAAATAAAACATATTTTCTAATGCATCTCCATAGGTTTGTGTACAAAAAAAAATCGCTAACGCCGCCATTAAAAGTGACATTCTAGGCTTTCTTGTACAGAGGGCGGTGATTTGGGTCGTTGATAAGTTCGTATATGGTTTGAAATCAAACCGGCGCGGCGGATTGACAGCTGTCATATAATTGTTTGTAACGTTATCTAAGACATACGCTTTTTGTGACAATTGCCATCCATAGGCGACCTGACCATAACAATTATTGAACACCCGTTAAGCTGGATTCATAATTCTAGTTCCGCAAGAAGTAAGAAGTAATCAGTAAGCTGCAGTAAAAATAAATAATACACTTGTAACACTCTAATTCATAGTTTGACAAATAAGCGCAAACTACATAAACCGCAAGCAGTAAGCAGCAAGAAATGAATCATTTTCATTTCTTACCTTGCTCCTTACTGCTTCCATCATACCTGTGCATGTAACATGTACCTAATAAGTTTACTGTACTAGAAAGCACTGGTACTTACCATTGAGTATAGTGTTGGAGTAAAATCATTCCACTTCAAAGTGTTCAACCACTATTGAGTTAGATCCGGTTTTTTGTAAAGTAAAAAACTGACACGGTTGAGCTTTTTCCTGAATTGCTGTTACAATGCGGCTTGAAAAACTTATGAACGGCAGCAAATAACTTTGATTTTAAACCGTAAAAATTCATCTGATCCTAAAAAAACTCAATTTCTACAATACAAACAAACGCAAACTGTCACCACTATTTCCGCCATATTGGAATTTTTGACAAGCACCTTCTAGGCCTTCTAGTATAGTAGGCGGTGACCTTGGGCATGGACGTCACCGTTTCAAGCGCATAGAGCTGTCATTTCAAGCAATCCTGTTATTTTTTTAGATTGATTTTTTTTATTGAAATTTTCAAATGGCGCCAATTATCTGTTTTTGTGGATAGAATTGTAAAAAGTTCTAAGTCTTGTAAGCCAATTGGTCAAAATTTTAAAAAATGCAACATTATCACGGGACGTTTCATTAATTAAACACAACCGTGATCACGTGATGTTTTGTCAAACAACTTAATTTTCGTCCCTTGTTTTTATAAACTATAAAGATGTCAGAGATTATTTGGGAAAAGTATAAAATGAACACCGTTCGAAACTGTTCCTTTTCTTTTAAATTAACCGTGTTATAAATGAAGAACTGTACAAAACGCGTCGTTTACATCGTCCCAAAAGTTGATTGCGATTAAGTAATTAACTTTTTGCTTTTCGTTCGGTTACGGTTCTGGAAGTGTACACAGCGTCGCCCGTCCTTTTCAGTAATGCGTTCAACGGGGGTGCGAGGCATTCGACTGAACGTAACAGCTGATGTCACTCTTTCCCCTAAATTCAGCGGCAGAATTTTCATTAAAATTATTTGTGCTCTTCCAGGGAATGTGATAATTTTCGTAAAATATGTATTCCGCTTCCTTATCTCCGGTTGCGATTGTAGAGAAGGGTTGATTATGCAACTTTTCGGCTAGGCCCAACATTCACGAATTAGCTAATTGGACGTCACTTTTCATTACTTCAAGTTCACCGTTCAGAAAAGTACTATTTACCGCACGGTTTATATACATCAACATTTGAGTTTTATTTGCCCGGTTATAAATGTCTTATTTTAGGGTGACTTATACGACAATGTATTAGCACTTTGTATTGTTATACTGTCCCCAATTTTCTGTTGCGGACAATAATACACCCCACTTCCGAAAACTGTAACTAATGCGGTAAAGTGTGGATTTTATTATTTTGGCTTCGGGTACATTCTGTTAACAATGCGGTTAGAAAAAGACAAAAATACATCATGGTTATTTTAGTACAGTGCACAATTATCAATGCTTAAATGGGGCACTTTTAATGTATCTAGACAAAAGGAGATGTTTTAAAAGAGTCCGGCAACACAATTATACGGTAACAACGACATTTCATCAATAATTATTTATTAATATGTTAATCAATACCCAAGGGGGGAACCAACCTTACATTAAGCCACAAAGCTGGTGGACAAAATCTGATTGGAAAAACTCACTACGAATAAATAAATCTTCGACCGGGAGTTTAAAAACTCATCAAATGATAAGCATTTCTCCTCTCGTATTAATACACGTCACAGTGCGTAATGAACATGTCAACTCGGGGGTATTGTTAAAGGGGAACGATGCCCTGACCCTTATCTGGCCCAGTCTATCTTGTACGTACTTATCTTTGGTCACTATCTGGTCCTTATCAGCTAATAATGTCTCTCGAGGTCCGCACCCTAATAACGTTGTAATACACTTCAATGGAAGTTGTGAGTTTAGTTCAATATGTTGCTTATTTTCATACGCGGTATAGATAATCGTTATCTGGGAATGTACCGTCTGCTAGATACATTCTAAAATTGTTGATGCTTTCTTTCAGCTTGCTACTTTTTTTGACCAATCACAAACTATCCATTGTGCTGTCAAACTGTCACTTACAAAAAAACTTCATTGCGTATGTCCACCGCCCTCTGTACAAGAAAGCCTAGAATGTCACTTTTAATGGCGGCGTTAGCGGTTTTCGTTTTGTACACAAACCTATACAGATGCAGTAGAAAATATGTTTATTTTTTATTTTTTCGTGTAGTTGATTAGAAGTTGTGAGTGAAAAATCAAAGAACGCTTCATTCCTGATCCAGATATGTATAGATATGGCTTTTTATACCCAATAAATTCCAGCCAAAGCAAGTTTGGTTAGAACCCTTTGTCCTGGAAAGTACAACAAACTAATGTGAAAACTGCTCAATCAAAGAAAATTTGGAAATCCTTGAAGCTAGGTAAGCAAAACTGGTAAATGGGTTTTATATTATTACCAAGACCTTTCTTTTAAAATGTAAATGTGCCAATGGAACTTCTAAAAGCTGTCCTGTTTCTTCAGAGTAAACCTTTGTTGCCCTCAAAATGCAGGCGGCCTCAAAATGTAACTCACATACCTATGTATTTAAAAGGCAATAAGTTTACTGAATGAGAAAGCATATTGTACTTACCACTGAGTATTGTGTTGGAGTAAAATCATTCCAGTTCAAAGCTCTCAACCACTGTTGGGTTCGAGCAGGGTCTTTTGGAAAGTAAAAGACTGACACTTTTGGGCCTTTCATCAAATTGATTTTACAATTTGGCAAACAACAAGTGGACGGCATATTGTGGAGGCAATAAAATTTAAGTTAAAAAACCAACCACAAATTATAGAACAATGAAGGAACAATAACAATAGTGATAACACAATAAAATGAACACAAACTACACTTTCACTAGAACAATAAACATATAAACAACAATATATAATAGCAAACAAAAATTACTTTGGCAAGTAATCCCAAGTCTTGACTTTAAACCTTAAAAATTAATTTAATCATCGAAAAACTCAATTTCCACAATACAAACAAATGCAAACTGTCAACCACTATTTCGGCCATATTGGAATTTTTGGCATGCACCTTCTTGGCTTTCTTGTACAGAGGGCGGTGGTATGTCACGTTGTATGTTTGTAAAATTAAATTCCGCATGACATGTTCAAAAGTTACAAAGTTGAGTGAAACATGGGTCTTAAGTAATCCTGGGAGCGGTTTAGAATAAGCCAAAATTGTCATTGAACCAATCACGAGTAAAGTGAATTGAAGTTATGCCTTCCGCTGCGTTGCCGTACCAACCATAGACAAGACAACACTTAGATAGGTCACTCTCTACAACGTGAGTGTCGTAATGTCAAAGATTATGACGGTCGTATCGTTTTGTGAGCTATTAAATGGGCGCCACTCTGCGTCTCATCTATACGCCCTGATAACGGGTTTTGCGGTGTTACTTCGCGTCTCGACAGGACGCCTGCGAATGCGTGTTCAATGATTCGAACGGACATATATTATTTTTGTAGCGGAGGGTGTAAATATGATGTCGCAAAACCATTTGTTAGCTCGTTTCCTGAGCGCGGGCCTCCAGCGGAAAACTGTGGCCCGATATGTCGCTCCATATTTATGACCTGGGGGCTCCCCGACGGTGTCTATGCTCGCGTTAATATAAAATAACGAAAAAGTGTGATTTTTATGTAACTTGTGACGTCAATTCAAATAACTACAAGAGTTAAGTTTAAGTTGTGGCCGACAATGCATGGGAGTGGTTTAGTGTATAGATATCATTGGCCACTCCCACACAACAACTAAAAGTAACTAAACTGTGTTTTCAACTGCAATATGTATATAACTTGGTCCAAGTATAAAACAAGCTCAAAAATAATACAGGCGACCAATGCCATCCAGCTCCAACCTTCAAGTTTTTAACATTAGATCTGGCAACACTGTATATACCGTACAATGACAATTAAGACAACTGACGTAGCTCGCCGTTGACAGTTCAAGTTAGCGTCCGATATTAGTACAGCCAATGAATAAAAAAAATGTAAACATAGCAGGAAGGAGCAATAGCAATCAAAGAGGGGGACAGAAACAAGGGGGAGGCGGGGGGAGTAATATGGCGGCCGTCAACTTCCGGTTGGCACTATCAGATCTAAATTTAATCTTGTCCACTGTACAACTTAATTTAAATTTGCAAAACTCAACTGTTAAAGAACCACAAACAAACAAA
The DNA here is from genome assembly GCF_016097725.1 of Ips typographus. Lineage (NCBI taxonomy): Eukaryota > Metazoa > Arthropoda > Insecta > Coleoptera > Curculionidae > Ips > Ips typographus. Next base: position 11,813,040 of record NC_138427.1, read on the forward strand.
ACAAACTAACACTATACTACAACAAATACAAACAACAAATTTTTGCGGGTTTGAAACTCCAAACTTTCAATGACTTTGCGTCAATTCAACTGCGAAGTAGGCGAATGCGCAATCAACTTCCGTCCCCCTCGCTTAATGCACAAACGGGTTATAATTTGTATTATTGTTACCTCCTGATACTTGTTCTTTTTACTCATTGAGTACAGCGCTGTCTCAAAATCAATTTTCAATAGGTAAATAGTAATTTAAGTCCATTTTACCTACCTCCGATATAACATTAAAAATATTTTAGTTGGATGCTGCCTTTACTATGTTACCAAATTTTCAAAACTTTACTAAAAGTAAAAAATATTTCACCTTAAAAAAAGGTTTTTTAAGGTTAAACAATATTTTTTCGAGTAAAAGGCTTTGCCGGTCCAATATACGACATAAAAGGAAACTTTACGGCAAAACCCTGGAAATAATTTTTAATTTCCATTCGGTAAAATAATAACGGGACCATCGCAGATATGTAAAGAATTTATATTCGGGCGGCGTGCGCGGTCGTGTTATTGTAAATTCCCATGACCGTTCTTCCAGAATGTGATTTCCGAAACTTTTGTCTTATCGCCGTTCCTATAAACTTTGGGAAGTCTGCCCTGGGATAAGTTTTATCTTCTGGGGGGTGAACCGGCAACGTTGGGTTTAATACCGTCATTTTTCTCAAAAAAAACTAACATTCCACGTTATTATATCACGAGTGGATAGTAGTACCATCATAAATCTTTTGGTAGCCCTCTTCAACATTTTCTGAAGGGTTCTTATACGCTTTTGTAACTTTTGTTGTATGAATGGACCGATACAAATACATTTGTATTATAAGCTCTATAGGTCTGAAATTTGGCAATATGTTATCTTGCTTAGGTATCTGTTCTTTTCATGTTTTTTTCTTTTATTGGACACCGGAAAAAGGTTGTAGTCGGTCAGGTGGGAAAAATTTGTTCTGACCCTACTTAACGTAATCCTTGTAACTGGTATATAATTTGGTACAAACTGATGTTGTTTGAGTTAAAATTATTGTTTTTAATCCTATTTAGAGCAATGCGTCCTCTGCAGGTGAATACCGTAAAAGAAGCGTACCTAATTCGATTAACCGACCATCTATTTGGCACGGCTATATTCACTTCATTAGGTGGTCACTGATCCAACTCAATACACCATAGAGATCTCTTGGGCGATGCTCACTCCACTTTCTATAATATACTATGTTTACTTTGAGTGTTAAGGATAGGCTGATTGTTTACTCATTCAGAAATTTGTGTGGTTTACGTATGAAAGGAAATTTAATAGAGTTAGCACCATTGGACATTTCGGCATACATCATGTTAGGAGGTTGTTGACAAGGTTTCTTTTTACATCGGGACGAGTTCATTTTGATGAAATTTATGGTAGAGAAAAATGCTATTAACATTGTTAATTAATCTTTTTATTACGAGCGAAAATAACTGGCATATTTTCCATTTACCGCGTTATTTCCAGTCAGTCTAGTTGTGTTATTTCAGATTGATTGCGTTTTGTGAGTATTTGCACCAAAGCTGCGTATTTTGTTCCGTAAGGTCACGAAAGTACAGAAATCATTTTACTCAACACTTTTGCTTTGCTCATGCAATGTTTGTACTAGTTTTTGTAGTGAACTTGACTAGTCAAATATAATTTTTATTTATTTTTTAAAGGTTGGAACAGTTAATCACCGGGGCAAAAACTCTCCAATTTATCTTGGAAATAAGGTAATTTGATCCAAAACCGTATTTTTCCAACGTAACGAGCATGTAAATTTAGCTTTGGTTGTTTTTTCCTTGTCATTACGCATTATTGTGTATTGACAAAATCTGAAAACTCGTTCAACCCATTAAGGTTCTAATTAACTATTAATAAGTGCAGGTAGACTGCAAACAATCAAAGTGGATAGTGGATGTGGGCGCGAATTTACCGATGCGTACAATTTCAATCAAAACAGTTTGGCAACGCTGCACCACTTTTGACAAGTTGAAGCTGACAGCTAAAAACTAAATTTTACCAATTTTGTGGGTATTTTATCATATTTTGTTAGATTGTACTCTCAGGCAAACCAGGTTTAGCTACTTTTATGTTGTTAATTGCGTGTAATTTATTACTCTAATTCTACAAATTAGTTTAATAGGTTTTTTTATTAATTGCGTCAATTATGTCATCTTATAAACGGGCGCGCATACCCGTTACATTACGGATTTATACAAAGTCTTAGTGTCCCGTTACAGAGACAATTTTACATTTATTTCAATTTTTTTGTCTAAATTTGACACATTTTGCGTATAAAATACAATTTCAATCAGTTACTCTCTAAGTAGAGTGTTGACGTGTTTGTCCTCTTCACTAAACTATTTAATTATAGAATCCTTTTTCATCGCCATCCTAAATATCCCCAAACTGTTACTTTTATGACCGTAAGACACATACATAAGATGCATGTTTGTAGCAAGTTTAGTAAGGAAAATGGCGCTTCGCTTGGCACTTTGTAAGCACTGTCAGTTTAACAGGCGAAGCATCCATTAACACCAAAAATGATAACTTTTTTGAAATTGTGATTTTAGACGAGACGTAATTTGCAAATTTCTAAAACACATTTTTGCGACAAAAAAATTTTATCTACAGTATAATAGACAACTTTCTTAAGTCAAATTTAGACGCCATTGCAGTGTAAAATTTTATCATCAGGCTTCGATTTTATAGAAAAAAAAATTTAAGTCCAATTTTTGTTTGGAATTTTGAAATTACGACCCCTGGATGGTTGTGGCGATGGCGACGGGAAAAGTGCAATTTCTCACTGCGGCTCGGACTGCTTACACAATGTAATATGTGCGGTTTGATTTATAGGTCCATGGTCGGCGTTAGCGCTAGAGGTGATAATGTGGCGGGGTCTGTAAATCAAGTGCCGTAAATCAGGAGGTGCATTATCGGCCCGTTTCAGCGGTAGGCGGCCCGCCGGTTACGGTTACCGTGTCGCTGATTACGATGATGGATGATTTGTCCAGACAGGTCACGCAAACCAGGTCCGCATCCAGAAAACCCACACTTACTGCCCCCCCAAACATGATTTTTGTTCAATTCCACTGTAGGTAAGAACCGTTAGTTATTGAAATTAAGATAAATGGAATCAACACACACGCTCACACCATGCAAGAGATAAAACCACCCCATTCTGATTGTAACTACCTAATTAATTACGTTTATCTGGTCGAAACCCTAAAGTTCTCACAAAAACATGTAAAATCGCGTAAACAAAATAGTTGTCACCACGTAGCATAATTTGGGTTAATTTATTACACAAAACGGGCCCTTACACGGTAGCTTAACAATGATGATCGAGGTCCATTGAGGAAGGACGACAGCTGTTAACGTTGTAAAGCCGAAGGACCACATTACATGCTGCTATTGTCCTATTGGAGTCTTTTAGACAGCCTTTCGGGTGGCAAAATGTCAGAATGATTTAGTTACACTAAAGCGTGTGATGATATATAGCTTACATTTTTAGGAATAAGATATGTTAATTAATCAACACACGTAACGAGCTTCAACCTCCCACCAAACATATTTGCCTTTATGTAGTTATACAGGACCTTTAATAATTAATATAAAATGTAAGACAATGCTATTGTTATGGTCTGATGTGGGTCATTTTCTTCTGAAAGTCAACAAATAATAATAATAGGTATATAGATGCATTGGTTTCGATGTTCTTGCTATCCCCCAGGCGTATCATGTCAAGCGTCTCTCCGAAATATTGGCGCAGTTGGTTATCGGTCTGACAAGATCGTTATATAAATTCAAATGCGTGTAACCAGAGCTTATTCCCACTTTTTCATGTTATGGTCAAGATTAAAATGTTTGGAATAATACAAGCCACCCAATAAATATTAAAGACAACACAAAAATATTTTACGTTATTTACAAGGTTATTGGGATTATTGTGTTTGCCATATTAATTAACATTAATCATTGTTTTTAAATTTGATTTTAATAAAACTTAATTATTACCGCGTTTTTGAACCTACTTCCCACATTGACGTTAAAAACGGAACAGTCCCTACTAAACGTCACGCTTAAAACCCTGATCGTGAATTTCTTCTTTCTCTCTCTGTCCCCATAAACCCTTGTCGTCTAGACAGAGAGAAAGCGCACACCGTTCAGCTCAAATTAACTTTTAGTTAGAAGTGTTACAACCTAACCTCTACTTTAATAAAAAATAATAATAAACAATTTCAAAGTTCACGTGTTTGTTTTCAATTAAATTAAACTTTGAAGTATGGTCCAGTTTTGTCCGTTCTGCTCAAACATCCTCTTTGTAGAAGAAAACTCTTCCGGTAATCTACAATTCACGTGCAATCTGTGTCCCGTGTATTTTCCGGTAAAGAAAAACATTTCGTCTCGCACCTATTGCCAGCTGAAAGATATCGACGACGTTCTGGGTGGGGAAGAGGCCTGGAAAAACGTGAATTCGACTGAGGAACGGTGCCCTAAATGTAGCCACGAGCGCGCTTATTTTCTGCAGCTTCAAACCAGGTCAGCTGATGAGCCTATGACTACTTTTTATCGCTGTTGTAATCCAGAGTGCAACCACAATTGGCGAGACTAATGGGCTTGTCTAGTAGTGTTTTGTTGAGAACTAGTCAATTTTCCATGGCAGAACACATACCAATCACTAGGCCCGATGCCTTGAGCACTGCCATTAAGTATTTGCAGTCTGGATGTGTCATTGCAGTACCTACAGATACTTTATATGGACTGGCTTGTGACGCCACTAATATGCAAGCAATAGAAGAAATATACAACATTAAAAACCGATGTGAGTACAAACCAGTTGCAGTGTGTTTTGGCAAAGTTGAGGACATAAGTGCTTATGCCAGTGTGGATCATTTACCTAAAGACCTACTGAGTAAACTACTACCAGGGCCTGTGACACTAATTTTGAACAGTGTAAACCAAGTGGACAAACATCTGTGTTATAATGGTAAAATTGGGGTTAGAATACCACAATACAAATTTATTCAGGAGTTGACCAGGGGTCTTGGCAAGCCTCTAGCTCTTACAAGCGCCAACACTAGTAACAGGTTAAGTGCAGTGTCCTGCTTGGAATTCAGAGAGTTGTGGAGTAAAATACCGGCTGTATTTGATGGGGGTGTTACTAATGTGAGCAGAGAAGGCTCTACAGTCATTGACTTATCAGAAGTGGGTAAATATTATATTATTAGGGATGGGGTGGCTTACAATGACACTGTTAAGATTTTGAAACAGTTTGATTTTATGAATAAAGTAATTCTATAGTAAGGAGATTGTCATTTTTTGTTAGAAGAACCATTAAGGGAGAGTAAAAGTAGTGCAAATGATGTTTTCACTTTCTAGTAGGTACTACTAAAAACGTATGTAGAAGACTATGAAACTCCTAAACAGTGTTGACTCCTGTGAAGGGTTCAAACAAATAGAGTTTTTTATTTCAAATGAAATTAACTAAGTGATTGTAGGTCAACTTAGCAGAAATTGCAGTTATTTAAACATTTAATCAATGTTGAAATTTACTAGTTTCTAAGATTTCTTCACTAAATGTAATAATACAAACAACTGTAATAAAATAACAATGCCAATGATTTCTGACTGTTTACAGAGTCAGGCTTAAATTTCCGCTTCTCAACAACAGTAGGGGAAACTCCTACTGAGTTAATTAAGAAATGCATGTAAAGCTGAACGGTTTTGACGCGGAGTTATAATTACCAAGTTGACGAGATGTCTCTCTGGCTCTTTTGTTTGCTTAATTTAAATTCGTTAAGTTTCCTACCATAGAAAATCAGCAGAATTTTTTTTTAAAACTGTTTATAGCTGAATTTCAGTTAAAAATTGCCAAGCGATTTTATTACAAACATTTTGTAGGATCATATATTTATTTTTTTATTAAGTCTCTTGGCAGGTTCTATTAAGCTCCGAAGCAGGCATAAATCTTATCTTGTTCTTGCAAGAATGACTTTGCCAGAACGGGGCCTGATTGATCCTGTATGTGGCCTTATATCTGTCTATAAACAGCCACTCGTAAATTAGCTCGGATGGATCCGATGAAGGAAATTCATTTTCCACTTGTTTGAGCCGCAAGCGAAGCGTCTAGAATCATTCCGCTTTTCTTGTGCTGTTTATAGAAGTTTGCTTAATCACCCCTTCTCGTTTTATAGGTATTTATGGCTGGCTCTATATTTTGTTTTGGGCAAAGTCGCTACCTTGTGATATATCGTAGTTGTTTGCCGAGTTTGTTTTCTATCTGTTTTAGGGATTTAAATAAGTCTGGTTGGATAACAAAAATCAATCATGTTAAAACATCATCGAGTGTGATAATGTCTGTTCCATTTGATGGAAACCAACTTGAAGAATATCACGGTGGTGTACGGATCATTAGGTGCTCGAAATGCAAAACTGTTTAAATAAAGAAGGCAATGAAAGGTGTAATTGATAACTGATGGGGCTTCTGTGCTCCTCTAGTTTGATTAAACCCGTCAAGAGTCGATTTAACTCAATTAAACTGGAAAGAATATTGCAAAGTCACCCTTTAATATTGGAAAAAAGAGGATATTATCTGAAGTGTGTAAATATTTTCAGATAACCATGTTTAAAAAGCACGTGTGTTTCTTAGAAAGTTACAATATAACGGCTCTTGGACCCCCCTCGAAACGAGGGCGAGAAGGGGGTCCGCCGATATACAGCGTGTTTCACGTTCGTTAAATTATTCCAAAGACTGAACTCGATACAAAATCATTCAGCCGATCAATCGACCGGTCTTATGATTTGCATGAAACAGAGGAGAATTATTGTAAAATGGACACGCGGATACTTTGTGATGTGTCCCGTTGCCGGACTCAGCCTCGGTAATTTTGGGGTAATTGCCGTGAAAATGTTATACCCTTAATTGATGGTGATCCTGCGCTAATTGGAAAATAGTCAAGTCAATTATTTATTGTTCTTTTTGCACAAAAATTAGGATTATTTAATTTATAAAAAAATGCGATTAGTAAGTACCTATATAAAGAATACAGTTGCAATCGTGTATATGTATATAATTAAAAGCCACCCCCCGGGGATCTAAAATCTGTTAGGGGCAGTTATATCGTGCAACTGTACTTATGTATTTAAACCTATTAAATACCCATGCAAGGCCGATAATAATGCAAAGGCTCAACATGCGGTTGAAGGTGATGACAATGGAGGCCCAATGAGCACACATAAGAAAATTACTTTTAGTTGAACGGCGGTGCTAAAAAGACCCAGTTTAGGATAAGTAATGGACTCCCGGTGTGCTCAACTCGCACAACAAATTGGAATTCGGGTCTCTCTTAGGACATTATTATGTCGATGAACATCAACATTGGACGCATCTAGTGATTTCCGTTATGCGATTACCGCAATCACATTATATTTGCCTCTTCGAAATGATTTCTGGCCCTGTATTGTTGTTAAACAAGAAGCAGTTTTTGACGGTGAGAACCTATTTGAGTGCACTTACCGAGTAGTTGAAGTAATCGGTTCGAGGGTTTAATTGCTTATTGAACGGGTTTATGTGGTCACCAGGAAAAAATGTGTCAAAAAACAGAATATGTATTATCTTCTGGACCAACTGATACAGAAAATTGGGACATTTTATTTTCTGCTACTTGAGAAAAACTGGTTAAACGTAACGTACTGCGTACCTTTAATCAACTCTAGTCCTATTTTTTAACAAAGAACCAAAAAGTGATAACTTAAACATTATGGGTTTTATCATTTCACACTTCCGTAACCGAGCTAAACGGCGAGGAAGCCGGGGTTTTCCAATCTCTATAAGGGAAATTCAGCCCTGCTCGGGTTTATCTTGAAAAGTTTCTGTTGTAAATTATCACCGCCGACCTCAAGGCACCGAGTCTTACCGAAATCCGGTCAAATTTTTTGAACAAAAGTGCCCTTAGGCTCTTTGAAACCTTGCTTGTCACATTTCATTAAATTGATAATCGGAATGTTAAAAGTTTCTTAAAAGACTTTAAGGGTCGGCACCCCCTTTTTTCTTTTCTTTTATAGTATTTAGCCCTCAAAAATCAAAACGTTTTAGACTGCATTTAGGTAAAGTGCGTCGTAATTGCGTCCGTGTCCCTCATCGGCTTTTCACAGAAAAACCGCCCCAAATTTAAATGTTTCTTAAAAGTCAAACAAAAAGCTGAATGACGACTGGGAGGACCGGGGAATTAATGCTTTGAAATTCGACAGGTCGCACATATAAAATGAAATGGGAATTGGGAAATTTCTCAACAGCGGGAAGACGCGGCGTGCAGTCCCCTGATTACGGCCTCCGTTACAGTAATTGCACGTTGGTTCACACGTAACACCCCGTACATTCCTACAGTCTTTTTCCGATAAGTTTAGGGGCGCGGAAGTTACTTTGTATGCATTCAGCCTCGCTCCGAGAACGCTCCACTGTTTGAAATTCGAACAATAACTGAATAAAGCTTTTTTTTAAACGTCCTACTATAAGTTGTACTCACATTTTAACTAATTAGTTCACTTTTTTTAATGATTTTACCCGAAGTTGTTGAGTAAACGAAAAGTCAGTACCATCCACCCCATTAGCAAGCAGAATCACCCGATTTATCACTTATTGACTTTTTGAACGGGTGTGCTTGTATGCCGTCTTCCACTTTGACATTGATAAATTTGTTTGGTATGAGCCATTTCTACGACACTCTGTATATGATTAACGAATATTATGGTGGTAGACCACCGGGAAGCTAATAAGAGCAAAAAAGTACCGAAGTCAGGTCGCGTTTACCTCAAACGTGGCAAATTAAGCGTACTGACCGTACCTTAAAAAGGTACCGACTCGGGTTACATATCACCTTGTCAACAACTGGTTGGGCAGATAAGTGGAAAGATGGCGATTTAAAAACAAAGAACATCAGGCACCAAAGGGGGAAAAAATTCTTTCCTAACTGACTGCGCCATCTGACTAGTAATCAGTTAGTGTTTCTGGCTAGAACCAAAACAAGCAGGTAATATAAAGGATTAGCCAGTTTAATACAAGAAAAAAAGACAGTAAAACATATACACCAAACAGGTGGTTTTTAGAGATATGCTCTTCTCTTTCAACGAGAAAAACTCCGTGTAATGCACGCTTAGTTTAACGGATGGATGCAAGTGTAAAGTACGCCCGATTTGTCAACACCAAACGGTTTTCCGGTAAAACGGGCACGTGGATGTCTCGAATCGGTGGAGCGGACCGCCATTAATTCCAAAAGGCTGAATGTTGCCGAACCGACCACGCCGTTATCCACACTTCCACACTCAGTCTCAAACGCAGTCACATCTAAAACGTATATAGAGACCCCCCTTTACACACACACGTTGGTAAATGCCGTGTATATTCCACGAAATGGATATCAAAACCGGGTTTAAGCAACTCGGGAGATAATTGCTTTGAAGTGCTTTTACATACAGCATTTAAAACCTAATAAATCCACTGGGCTGTATAGTGTGCGTTAAGCTGGTTTTAGCGGACCTGTTATGCATATTTAACACCTTACAAAAAAAAAGTTGGAATTCAACTAAGTAAACTTGTGTGTAGGATGTTGATTCAAAGCTTTGATTTTATGTACCAGTGTAGTCTGAACAAATTGCGGTCACTAGTGCACATAGATTCAATTTCCGAACACGGTACTTCCTAACATAAAGAACATCGAGCTATAAAGATGTTAGTGAAGAAAAGTGTTATTTCTAAACCCACGACTTAAGAAATAATGAGAACGACCGAAAAATCAAGTAAAGTGGCTATATTTAATTAAATTATTATTAGTCACCTTACAAATAGTTTAAAACCTAAATATGCAACGGTTGAAAATGGTTGAACTTCCTGTACTGGTATGATTGGAGTGTCCTCCAGAGTCCATTGCACGCTTTCATGCAAGTTTATACCTTTATGGAATCTACTGACGTTGACACTTTACCAGTTTCCACACTCTCCCAGATGACAAATGTCAAAACTGCTTAATTTAAACTTTAAAGGTTATTTCACTTTTTATGGGATTTTCTAGTCTAATAATACATTTTCCAAGAAACTTAAACCACTGATTGTTTTGTTTGTATTGCACCCTCGGTAGCCAAGATACTGGTTTGTTTACATTAAACGTAAGTATAACATCCTTGTCCTACTCTGAAATTATGTCAACAGCAGGGAATATTGGTTTTGGTTTATTGACTCTTTTGATCCTTTGGATTTTAACATTGATAATCTTCGTTATAGCCATTAAGCTACAAAGTAATATTGCCTGGATTGCCCTGGGTTTAACTTCTGCAGTTACAATTGTATTGTTGGTAATCCCTACTGAAAAACCTGAAGATACACCCCAACTTGGTGATGTGGTAAGTTGTGTGTTTTTCCTTGAAATTTTTACAAACAGTGTTTCTTGCAGGAAAAAGACTATATAATTGTGTACAAAAATCTTATACTAATTTTCCTAGTGGCAAGTTTCATAGCTGGTCTTTTAATACTATTTATTGGTGTGTGTATTGAACCAATCAGGCCAAAACCCCTGAAAACCTTTCATGATTATTGAGAATGAGTCCACGGATGTTGCTCAAGAAGCACAAACTCTTCCTCCACTTAACCAGGAAACTGTTCAGTACATCAAACAACTACAATAGAATCATTGACATTAAAGGTAAAAAACACATTATACAGACACAAAATACAATCACACCTTTAAATTACAGGTAATGATGAGTTTCTATCAAAAGTGATGAACTCAGTGAACCCTGTGGTGGTAAATTTCCATGCTGAATGGTGTGAGCCTTGTCATATTCTCACACCAAAAATGAGAGAACTTATTGAACCAATGACTGACATTGATCTTGCCATTGTTGATGTGGAGAACCATGCAGAACTGGTGCACACTTTTGAAGTGAAAGCAGTGCCTGCTGTGATTGCAGTAAGGGATGGGCTGGTGGTTGATAAGTTTATTGGTTTGGTGGATGCCACCATGATTGAAAACTTAATAACAAAGTTGGGTCAAAAATTATAAGCTTTAACAACAATATACTGAAATGTAAATATATCTTTTGATTAGTTTTAGCAAGTAATAAAATAAATAAAATATAAGAAATAACTGGGTCCAGTATTTTATTCCCATTTTAAAAGTTGGTGTTACAAGACAAGAAGAGTTGATGTTGCTAGCTTCAGCTTGCTTTCATAGAAGACTTTATTTATAAAAGTGACCATAACCTCAAATTGCGTTTTATTTATGTTTTCATTTCCCTAGTTTTTAAACAATTATAATAAAATGTTAATCTACTAAACAGCATGGACACTACAGTAAAGATATTAAAAGCCCAAAAAAACCATTCCACTGAGAAGCTGCAGGATTTAACAAAAGATGTCTGTATCACCTAACTTTCTGTACAACCCTAGTAATTTACAACAATTTCAGGAACTTATCGCAAAAATCCAGTCACTGGAAGCCCACAACGTGCAGTTGCAAAATATTTTAAACAAAACTAAGAACATTCCACCAGCAAGTAGCCAACACTGTAGGAGTTTTGATTTTTCCAAGTTGTGCCCCAGTATTTCCTTGGCAATTAGAAAAATACAATAATTTAAATTGCAGGTGTCAGTTCAGACATGTTCTCCTGCACTTATTTTATCTCGGATGGGATTATCAAGGATTTGCAGTGCAGGAGGACACCACAAACACTATTGAGCACCATTTATTTCAAGCTTTGTCCAAAACATGTCTAATCAAAGAGCGGACGTCCTCAAACTACCATAGATGTGGGAGGACTGATAAAGGAGTCAGCTCATTTGGACAAGTAAGTCAGCCAAACAATTTTAAATATCATTCACAAAACACCATAATTTAGGTTATATCCATAGATTTGAGAAGTAAAAGCAACAATATTGAGGAGGAATTGGACTATTGTAAACTGTTAAATAGAGTTTTGCCAGCAAACATACAGTGTGTAGCATGGGCCCCAGCTGACAGTGATTTCAGTGCAAGGTTTAACTGCAAATCTAGAACTTATAAATATTATTTTCCTAAAGGAAAACTGGATATACAAGTGAGTGAATTTTAGGTAACTTTTCACGCTTGACACTAATTTTTGTAGAAAATGGATGAGGCCTGCAAATTGCTGCTTGGAAGCCACGATTTCAGAAACTTTGCCAGAATGGATGTTGGGAATGGTGTAGTACAGTTTGTTAGGAATATTTTAGACTTTCAGATCAAACCTGTTGATCTAAATTGTGTGGATGATGGTAAGTGTTCTATTTGGTTTGGAAAGTTATAAAAATTGTTTTTTTCCAGAATATTCAATGTATGTTGCTGTAATAAAGGGAAATGCTTTCCTTTGGCATCAAATCCGGTTTATAATGGGAGTTTTATTTTTAATTGGCTCTGGAAAAGAAGCACCTTCATTAGTTACAGAGTTATTAGATGTAGACAAAAATCCAAGGTATTAAAGTAAGCTTAAGTGTCTTACACCTAATTGGTTGTTGGTGTTATAGGAAACCAGATTACAATATGGCTAGTGAGTTACCATTAAATTTATTTTTTTGTGAGTATGAGGATGTCAAGTGGCAGACAAATCAAGACACTTTGAACTGTGTACTAGAAAAATTGCAGGCTTGTTGGACTACATCAACCATAAAGTAAGCCTTACTGAAACCGTTTTTGAATATGTATAAAGTTTAATTGATAATTTCAGAAGTGTAATGACAAAAGAAATTATAGAGAGTGTAAAAGGAATGCTAGCCACTACTGAAGACAGTAAATGTCTTAGCAAAAGTTTGTTTGGTGGGATGAAGTCAAAGAATTATGTTTCAGTAATGAAGAGGCAAAAATGTGGTAAGAACTTAGAAGTAGAGAAATTTATAGTGAAAGGGTCAAAATATTTTTATTTCAGACAGTTTGGAGGATAAAATCAAACATTTCACTAAAAGAAAACGTATTGAAGTTAAGTCAAACAAATTATGATTTTTTTTGTTTATTAAAAGGCATAAAATTGTTCAAAAACTGGAGACTCGATCCTCACTGAAAATCCAGTTGGTGGAGCAGTCTTACAGACTTCTAGTACAAAGTTTCACTTTCGCGTTCTTTAAAAAACTGAAATATTCATTTGTCAAGTAAATCTAGACTCTTGAAGAACACAAAATTACCTTGGACATTAGTTTAAAAGCCTCAGCTCCTTCGCTTATTTTTAAGGACCGTTTAATCCAATCCGGTAACGAATTTTTAACTGCTGGTTTAGCGTAACGTTCATCTAGTAACAGAACTGCAGCGTAGTCGTTACGGTGCCTCACCGCCCGTCCTATGCACTGATTCACCGCTTTCATGCAAAGGTTCCCATAAAATTGCTGTCCCGCTCCTTGACCCTTAAAAAACCCACAGAAAACTACAAGCTTTAATTACATTTGTGTCAAAGTTTACTTCGGTTTTATCTAAGTAAGCCATTTTTTCTTTCAAATCTTTAGCCATTAAATTTGCATACGGTAAACCAACCACAATGACGCAACGCCCAAGATCGTCACTAAAGTTCAATCCTTCACTCAGTTTTCCCCCTGTAAAACTGCTTGGTATGAAATCTAAGTCATTAGCGTAAATCACAACACACTGAGTAGTTTGTGATTGGTCAAAAAAAGCAGCTTTCAGCTTTTTCTTGACCAATCAGAAACTATCAACTGGTCATGCACACATGAAGAAGTATAAACAAACCTACAACGCTGAACATCATAGCCCCATTTTTGGATTTTTTAATGGTTGACGCGTACTTGTTCAAAACGTCATCAACGGAACCGGATTTCTGTGGTTCCCTGAACAGAACCCTACCAAAATCCACATTGCTGACTTGCTGGTACACCCAATTTTCGTAATTGTACGACGAGAAAAACACCACGATTCCTCCTTTGACCACAGTGCATGCTTGCTGTAATATGTCTTTTATGGTTGATCCCTTCAAGTTTAAGACCCATTAAATCAATTCGAAATTATTGGGGTGTTAAAATTTTCACCATAGACATTCTGGTAGTAAAATTAAATAGTAATTTTTCTCCCTTCAGCCCTTTACTAAGTGCTATAGGCAGGATATTCTGCTGGGGTATAATATGGTCACAGGAAAACTCTACAATTCTCTTGTAATCAGCTCCTGCTGCTTTAAAAAGCCGATCGCGAAACTCGGCGTTTGGTTTCATGGTTCCACCAGCTACAATCACCTAATTCAAGTAAAAATGTGCAGAAAACTGTAATCATTCAATTGGATAACATACAGATCTGGCGTCGTTGACAATTTCCGTAAAATTCGAAGTGGGATTTAGCAACAAAAATTGCAGTTTACAGTTTGCTTTTTCTGGACTTTGGGTCACTAAAAGTCGACCATCGTGGGAACTGTAAGTGAGACACTCCAAAAACGATACGACGGCTAAAAGTGGATTATTAGGGATCGGAAATTTTGGCGTTTCCGGTACTTTTTCTGGTACAGTAGCTGCCCTATTTTTGTTTCCTATTGAACTTAGAAAATCCTTTACGCCTTTCTTGGCAGGTGGTTTTTTAGTTATTGTTTGTTCTGTGACCGGATATTTAATGCTATAAGATCGGACCTAAAATAAGTTTTGTTTACACCTGACATTGCAGATTTTATTGGAATGGTACCTTTTGTGCCAGTTTGGAAGCCTTGCAGAATTTTACAATGTTAAAAAAGTTGTACTGGTCTATGCCAGCAGAATGTACAAAATTCCCTAAAGAGAAAATATCACTAGTCTCTTCTTTACAGTCTTTTTCTACAGAAAATTAATTTCTTCATTCCATCATATTTTGTAATACCATTCAAACACTTACCCAACAGTAGTAATAGTTTTTGAATGACAAAAATTAATTGATTTAATACACGTAAAGTAGTAGCAGAGAACATAGTGTTGTATCTATTTTTATAACATTTGAGTGAATGTAATGAATAATACAGCTGAGGATAATTCAGTTCTGACCCATGCATTTGAGCCAAAGCTTCTAATAAATTATGTGCTTCATCGATAATAATGACATTGTTTTTAAGCTTTATTCCACTGGCTTCTCTAGTAGATTTGTGCAATAATGTATTATAAGGCACTAAAAGGAAAAATGGATTCTACATGTGAGAGCAGAGTTTTGGTTTGCCTCACCCAAAAGAACTTCAGCATCTTCTGCAGCTTTCCTGCTAGCATAATAAGGACAAGCATTAACCTCCCTACCAGCTTGAACTAAATCCTCAATATCTTGAACTTCACTAAGTGCAAAATCTCTCAAGTTATCCACGTTTGCTTGCTTGAAAAATGGACAGGTGCAACTGTTGCTTTTCTGCTTTTTCACCACTTTACCATCAGAATCAACTTTGCTTTGCTGTTTCTGCCTTTTTTGCATATCCAAACACCTTTTCAGGGAAAAAAATTGCCAAACTAAGTCACCTCAGTACAATCCCATACCTTTCATTTATTAGAGTCATATTTTTTAATTGTTTAACTGCAGGATTAATACAGTAATTTTGTCTGGAAGCTAAAGACACAACTCTAATGTCTTTTCCATAAGGGGATCTTTTAATTTCTCCCACAAATTGTGACAGTTGTGAATGGGTTCTGCTGGCAATTATTATCTAAAACACTCACCCTCAGCCTTTATTATAAAAAAAATATGAATATAAATACCTGTGTGGGTTGGTATATTGTATCTGGGTCAGCTTCATCTTCACTGTCATTATCACTACAATTTGCTGCCTCTTCTAATAATAAACATTCTTCATCATCCACATTTGTTTCTTCAGTTTGAGCTGGTATTGAATTTGGCTTGTCTTTATTTATGTAAGTTCTCTGAATTTGCGGTTTATTACTAATAAGTTTTTGTATTTTTTGTTCATATTCATTAATTTGTTTTTCTTGTATCTGCAATACACAGTATGAAACCAAGAACTTTTGGATTTATATTTTGGTTACCTTTAATTCATTCAGCTGCCGCGTTATTTCTATTTCCTTTGATTTGGCACTCAGCCAGTCCACTTTTTCATTTGCATACTTTTCCTTCTCATTGACTAAAGTGGTGATTTTGCAGGATAGGTCATTCTTTACTTGTTCAGTGTGATCTTTTAGCCATTTGAGTGATCCACATATTATGCTCAATGATTTGCCCTAAATGGGTGCAGAGAATGTGAAAAATTATACATTACTGTGGGAAGAAACTTACGGTGCCTGTTGGGCTCTCAAATATCCCCAAATTGCCATTTTTTAGTGTTTGGTACAAAGATTCCATAAAGTCCTGCTGAATTTTGTATGGAGTGAATGGAAAGGGGAATTCCATAGTAAAGAATGTTTATTTCACTGTCTTCTACCACAATAATAAAGCAGACTGTAGCGTTTCTGTTAACTAAACTTTGTTGAAATTGAAATTTTAACACAAATTAAATCAGAAAACTGGTAACCTCACTTTTGTGTGTTTTCTAAGTTTTCCCGCCATATTTTAAACAGGTACCACGTGATCAGCAAAGTAAAACTCCTTAAATGATCACGTGATTTACTAACCGTGCTGACAGTTACCAGTGTCAATATCAAATTTGACAGTGACAACTGACCATCAGATTTTTTAATAGATAAATTAGCGCAAACTCCTTTAATTGTTATTTATAAATTTATTTCTGAGTAGGGAATTGTGTATGAGCAGTTGGAGGATCGCGATAAATCCTTAGTTAACAATTTTTTCGGATTGGTGGCTGTCGGTGTATTGCCAGAATGTTATCCCTTATACCGCGGTCCCTATTGTAAGTATACATTATTGGGAATCTTCCCAGTTTTATTATTGATTGGTTTGTTATGTAGTTTTTCTATGTAATCGGATTATATACTAGATGCAGGTTCAAGTTTCGTGATGACTCAAATACACCTTTAGTTTAAATTATACTCATTTAACAGTTTAGTATCCCATCCACCCAATGACTTGTCAAGGTTCCTTTCATTATACCACAATTAAATACTTCCTGACAATTGTAGCTATGCAGTTTTACGAAATCAGTATTAAAATCTCTTTGCGCGCTTGAGGTTTTTAAAAACCTGGAAAAAGAGTAACAGTATTAATACCTACCTCAAATGTAATTGCTATTCCTGGGTGTCACAAAATTGTTGGTAGCAGGCCAAAATTTGACACTAATAAAAATGTTGTGCATATCCAGTCCAGTGGCTTTTCAGCTTTTAGCTCAAACCTTGTAAATGCAACATTTTAAAGACATTAACATTGCCTTAATTAAGAATATTAAGGAATGATGACCACAAGTGTTTTCCACATTTTGTTCCCATTAAAAATTATAATACTGTATGTAGATAAAAAAATGGTAAAAAAAAGTGTATGAATATTGTTGAAGGTTTTATATTTATTTGTCCGCCTCTGTGAGTGTTTGGTAACTGATGTTATCTTGTGCCAAGTTCACTAACATTAAATCTAAAATAAAGTTGGCTGTATCAGTGCAATTGTTTTAATGCAACTTGCACTTTACCTCAGTAGAATAGGTAATGCTCATAAATTACAATTTCTAGTCAAGAACTTCCACAATTTATGGCAATTTATGTCATTGAAATTTTATGACTATATTAATTACTTTTATAATAGTCAATGTATCAACTAGAGAAATCAAGTAAATATGTTGCTACATTTATATTTTAGCACCTAAAATTATTTATCACTTTTAGTTATTTAACGATTATTGACCTTAAACAGGATTCAGTTTGATTATTATCTATATGATAGAAGCAATCTAGACAGTTGTGATTTGGTAATGTTAGCATAGTTACCAAGCCGAAAAATCACGCCAAGGATTGTATAAATGACTTGCATTCAAAATTAAATTTATCTGCAGGTGCAAATAATTTAAAGATTGATTTGTTTTTGAACACAACAGTGGCTGCATTCGTTTTCGCGCTCCATGGGGAGAAATCATAATTTGACCAATTGTCAAATTACGTCAATGTGACGTCAAAAACGCTCTGCTCGCTCCATGGAACTTGAAAACGAATGCGGCCAGTATAGTATTTGCACAAATGACACTACTGTTTATAGTTTGTGATTGGGCAAGAAAAGCAGCTGCTTCACAGTACTGAAAGTTATATAAATGTTGCTCATTAGACTTATTTATGCAGATCAGGACTAGCAAAAACTGCCAAAAATGCCTCAGGTCAAAAAACGGTCATACTCGAAACTGTAAACGTTTTAAGCGACGAACAAAAACGAAACTACCATGAAGTGGTTGGGGATATCATTACACCCTCTCAAGTAATGGGAATTGATCATCTTAGAGATCCCAGGTTAAATAAGGTAACAAATTTTCATAGTTTGAGTGATAAATGTGTAATAATTGTTTTTAACTAAATCAAGGGTTTGGCATTTACATTGGAAGAACGGCAAGCTCTAGGTATACACGGACTGCAGCCGGCTCGTTTCAAAACCCAAGAAGAGCAGCTGGAACTCTGTCGAATCTCGATCGATCGCTATCAAGAGGATCTAAACAAATACCTGTACCTAACAGAGTTGCACGATCGGAACGAAAAACTGTTTTTCCGCCTTTTGACCGAAAATATCGAGGCGTTAATGCCGATCGTGTACACGCCCACAGTCGGTTTGGCT
This sequence comes from Ips typographus, assembly GCF_016097725.1. Lineage (NCBI taxonomy): Eukaryota > Metazoa > Arthropoda > Insecta > Coleoptera > Curculionidae > Ips > Ips typographus. The sequence goes on from NC_138427.1 coordinate 11,831,732, forward strand.
TGCCAGAAGTTTGGTTTGATCTATCGCAGACCGAGAGGCTTGTTCATCACCATCAACGACATAGGGCACGTCTTTGACGTCCTAAAAAACTGGTACATAGACAGAGTTTTTGGTAATTTTTTATTGTCTTGATTTTTGGAGGGGTTGTGTTTTTTCTTTACATTTTAATCGTAAATTGTTTGGTTGGTTTTCTACAAAAAGTGTGGGTTTGATGGGGGTTATTAATAGTATGTATTTCAGGCCGGAACCCAACGTAAAAGCCATCGTAGTCACCGATGGAGAACGTATTTTGGGTTTGGGTGATTTGGGAGCGTGCGGAATGGGTATTCCTGTGGGAAAGCTGGCTTTGTACACTGCATTAGCTGGAATTAAACCTCATGAATGTCTTCCTATAGTTTTGGATGTGGGAACGAATAACCAGGTAAGATAGAGGCTCAAAAAATGTTATTAGATTTTTTGTTTAACTAATTTTAATAGAACCTACTGGAAGATCCCCTTTACGTGGGTTTGAGACAGAAACGGGTCACCGGGAAATTGTATGACGACTTTCTCGACGAGTTTATGGAAGGTGTTATTAAGCGTTATGGACAAAACACCTTGATACAGTTTGAGGACTTTGGTAATCACAACGCTTTCAGGTATGCAACCTGTATTAAACACAAACCACAAAATTCACAATTATGGTTGTTTTAAAGGCTTTTGAAGAAGTACAGAGCTAATTATTGCACCTTCAACGATGATATTCAAGGTACAGCAAGTGTGGCCGTGTCCGGGTTAATGGCTTGCAAACGTATTACCGGAACAAAGTTTATTGATAATACACTTTGTTTCCTCGGAGCTGGGGGAGCTTGTTTGGGTATTGCCGATTTATGTGTGCGAGGTATTTTAGTTCTTTTTTTTTGTATTTCCTGTAAATAATTTACAATAACAACCACAGCCATGGTGTTGGAAGGCTCGACTATAGAAGAGGCACGCAGTAAAATATGGATGTTTGATATTGACGGGTTGTTAGCGAATGAAAGGCCGGAAGGAAATTTGGAAGGGCACAAAAAGTATTACGCCAAAGACCATGCGCCTACCAAAGATTTTGCCGGCTTGGTCAATGAAATTAAACCTACAATTTTAATTGGTCAGTTTCTGAATAATGTACTATGGTTTGCGTTACGGTGGTTTTGATTTCAGGTGCATCGGCACAAGGTGGCGCTTTTACGTCAGAAATCCTCACTGCCATGGGCAAGTTTAATGAGAAACCCGTTATTTTTGCCCTCAGTAATCCCACCAATAAAGCTGAATGTACAGCGGAGCAAGCATACACCAATACTCAAGTAAGTTTTGCAATTTGCTGTAATTGATTTGACCATAGACTAAATGATAAGTATAGACAAACAGTGGCAATGAAACTGAAAATTAATTTAAGTAAGCAGCGTGAGATGGCACCACTAAACGCATATAATGCGGCGTTGTCTAGTTTCTAGGCAAAAAATAACAGATTTTGTGTGTGTTTTCTTTAATTATTGTGTTTCACTTCGTTGTATTTTTAGTTTAGTTATTTGTTTATTTTTAATATTCATCAAGGGTTATTTTATACTTAATACATTATGAATTCCATGTTTAATCTTAAAACAGTCACGTGACCATTGGTACCTTAAAATGAGTCGCGAGATGTAGAGTTTAAAACTAAAAAACGGTCACGTAATCTTTAAAATTAAATTTAATTATTGAAAATAGTCACGTGACCCTTCAATGTCATTTACAGTCACGTGATCTTCAGGGTTTCGTTTTGGCATTAAATAAGAGTCACGTGACCTTTAAAAATAAAAGTAGTATTGAAAATCATTATGCGACTTTATGAATTGTAAAAAGAGTCACGTGACCTTTAAAAATATATTTTATTTTTGAAAATCGTCACGTGACCATTTGCACACTACAAGGAGTCAGGTAACTCTTCAAATAATATTTTGACATCTAAAACAGTCACGTGACTTTTAGGTTTTCGTTTTAACGTTAAAATAATCGAAAATTGTCACGTGGCTATTTGCACTGTAACGAGGGTCACGTGTCTTTAAAAATATCAGTTTAAACTGAAAAATGATTACGTGATCCTTCAAATGACATTTAAAACTGTCATGTGACATTATAAATTCCATTTTTAATCTTAAAAGAGTCACGTGACCTTCAGGATCTGTTTTGACGTTAAAAAAGTAACGCAATTTGAAAAAAAAAAGTCTAAACATTAAAACTGTCACGTGACGTTAAAAATTACATTTTAATCTTACAAATAGATACGTCAATCAGTTTAAAAGTAATAAACGGTCACGTGACCTTCAGGATTTTGTTTTGACGTTAAAAAAGAGTCCTGCGACTTTTAAAATAAATAGAATCTTTATTATCGATACCTCAAACCAGAAATTCTTATCTTGTTTAGTTTTCAAAATGCGAGTATGTAAACTCAAATTTATTTGAAAAAATCAAGCTTTCTTACGCAGTTCAGATGGGATAGCAAAAGAAAGCGGATTATAGGAAATACTGCAAAAGTTGGCAACTATGTCTGCAATGACGAGCTGTATTAGCGCCATCTCTTAGAGTTTACTTACAACTGAAGCGGCCGAAATACATTAGGAAGCGTAAAGGGCTTTCTTCTTGGGCGCCACTTTAATTTACATTGCGCTGGTTGTCTGTACTTATTTGACTAATGTTTTCTTTTAGGGTCGTTGTATATTCGCTAGTGGTTCACCCTTTCCACCAGTCACGATAAATGGCACCACCTTCAAACCAGGACAAGGAAACAACGCCTACATTTTCCCCGGAGTTGCTCTGGGCATTTTAACTTCCGGCATTCACCACATTAGCGAAGACATATTTTTGATCGCCAGTGAAACGGTAGCGGAGCACGTGAACGAACAGGACCTGTCGTTGGGCCGTATTTACCCTCCATTGAGTGAAATCCGTGAGGTGTCGATTAAAATTGCCGTAAAGATTTTGGAGTACGCTTACAAAGAGAGTGAGTGTTGACTTTATTCTATTGGAAAAGGTGTAACAAACTGTTTTCTATTAGGAATTGCTACGGTTTACCCGAAACCGAAGGATTTAAGACGATATGTGGAGGAACAGCAGTACAATTACAACTACGAGCCCTCTCTGCCGAATTTGTGGCCCTGGCCCAAAGCGCCGTATATTAAAACTAAACCAATGGAACCTACTAAACTAAAGGCGTAATTGCTTAACAAATTTTAGAAAATAATAATTTATTTTTCTTTTCTATTGTTGATTTTGACATTGTTAATAATAATTGTAATGTTAACATATGAATGTAAGTGCAAGTACTTACTAATGCAAAACCGTGTGGTATTAGAGAGATTTAAAAGTATTTAATTACTTCTCTGCGCACTTTAAACTGTATAGTAGAAGAAAGTATTATTTTTCGTTCCTTAAATTTGGCTTTTTTGAAACGCTTCCAACGCCATCAGTCGGTAAATGAAAGTCAGTATTTTTTGTTTTTCAGTATCATAATGTATGCAAATTGTGAATTGTCTTCTGTAAGGATTAAACAAATATTGGATGTTGCTTGTATGTATTGATTTTGCTGCCTTTAACTCTCCTAGCTTGAATTAACATTAAAGTAAAAAATTGCCCGGTAAGTAGAGATGGGCCGGAGTCTCAGTTATTTAGTAATTGATATCTATGAAGCTTTCCCACCAGTTTTAAACAGCATGTTCTAGTACAATTTTCAAAATTTCCACCACAGACAAAGTGGACGATAACAGTTTATCAGCGTTTGTTTGAATGTCGGTATTTGTAGAAATCCTGAAAGTTAAGGCGTTCCCCTTGAGTGCCTACAACATTTTTGCTCATCACACATTTTTTAAGCAAAATTTACCTACCAGCATGGCATCCTCGTCGGTTGTATCATCACCAGCAAAAATCACCTTTACTTTATGGTTTTTCCACTGGTCCTGTCCGTACTTCCGGTCTAAAAGTAGCAACGACACGCTACCTTTATTCCATTGCACTTTTGGTCGGGCCTCCAAAGCCATATGGGCGTTGCCCACTTTAAACCCGGCATTTTCAATAATTTGTCTGGCGGTTTCCTGGATTTCAACCCGTTTTTCTTCCGGTGCAGCCCGGAAGTGGAAAGTGAGTGAAGCTCCCTTGTTTTCAATCCAAGCACCGTCCCTTACCACTGATTTTTCCAAGTTCTCTATTAGATTTTTCACTTGATCGTTGAATTCTGTCGGCAGCTGATGGACGTATCTACTGCCATCAGGGTAGATAACTTCCAAACCGTGATTTCCAGCATAAGCTATATCATTTATACCAACCTAGAAGAAGTTTTATAGTGTTGAGAAAATTTTAGTACTCGACAATATTCTTCACACCATTTGTTTAACATTTTCAGGACTTCGGCCTGAAACTATAGCCAAGAAGACTTTGGGCACTTTACTGAGATCTTCCAGGAGTTTTTTGGTGTCTGGTGGTATCACGGCTAAATCCGGATGGGCTACTATGGGCGTTAATGTACCATCATAGTCTAGTAGCAAAGCAATATTTTCTGCATTCTTCACGTATCTGGGAAAATGTTATTAATCATTGAATAATACTTGTTTTATAGAAAGAAACATTTGCAGTTGTCTACATCTCCAGTATGGCGCACTGTTTGTAATTTGTGATTGGTTAAAAAAAAGTAGCTAGCTAAAAGTTGCTTTTTGTTAACCAATCACAACTGTGCTGAAATTTACAGAAATGCTGCACATGCAGACTTATTGTAACGCACTGGAGATGGCGCGATATTAACCGAAATTAGTTAAAACTATATTTAATAAAACCAGAGACAAGTTTTTGTTTTCTTTTAACCTTTAACCCATGCTTTTCTTTATCAATATATAGGATTTACTTACTGAACCAGGCTGTCTTGGTAATCGTCAAAGGTTTTGGAACAAGTCGCGCTACAAGCTGAAATAAAACTTGTACAACACTGCAACTAAATTAAAAATTGTTGGAGCTATTTACCTGAATTTGACATGGTTTTAGTAGTCTGAACAATTAACACGGATTTTCTCAGACACGTCCTCAAAGTAACACGTTTAACTCAATACTGTACACGTGTCGTAAAATTTTAAATTTTATAGGCTATAAATTTGGCGTCTGCGTATTAAATTAATACAAATCATTGGCGTACTAACGGTAAATGGGTGAGGACGACTTTGGTGATCAGTGACAATAATATGACATAACAATAAGTTACATTACAAGTTTCTGTGAATGACGTTGAAGGGGGGATATTAAAACATCTTAAAACCGCAATGTATAATAATTTATTTGATCGTTTACAATGAAACAAAAACAGTATTTGAGTTAACAAGAATGATAATACAAAAAGTTTACAATATGAAAATTTAAATAATACAAACGATATTTTTTTGGTTGTGGTTACAACTAAAAATGTGAAAAACAATATGAGTATATATTTCGATAAAATTAAAAAAGTAATCCTACAAAAATAAATATAGACTATATTATCATAACGTATTGGGGGTATTGGTGTAGTGACAATTTTTAGTTTGTGCACAAAAACACGTTCAGTCTACGAAACTGGAGTGTTTCCTTAGGGAAATTTGACTTAAAACTGTTAAACCAGTTTTAAGAGAAATTCTACCTAAAAATCTCCAGTTATGAAGAGGGCCGGCAAGTGTACATATTTACAAAGTTGAAAGGATCCATTTATGCATGAACGATTATGTAGAGAGTTCAATCAAAGCCAAAAATTAAATGGAGGAACACTTGTTTTATCAACTATGCACATTTAATGGGAATTTTGCGAGTTGGTTGGTAGAGTCAAGGAATTCGAAGACCTGTTTGGTGATCCGCAATTGCTTGTAGGAACCTAAAATGTAGTTTAGTTTAAAAATCAGATTTTTGTTACGTTAGTTTTTCTAACAACTTACTTGCATTGACATTTCGATTTGTACAGCAGAAGAGGCGGCCTTCGCCAAAGAGTTTCTCCTGTAATTGTTGGGGTCGATGGAGGGTTTTCTTCGGCTCAAATGCCTCTCCACCCATTTTAGCATTGTAAGTACAGAATCAGTGGAGGGCAAACGTCTTTCGGCCGAAGTTTTGATGATGTGGGACGACGTTACTCGGAAAGTGGCTGCCATACCTTTAAGTGCCTGCAAATCACATTACTTAGAAAACGCAGTAATTTAAAGACATATGTTACTTACTTGCATGGCGTCTTCATCGGTAGCGTCATCGCCTACATAAATAATTCTGATCCGTTCACTCCAATCGACCCCGAAAGCAGTCCTCAAAATGTAGATGGAGGCCCTGCCCTTATTCCACTGCACTGGAGGCTTAGCCTCAATGGCACAATGGGCTGTGCCCACCGTGAAGCCGGCGTCTTCGATCATTTTTTTGGCTTGAGATTCCAACCCAGCCCTTCAAAAATCAGTAAGTAAGTTCCGGCTTTGACTAGGATTTAAAGTAATTTATTTACCGTAAATGATGAGGAGTCTCCCTGAAATGGAATGTGAGCAACGCCCCCTTATTCTCCACCCAGGCTCCATCCCGACAAACTGTCTCTTGCAGTTGCCTCATCAATTCTCCCACTTTATTGTGAAATTCCGTGGGCATGGGATGGACGAATCGGGTTCCATCTGGATGCAAAATTTCAAGTCCGTGATTTCCGGCGTACGTAATTCCTTCAATCCCCACCTGGTCATGTTCAAATTAATATCTAAAGTGGATTATGGGTAACAAGTCAAAATTTACCATTCCTTTTACGTTGTCTACGTTCCGACCGCTCACGATGGCGATATAAACGTCCGATAAGTTGGAGAGCCTTTCCAAGACCTTTTTGGTCTCTGAAGGAATTATGGCCAAATCTGGATGGGGTGCGATAGGGGCTAGAGTACCGTCGTAATCAAGTAGAAGGGCCAGTTTTAGAGTGTTACCAATGTACCTAAGAAAATCATTGAGTAAGAACATTCTAAATAACTGTATGGCTGTTCATACTTGGCTAAGTATTCATCGAAGTCGTCTAAAGTTACGGCAGGCATGAGAATGGAACCGACTTCGTCGTGGTCTTCTTGCGTTTGAAGGGAACCCATGGCGCTCAAAAAACTTTTGGTCCAGTAATTGACATCGTTGAGTTTTTCTCTTCTTCTCAGATAGTTCATTCTTAGGATGCGTTCATCTTCTGGCATCGTCAAAGCTCTAGAGTAATTTATATTTTTTTTAAATTATTAATCAATTTAACCGCAATAGGTGAAAACCGATAAAACTTGGTTTTCAAAACAAAAACAAAACAACATACATAGAACACATTTGTAATCATGATTCAAATAGGTTAATAACAATTTATTAATGCGAACACAATCGTTATCGTACATATGTCGCCATTGTAAGTGTGATTTTCAGTCATAACAATAAATGCGATTGATCGTAACTTTTTTTCGCCAAACAACAACAACATTATACACTAAATGGCTCGTAAATTCCGTTATGTTCGGAATTGCCCTATTGAGTTTACGATTCGATAATCTAAAAAGCTATGAAATCAAGAAAAGAGTATTTTGGTTAAATTTAAAAACGACGACTTGATAGGTTTTGATACAGTTTCCAAGTGACTCATTACTATTCCATAAATCTATTTTGAAAGTCAAAATATGTGCAGCAAACTTCAGCACAGTGGGTAGTTTGTGATTTGGTCAAAAAAAGCAGCAAACTGAAAGCTGCTTTTTTGACCAAACACAAACTACAAATAACGGTTCGATTTACTATGTGGACATGCTGACAAGTGAAAAACTCACCGGTGAATAACTTCTGAAGCATCATCAATTTCATAAGGGTTGCAAATCAGAGCCTCGTGCATGGTTTCGCCGGCTCCGGCAAACGGTGACACTATAAGGACACCTGGTGGTATGTTAATTTGACAAGCCACGAACTCTTTGGCGACGAGATTCATGCCGTCTCTCAACGGAGTGACCAGACCGACTGAAGAGTCCCTGTAGAAGGCTGCCAGTTCGTCTTGAGACAAGCTACCGTAGATATACCTATATGGACAAAATTATTAACATTTACCGTGTGAGACATAATTTGATTGTAAACTTACCTTATGGGGGACCAATTGGGGGTGGTAAATCGTCCATTGATTCTGCCTACCAGCTGATCCATTTCCTCTTTCAGGTCCTGGTACTCTTTCACATCAGTCCTGGAAGGAACACAAATTTGCAGCAACGACACTTTCTCCAAATGTTCCGGAAACTTTTCCAAAAGTTTTTCGAACGCCATCAACCTATGCACTAATCCTTTGGTGTAATCTAGCCTATCTACTCCTAAGATAATTTTTTGGTTGGTCGATATCACTTTGGGTGCCGTTTCGGCGAGTTCGACGAATCGTTCAAAAGGTATCCCGATCGGTAAGGGTCGTACCCTGACCGTACGGCCACCGTGTTCAACCAGAAGGTTTTTCCGGTCTACACGACACCCTAAATTTCTTTGGCAACAGTCCACAAAATTGAGGCAGTAGTCTGTGATGTGGAACCCGACCATGTCGCAGGCGAGCATACCCTGTAGAATTTCATCGGACCAAGGAAACAGTCTAAAGATGTCCCATGGTGGAAATGGAATGTGTAGGAAGAATCCCAATTTACATGGAATACCATCTTCTTCAGCGTACTGTAAATTTGACGGTAACTTTGATGTTACAATGAAGTTTTGTTATAAGTTACCTGTCTAATCCAGTTAGCAGCTAACATGAGATGATAGTCGTGAACCCAAATCAATGGCAGTTCATTAGGATTGCGAGGTAACTGTCGCAGAGCTCTTAAAGTACATTCGGCAAATTCCTTATTAGCGGTAACGTAGTTTTTCCAGTGTTCACGCTTAAAACTTGCTCTATCGGGCATAGAGTGGAAAAGGGGCCAAAAGGTAGCGTTACAACAGCCATTATAGTAGGAATCAAAGATGACCGGATCCATTTGGACCGCTATCACCTAGTGCATTCATAAATTACACAAAATGAGTGAGCAAAAAGGGTTAGATGAGTGGTACCTTTTCGGACTTAAGTCCAGCAGTGGGGGTGATATCGCCCGGGTCACTTTCAGGGATGGGTTCGTTGGGGTCCTCCAAATGAATGCCGGGCCAACCGACCCAGAAACCGTTGCCATTGATTACCACAGGAGCAACAGCGGTCACTAGACCACCAGCACTGTAATTCAAGTTTGTATAAAGTTTTAACTTTCAGGTGAAAATACCTGTATTAACAAACAAACAATTGCATTAACATATGCGAAAAGGTCAAAATAACAACGACTCCACAATGATAATTTCAAATCGTTTCGATATCGGTGTGTGTTGTTTACTCATCTGGTATATTTGAGATATAATACGCTAGTAAATATCTTAACGGTACTTGGAGGGCGATAACTCAAACATTTTGTGAGTAAACACTCGACCTATTTGATTATTTGTAAACTAGAGAAATATCGTGATTTACTCACTATTTTCTTGATCAATTAAATTCTAAAAAGTAAACACTAAACCATGTAATACAAAACTTGATGGGAGCCAATTAAAACGCTTTCTAATGATTTATTGATGATTGGGTAATTCTGGTACAATATTGAAAGGTATCATTTATTTTGAAATGGCTTTATAATATTGATTAATTAACAGAAAAACTCATAAACCGATTTAATGTTAAGGACGTTTTTAAAATGCTCTTATTGATAGAGATAGGCAACAACTGATGTTGTCGGTGTCTGAAATTGAAATTTGATGCAGAACTTAATGACGAAAACCGTTTGACAGAATTCAATTTTTCAAAAAATTTAAATTTTTTTTGTGAGTATCTGAAAAGAAAAAAACTATTTACACTGCTGGATTTTAAGCGAAAAGTTGCTGTAGAAATGTATTTTTAGGCATAAAAATGATTCACCTAGATGTTTTGAAGAAAAGTACGAATTCTGAGAAGCACCCTACATCTGTCAAACGGTGACAGATATTAACCAACGGTTTTCGTCATTAAGTTTTGTATCAAATTTCAGCTTCTCTATTAATAAGAGCACTTCCCATTTAAATACGTCCTGTACAGGGTGTCCAAATAAAAGAGCAACTCTCGGTGTTTTTGACTAAAAAAAATTGTTATACAAAAGGGTCCAATGCAACACTGGAAATTTTTTTCAATTACGGGAAATATCCACAGGAGGGCATACTAGAACCTAAGTTATTCACATAAAATGTCATGTAATTTAAAAAAAAACTTAAATAGGCATGCAGCCGTCATATAAACATGTTTTCACATTATGTATCAAATAACACGCTTAAGAAATTTTTTCTAAATAATTTGAAATAAAAGAAAGTTAAAAAGTTGCGGTTTTCACTGTCTGATGTAGTATTTAGTTCTCTTCATTTTGAAATTTTGAAGATATGCACTTTTTTTAATTAAAGTTTAGACGTTTAATGAAAAAAGCCATAAGCCAGTTCTATTTGGACACCCTGAAGTTTGATTAAGAGAACTGGAAAAATGTGGCAATTAAAAAAAATTGAAAAAAAAAATAAAAATCAACAATTTGTACTTACCTAGCTTTCCTTACTAGTGATCCGTCCTTGTTTCGTTGTAAAACAAACGGGAGCCGATTGGAGATAACGATCATGGTCCCCGTGGAGGAGACCACATCTGCGGGAGTAACTTTAATTGAGTGTTTTGCCTTCATTTCGACCTCAAACTATATTTAGCTCTCAAAAACTATTCACTCATATTCATGCGTTATAGTGATTAAAAAAATGTTGGGATACTATCAAGGGAATAATTCTCGTAATACTGAACGAAAACAACAGTTCCGTCGCTTCTTTAATGGACAAAGTCGACTTTGCTAGGGTCAGGGAAGTTATCAATTTTAAATGCCTTTGGTCAATATATTGTTTTGATTAACTATATATGCGGACGCGATATCCATCAAACTCTACAGGGTGAATCGCTTGTGAAAACATCTCCTAACTATTTTATCAGTTAATTTAAAGCCTCTGACATTTGCTTGAACATAGCGAAAGAATAAAATTGTGAATCATACAACAGTTTCAGGTGTATTTTCGGAACAATTCTTGGATTCCAATTTCCATTTGAACAACAGCTGAAAATCACGCCGGCTCCTGGTGGTCTACTGATTTCGAGATTCTTGATGACGTCAATCGTGGTGACCTTAGTCGCATTTTTTGGCCCCGGCACAAGATAACCAGAACCGGGTACGAGTCGGAAACATGAACGACCAGTATAGAAAACTCGTAGAAAACTATTTTTTTTTTCTCGCAATATTTATTGTTTTGGAGTCTGTCAGGTCGTGCGTCAGAAGATGCTGGACGCCTTTTCCTTATCTAATCAGAGCAAAGGGTGGGACCTTTTATTAACTGAAAGAGAGAGTGCGATCACCTTGTGTTTACGTGATATTGTTTTGACCTGTGTGATTCACTAACAATGTTTGAAAGTTAGGGAGTGTTAACGAAGCTAAGAATAGCTTATCAGGACAGTAAACATATTTTGTTGACAATTTAGAGACTGCACATATGATGATTGGCAACACTGTTTTGGCAACAATTACATAACCAGCTCAAAGCAGTTTTTACAATATAATTACCAAAAGGTGAAAACCAAAACACTTGTCACTATAGAAATTTTTTTAGTTAAAGGTTTTCAAATTTTAGGTCGTGTTTTGTTTTGTAGGCAATTATTTAAAACCTAAACGATTACATACTTTTTTCAAAAAGTAATCACTGGTATGAAACCAGGTGTAAAAATTGTCAAAAAAATCCCATAATAGGAAGAGTGAACTATTGCAAATCAATATGCTTTAGACAAAGATGAAGATAAACTTTGTGTCAGTGAGACAAAATAGATCTGTGACAAAGTTTGTCTAGCGCATTGATTTACAATAACTGTTATTTTTGTATAATTTTAAAGTTTTCCCTCCTGTGTATAGAAAAACGTAAAATGACCGTTTAAGCTGAAAGAAATAATTTAAAATTTCAGCTTTAACCCCATAATATGAACTGGGCTATAATGTCTGAATTAACCATTTAAAATCCGTAAAACCACAAATCAAGCTCGAATTTAGGCTTAAAAATGTTATTGACGGTTTAAGCTGTAATTATTTAGAATTTAAGTTAAAGCCACAGATAGAACCACATCCTGACACTAAATTTAGTGCCCTTAAAGCAAGATCATGTCGATCTTCTCAAAAAGTAATAAAAATTACACACAAGCTTTGTTTTGGTTTTTCAAAACTGGTGCTCACGAGGTTTTGATTTTTAATCTAATTTGTATTGTCTTAATACACACAGTCAATGGGTGAGGACCATCTAAACGTCAATACACTTTGCTTGTCATAATATTTTTTTTTGTAAATTTCACAAAATCTCCATATAACCTTGCCCCACATACTAATTATTTATATTAATGATAAGATCGAGTGTATAAGGATCAGACAAACGCTTATTATTTTGTACAACTGAATTTAAAAAATACGGAAGCTTTATCATCAAGCAGGTCATCGCCTCTTAAACCACATTAGAGTACCAGAAAGTTATTTACGGATTTAGTTAAACTAAATAGAACACTTCTGGACTCACCAACGTTTTCAATGAAATCATCGTCCAGCACACACACATTTTTAATTCCTAGAGAAGGCGCCATATTGCTCTATAAAGAACTAAAATCACATTCCACTTTAGTAATTTGTTTGTGTAAACTCGGTAAAGTCTTTAAGAAAACTAACCAAATCCCTTTAGTAAATCTCACCTAAATATTACGGATACCTACACATGTTGAGTGGGGATAAATATCTATTTTTGATGTCATCTTAATGTAAACAGGTAGTGATACCAGAAGAAAAATAAACACATACCTGCCAAATCTTCTCTCCAATGGACTTTCATTACGAATTTCTGTGATTTTAGATGATGAACAGAAAATGATCAGCCACCGATCACTCGTTGGTCATTGTACACTTGGCAACTGTTCCCATCCAATCCAGAAATTGTACACGTCAAGCAATAACTTAATATAAAAATCTAATTTTAGTACTTTTACATTCGGTGGAACTCTGGTTAAAAGCGACAAAGGCCAAGTTAACATGCGCCCATCTTATTTATCTAAATTAACGTCAATAAAAACACCTTTAATACCTTTTTCAAACAAATTCTAATCTCGCCACCTTATCAATGTGTGGAAGAACGATTTCAAATCATCCTATGAAAGCATGTTGTAAGGTGCTTTAGAGAGGCAAATACACACAATGTCACGCACTAAACCTGTGAAACTGAATGAACCGCCTCGTGGTCTAGGAAAATAAAATGCGAAACCGGTATTTGTGTTTAGGTACTTTTTTCCGTCATGCCCATGAGGAAACAATAAATTGAAGGTGAATTTAAACAATTGAAGCGAATCGGTCAGTGCTAGAGTCCAGGTTTCGAACGATTATTTGTTAATGTATCAGGTGTCCAGTGTATACTAGGTCAAATCGATATAATGAGTAAAATGAGCATTCTAGATTTTCCTAAGTTATGAAGGTTAAATCTTTATTGAGTACTCTTTGTAAATCACTGTTTACCATAGACTGACACTGTAAGTCCAGATCACCCTCTACGTGAAGTATATTTCTTCACATTATTCAAAGTAAGTTCAAACACACACATCAGCACAGTGAAAATACCTTGCTAAGCAAGCAATAATGCATGCAGTAAGTGCTCGAGATAAGTATAGTAGACTGCAAAGTTTCAAAAGTGATGTTTCTTGGAATGGCAAATTGAGGTGCGCTGGCACACAGTTTATTGTTATTGTTTATATAATTTTATACCACTCAAACTGGATTTTCCCTATTTAGATTATTATAATGTATTATTTGAAACTGGTGTGGTTTTATCACGACTTTAATTCATGCATTTTGTATGAAACCACATTTAAGACTGTGTGTATAAAATGATTATTGTTATTGATATATAACCTGTCAACCAGATTTTCTATTAATTATAATTAAATACATAGAGTAGTCCTAAGTTTTCCATAATAAATATATTTTGCAATAACAACGTATCTAAATCGTTTTGATGACCATCAACAACAAGTAGTTGGTGCCAAATTTTTTTTTTTTTTAATTATGTTCATTTATTTCTGTAAATTTTCATGTAATACTGTGGGCGGGTAAGTAAATTTCAGAAGTTGTGATTATTTAGTTGCCCATTTAGTAACAATTTCAAATTTACAAAACCCTACCCAGAAAACATTGACCTGGTGTATGTAGGCAAAGTGAAAAACATTCAAAAACCGTATTTAGAAAGCCTGAAAAAGTGAAACTACTTTTAGATGTCATGTTTTGCTAGAACAGCATTCACCAAGTGTCAAGAAATGATTCCTAGTAAACTTTCAAAAAGTGATCAAGCTTTGCAATTTGTGATTAAAAAAAACTGACGTTTGGCTTATATAAATAATGTAAATACAAACGACTTTTGCTATTATACATAGGTGACTCATAATAAAGAAGACTGTGGTTCCTTTCTTGACACTTGGTGAATGCTGTCTTAGCAAAACATGACATCTAAAAGATTTTTCACTTTTTCTAGCTTCCTAAATACGGTTTTTGAATGTTTTTAGGCAAATTTCCTCAAAAATCACTCAAACCAGGTTAAAATTGAACTTAACCACTGAATTTTCCTTGACTTATGGTCTAAAGATTGGAAGATGGTTTTCCTGCATAGTTAGGATGGTTAGGTTTAATTCGTGTCAACAGGAGCTGTTGAAAGTGTTAAGTTGTTTGTTTTGATTAGTATTAGTATTATTAATAATTTAAATTCGTAATGGAGTGTTCAGTTTTCGTAAATGGCGAAGTTTTTACAATACATATGAAGCAGTTGAAAACATGTATGAACCCTTAACCTAATTAAAATTAAGATTTTAGACAAGAGTTTTATTTTTTTTTTGTTATTTTCTGACTTGCTGTTTTATTTTGAAAAATTGTAAATTGCTACAAAATATAAAAACTAAACTTAGTAAACAAATCAAATTTCAAATAATTCAAACCACTTTTTATTGATGTTTTACGTTGACAGATGACAGAGTTAACTATGACGTCACAAAAGTTAACTACTGTGAATGTGTGTCGTCACGACTTAAACTTAACCACTCCAAAAAGTTTGATCGAGGAAATTGGCTTTTTTTGTCATTTTGTGTTTATCTCTTTCTTTGTCTACTTTAAAATTTTCAAACTTGGCCGCATTCGTTTTCACGCTCTCTGGAGCGAGCAAACAGAATGTGAGATCACAATGACGTAATTTGACAGTTGGCCAAATTAAAGTTATGTCAAATTACGTCATCGTGACGTCACATTCGCTCTGCTAGCTCCCTAGACTGCCATCGATTTGCCGTCACTTTGGTGACTAAAATGTATCACATTATTGACTCGTTTAATACTTTAACCAAATACAAACACAGACATTATTTGCAATAAACAAGAAAGTGAGAAGAAAAACACGGTAAAACGATTACTACTAAAATATTAAATGAATATTTATTATTCTGATGCAAGCAATGATTGATCTATTTTAGCCTTGAATTTACCGACAATTTAAGTGTACGAATATTTGCAAACCGTTATCAATATTCAGGAAATTAAGTGATTAAAAAACAAACGTGTAATGTTTCCGGAAGTTTCGGCTTCGATCTGTAAAACTTTCCACAAATCGATATTTGCCAGTGCACTTGTGAGTTATTTAAAGCAATTTAATTACGTCGTAAACGTCACGATTACTGCTTGTCCAATTAAACAAAATTATTTGAAAATAGTAAACAAAACAATGTAAAATGCTATAAATAAATATAATCCCAAAATAACGTAAACGACTATCAACGGTGGAAAAAGTGAACCACAAGGTGAAATCGCCGGCCGGCTAATATAATAAAAACTTACCTTGAAAATCGCTGACTGAAGGTACCCTAGGGTACTTCCTCCATAAACCCATCGTCATTTGGAACGGTTAATTTCGAAACGTTTAAAAATGTGAAAAAACCCGCACGGAACTGAGCACGGTCAAGGCTGTATCCCAACTTAAAAACGGGGGACGATCCTGTAGAATTTTCGAGTAACTTATGGAACTGTACGACGTCGGGACTATGGGAACTGGAGAATGTTTGCGATTGCGCTAGCCAGCTTACCTGTGCTAAAACCATGTGCGAAACGCAGGCCCGGAATAGATTTTTAAGCCTAGAAGCCTAAACGTTTGATGACGGGAAATAAACGTTTCAGTGCAGGTCCTGATGAATAAGTCACTTTCGAAACTTTCTCTAACACCCACCCAATAGGATAAGAGAAATTATTTTTAAGAAAAAATCTCCAGCTGGTGTAAAGTGACCAAAAGAAGCAAATTCAAAGACTATTTGGAAATTTATGGTTCCATTTGTTACATATGAGTTTAATGTTGAAATTAAACAATAATAATGAAAAACACAACAAAGAAGTGTGCTCCTTAAAAAGATGAATAATAGTCGCTGTTACATGACAAACCTTTTTATAAAAATTTGACTTGAAAAAGAGACGACAAAATGGAGAAAGCGCAATGTAAAGAAAAAAGATAAAATAAAAAAATAATATGGACCAGTTATTTATTAATAATAAGGTAATTTAAGAAGAGTCATTGTAGATTATAGAACCACATTCAGAAAAAAAGCCAGTTGACTAAGGGCCAGTACTTTCACTGTTATTCCAAAGATAATTTCCATAGAAATCGTGAAACTAGACGCTACTATTGATCAATAAGTTTTTTCCATACAAATTCTCTTAAGAATAATTTATCCGAAGGTGAAAGTACTGGCCTAACGGACATAAATTTGCAACTACTATACTTTTGATTATAGTTTGGTTTTAAACTCGAAAATTGCAGTTTCTTATACAGGAACGTAGTCGAACGAATATTGTTGTTGCTCTGTACTTGCAAGTTGGTTAGAGTCAATTGTCCTAACAATTCAGTAATATAAGAATACTAATTTATTTAGTAATCATATTGTTGCTATAAATTGATACATTATACTGATTTCATTTGTTAATAAAGCTATTTTCATAAAAATCAACAAACATACATCTCACCTTATTCTTTAATGAATCAAACAGAAGAACTGTACACAAAAACTGTGTTATTTAGATCAACATAGCTTAGCACACATAGAAACTCAAAGTGTCCTAGAATATAAGGGTTCTGGGATCCAGTTTGATCCAGTTTTCCCCCAGATAATCTATACACTTTCAGGTGCCAAGAACTCTGTATTTACACACGGATCGATAAAATTCTAAATTGAGCGGGATGGTCTAAGAGAAAGAGATAAAACATGCAAAAGTAGGTCGGATTTTCTATTGAAAAAATGGGAAATATTAAAGTATTGTAACGACTTACCGTCATCAATTGTAAACTTTCTGGGGATGTAACTTTCCGATTGTAGACTGCTCCTCCCCGATGAAGCGTCATATTCGGTCACGTTTGGAACTCTAATAATACCGGATGTCCGGTCTTTGATGTCTACGTCTCCATCTTCAGTGCCAGAATCAGTCATGGCAAGAATCGGTTCGTTTTGGTGAAAACCAAAGTTAAGTCCATGTTTCATGCATTTTTTCTGTTTTTTGTCATTGGAATTTTTAAGGCTTGACGTTGCCGGACGTTTTGACTAACCTGTAAAATAAAGTCAAACATTTGTTGTCAAACAATGTACAGTAGTTTGTGAATGGTCTAAAAAAAGCAGCAAATAATACTCCTCATGTGTATAAAATGCCATTTTTGCTTATTTCACCTGATTTAAGTTCCTTTGGTGTAAATATGCCTTTAGGTGTGCCTTGAAACTCTTCTGGGACAAAATAAAAATTTGCCAGAATTGCACTTTTGAGCAAAACTCTCATTATTCCAATTTTTAAAAGGTTGTAACTGTATTATTTGAACTCCTATTAATACCACTAAATCGCCATTAGAAACAGAATAAAAAATAGAACAAAATGGGCCAAAACTCGCCTCTCTAGCTTTTGATGTTATTGAGATATTGAATTTCAAAAAGTCGTTAAAAAGACCCCTAATACCAACCCACTTTTTAATTTTTTTTGTGCTTATTTCACCTAATTTAAGATTCTTTGGTATAAATTTGCCCATTTGCTGTGCATTGGAACCCTTCTGGGCCAAAATAAAAAATTGTCACTTTTGACAAAACATGTTATCTTCCCTACAGAATATTTGCTTGCCAAAGGGTTCTACAACTAACCTAAACATTAAATAAATTTCCTAAAACTGATAGAAGTCTCTAGACTTATTATCTAAATGCTACCAAGAACAAACTAACCTAACTTGACGAACTTGACAATTTGGTGACCAAACTAGAGCTATTTTAATGCATCAACTGGAAACTTTATTGACAACTTACTATAAAAATACTAGATAAACGTTTCGTAACTGATATAACCCTCATCAGACTAAAGTCAAAATAAATCGCCAGTTTAACAACTTAAGAAGTATGACCATGACATCAATACACATGATTACATATTATAAAATTATGAAATGTTATTATTTTCAATTTTTTGCATTTTAATGAAATTATCTAGAAATAGGAACACATTTTGAGAATTTAGATGATAAGAAAATTGGTGTCCTTGTTTTGCGGTACGTGATTGGTTGATAACTGAAGGTGTGTACAAGGTAGACCAATTAAGCGATAAGGTCACTTTTTGCGTAAACAATCGAGCATAATAAAATTTTTGGAGCAATTTTTAAGGTCACAAAATAAGTAGAAATGTTTTCCTGTCGACGTAAGCACGTGTAAATTATTCAATTTGAGTCGAAACAGCCGCATATCTGGGTCTTGGACTTTGTACTTGTTTTGCGAGATTATATAGTAGACGTTGAATATAAAAGTTTTATCATTGTTTGTTGGTAAATAGCGAAATTGACGATGAATTTATTATTTTATACACGAACGATTGATCGGTAATTAATAGTATTGCATTTGATTTGTCAAAAACAAAATAATGAACGGAAAGTGCGATTAATCTGGTCTACCTGCTGCAGTTAACTATGTATACGAAAATAACCGCTAGAGGGGGCAGTGACGTACACTAAAAATAACAATTATCATAAACTTGGTAATCAATGTTAATTTCTCGTTAATTCCACTCCCATTATAATAAAGTACCTGTAATAGTTACATTGTTGCTAAGCCGTTTTGCATTACATTCAAAATTAGTTTAACTGATGGTCTAGACAGGAAAGCGATTACGGAATATTCACCTGCAAGTCCACATGTGATTGGTCAATAAAGCAGCCTTCAGCTTGCTGCTTTTTTTGACCAATCACAAACTACCCACTATAGTGGCCCATTTGACTAGATTTACCCTGTTCTTGAAAATTAGAAATTTTGTGGTAATACAAAATTGTTTTTTTATTCTACACTGGATGATTGAAATTATCGTCATAACTGCATTGAAGCGGACGCATTTATTTTCTAAAACTGATATGAACTGAAACAGAGATAAAGTTTCGAGGCATGAATGAGAGTGAGATGAAAACCAAAAGCGGGGTGTTACCGTGTAGGAGCTTTCACAATTTCGTTATCAATCAAAGCGAAGATACGCCACTGGCGCGCAACCGGCATAATTCTCGCCTTGGTGAAACTTGGACTTTGGACTTTTGAATGAACCCAGCTTTACCCTACCTAAAACAAGCGGTCTTGTGCGCCCATGCCACCACACATAATAAACATTTTACTACGTTCCTGATCGTGGTGGAATCAGTTTGCGTTAATATTTTTTCCGAAAAAAAAATCGGGAAAGATTTTGAGAAAATCGGCGCGAGTTTTCAATTTTTTTCAGTGCCCGGGAAATAATTTAGAAGAATTCAAACCTTTGGTATGTATTTTTTTTTCAGTCACTTTTTAATAACAATTTTATGTAACTGTTATATTGTCATGAGTGTTAAATAGAACAAAAGATCACGACATCCATATAAACGGATTCTTTAAATTCTACACAACCAAATTAGAAACTAGTACCGTAATAGATTGCAGACAACCTCTCGATAAATTGCAACTGGCACAGTGTACTTTCACTGACAAATCCAATAATCTCTGTAAATCAATTTTTTTATATAGAATTAATTATTTTTAAACTTTGTACTATATAGTGAAAGTCAGGCAAAATAAACAAACAAATCAACAGCGTCCAGAAAAGCAAAACAACCAATTAAATTCCTCAATGTTTGTCATATAGTCCACGTGGTCGTGACGTAGTCGACACGCCCACGTGTTATTTTTGTAAACCAGCTGCGTACATTTTGACATGCAGAGAGTGTACATTTCAAAAATTACCATCCAAACTTTGTCCCTATTTCGAAATCTACGATCATGTTTATCCGAGGATTGGAAATCAAATTAATGATAAAGTTCGTCAACTTTGATCAAGGTTTAACAGTACAGAAACGCATTCTCTATATTTTACCACTAAAATTGTAATTTATGACAGAAAAAAATATTTAGATTTTCTTGACAATCGCGCCTACCTAAATACATTAATTACAATCTCAACCTTTGATATTGGGAGCTTATTTTGACTAAAAAAAAAACAGATTCAAAGTTCATCACACACACAATCAATAAAAGTGAGTCATTAATTTGCGGGTACTAAAACAATTACTAATCAGTCAATAAGGTGAGTTGATTATAGTAGTTATAATCAAAAATACGTTATAATGGATAATTAACGCAAACATTAAGTCCTCAAAGTGCATCAGTAGCTTTATTATAATGATGTTGATGTGCTGATTTTATGATGTAGTAACCAACATTGATTTTTTTGGTACTTCAAAAAACATTTTCATGTGAACAGCCTTTGGAGATTTGCTATTATGATTAACTCTGAAGATCTGAAAAATCGGTTTTAATGACATACGAGAGTTAAAAAGAGGAAATTGTATGCTCTACAAGATTGCCTTCAAGTCATTTTACCCTAAAATGTCATTTAAGGGAGTTACAAACCAAAAACTATCTGCAATGCTCACAAAATGTAACTTCAAGTCAGTTCTTCAGTCAAATTTGGTCGAATTTTTTCGAATACTTTGCTAATTATCTCGGGAGTTCTTTAAGTAAGAGGTCTGAAGTATTTACGATGTATATGCACCTTGATGGTACTCAACTTTTACTACACTTTCAGTGCAACAGACATTCTTGACATTATTCAAATGGGAATCTTTTCTGGCCATTATGGTGAATTTCTAACTACACAATGCCAAAATTGTGTGTCCCAAATTGTTGTTTAATAAGAATTCTTCTAGATTAGGTAAATTAAATGCCAAAAAATGTGCCTAACCATACTATAGAGAGTGTCAAATCGATAGTTAATGGTTCTGGTTGTATTTAGTACACAGAGACAACTTCAGAACTGTTAAGGCAGGTCAATATATAAACTGTTATATACAACAGTAAAATTACTTGTTAATTGCGCAAAAAGAATAAGAAAAACCTCCTTCATCTTCAATAATGGCATAGAAATGAATCTAGTAAACCAATATAAAACTATTCTGACAAAACAGTAAGGTTGTATAATAAGGAAGTCTTATAAAACTAGGGCATCAAAATCGCTTTTAAACGGATTCTAAAGTATTCAGACTTGTCATGGTCATGGTGAATTTATTAGCAGAGGGTATTGCACTTCAATGTGTTCGCATTAGTTCAAGGAAGAACAAACTGTAACAAGTAGTCAATTTGTTTAGTTTACGTTAACCAGTTAACCATCAGAAGATTGCCAATATCGTACGTGGTTAACATGTTTTCTAAACCATACATTGTGAACTTTGCGTATCGCATTTCAGAGCTAAAAATAAGTTAAAATGTGTAAATAACATAGTCTAAAGGTTGTTTACGGATTTTGAAACTATACAGACCAAAATAATCTCTTAATCTGTGATAATAGGTTTTAACCAAGCAAATACAATTATTACCAGGAACTGGTTTAAGGTTGTTAGTTGACATTTTTTGTTATTATAGCCAAAAAAAAACAAAATTTTTAACATGAGTACTTTGTACTTTGAACCCAATCTCTACATTGAAAAGTATTTAAAAATACCCGTTGTTTGTCTCCCGTCCGCAATTTAGTAAGCGGAAACCACTTACTCTTATTATTAAATAGCTGGACTCGAATTTATGTTGCACGTTGTTTACAATTGAAAATTTGTATGCGTAAAAACGTGATTACCTTTTCAATACTCTCGAGTAAAGTCCAAAGGTGTTAAAAACAAGTATTGACTGACTTTATAACGTAAATGATTCGATGGAGATAAGCTTTTATCAGCATTAGCCCCCAAACACCAAAAAGATATAAATAAAAACAAAGCAAAGTGTGTCCGTCAAACCGAATCAAACTGTTATTAGAATTAGTGTTATTCAGGTTGTTTCTAGTGTAAGTGTGTAACGACTTTAATGTGAAATTATTATAGTGACTTTTTGGTTTCAGCTTGAACTTCTGTGACTGTGATAATACTGCTCTTTACAAACCCATAAACCTCTAAGTGACCATGTCTAGAATAGTTTTGAAGCAAATCTCCCAACACCGCCTTACCCAGCCTAATCAAATGGGTTACATAGGGTTGATTACCCTAGTTGGTAGTGGCAATAAACGCATGTTTTCCGTAAGTTTAATCCCGAAACTCTTTGCAAAACTAATTGAAAAATTCCAGGTGAACATATCCAAAGCTGCCAAAAGTACAAACCCTAAAACCCAACAAGCCAACGCTCAACAGTTAGCCCAAATTCGCAATTTTGGCGTGTTAAAGTCCCCGTATGGACATTGCGGCCCTATTCCAAATGAGACAGTTGTTCAACACATTTACAAAGAAATGGATAAATGGGTGGAGGATCCTGCAGCAGTAAGTATTCTAATTTCAAAATTAGTGTTGTGACATCACGTTGTACGTAGAAAAACGCTTAAATTAAAATAAATTGTGCTTAACCATCAAATTCTTGAACGTGTAGGAGGTTTTAATAAATATGTATTCATTGACCTAGGACTAGTGACGATACATTTAATTCATAAAAACATTCATAAAGTGAGAGCAGTCTAAAACGTTTTTGTATTGCTAAACTCACCAACTTTCCTCTCTACATAGAACTCCTTTTTTCTAATGTTGCACTATCAAACTTCAGACTTGTGCTGTATCTGGACGAAGCTATACCTACGGGATGTTAAGAATGCTGATCAACCGATGCGCTCAAGCCCTTTTGGGTCATTGCGGCCTTAAACCTGGCGAAGTGGTCGGTCTTTTGCTCCCCAATATTCCAGAATACGTGATCGTATGTCATGGAGCAATGGAAGCGGGACTCACGGTCACTTTCGTCAATCCTTTGTATACACCTGGTAATTTTGTTATTATTTAATTTTCGGTGATGCTAATAATCTGTATTTCATTAGACGAAATCAAGCGACAATTTGAAAACGCCGGTGTAAAAATGATTGTTACTATTCCGTTGCTGCTTGAAGTAGCTACTACAATAGGGCCAACACTGCAAGGATACAAGTACTAACATCAAAGTTACTATTTCTCAACTTTTTCTAAACCGTAACAATTTATAGATCAACAATTTGCATTGGTGGTGATGACGATCCATCGAAAAACGTCCACGGACTTATGAGTCTACTGTCCGAAGGATACGAAGCAGATTTGCCCGAAATCCACCCTGATCAGTTGGCCCTTTTACCGTATTCGAGCGGAACTACCGGTCTACCTAAGGGCGTGATGTTGTCCCACAAAAATCTGGTAGCTAACATGGTGCAGGGTGAACACCCTTCTTTAGTAGGCAACATTGCAACTAAGGGTGAGTTTATTCTTTTGTTAAGAGAAAGTTAAAATGTATAATTTGAATTGCAGACGGTAAAAAACATACCGCCTTAACAGTGTTGCCCTTCTTCCATATTTACGGGTTTAACGGAATTATGAATATTTGTTTGAAACTTGGCGGTCATCTAATTTCCATTCCTAGGTAGGTTTACTATTAAAATATACTAAAATTTTCTAATGTTACTTTTTGGCAATAGGTTTACTCCAGAAGATTACCTCAAAGCTTTAGAAACCTACAGACCAACATTCCTCTTTGTCGTACCCTCGCTCCTACTATTCCTCGCCTCTCATCCGAGTGTTACTAAAGAACATTTAAGCTCGGTCGAGGCAATCACATCGGGTGCCGCGCCCCTTACTGAGGGACTTTTGCAAAAGTTTAGACAGAAAATTAGCAATCCGGAAGTCGTGATTAGGCAGGGTAAGTTAGAATTTATTTTAGAGCCAAGTAAATCACAGTGACCAATCACAAATTACCCTTTTGTTCAATTTGAATATACTTACAGGTTATGGGATGACGGAAACCAGTCCCGTAACATTCCTGATGCCCCAAATGACACCACCTTCGAAAATCGGTACCATCGGTGTTCTGTATCCTGGTACCGAAGCTAAAGTCGTCAGTTTATCGACCGGGGAAGTTTTAGGCAGCCATCAAACTGGGGAATTGTTAGTCAGAGGCCCACAAGTAAGTGTTTCTCCTGTAAAAAATTACTCTTAATAATAAATGACAAGTACCTTATATAAATTATCTCATCATTTTATTTCAGGTCATGATGGGTTATTTGAAAAATGAAAAAGCCACATCTGAAATTATTGATGACGAGGGTTGGCTACACACTGGTGACGTAGTCTATTACGATGAGGACCAGTATTTCTACATTGTGGATAGATGCAAGGAACTAATTAAAGTTAAAGGAAATCAGGTAAGATGAAAATCAAATAAAAAAGGTGTAAATGAAAGATTATTACCTTTAACTGACCCTCCAGATTACTGAACTTAATTGAATTGAAAAAAAATTGCTGAAACTTAAAACTTTAATATTTCTGAAACTTTAGCTTTACATCTTACTTGCAAGCCACCTAATCACTTAACTGATTCAAAAAAAGAACATTTCAGGTGTAATAAGATCAACATTAAGTTATTAAAGTTTTATTTATTTATAAAAGTAACTGGAACCCCTATTACAAAAAAATTGTTCCTAATTGAAAAAGAAACATTACAACTATAATGTAATCTAACAGCACAACTAATCAACTTACCTACTAAAGTTAGCTACTTATTTACACAATAAAGATGGCTTCCAGACAATTACACTGCATCTCTAACATTTTTTTTTATTCCATATCTTCAATGCAATTATAATTTTAGTTAATTAGAACGTCATAAGAACCTGCAGACCCCGCTAGTCACGTTTCAGTTGCTCGCTTCGGAACTGGAAGATTCCCCAAGATCAGTCACCACTTCCCCTTTCGCTACGTCGTCCCCGGAAATGTCACTAGTCTCCATCAGTGTTTCTTCACTTTTAGACTGTTCAGGTTTTGCTTCGATTTCCTTGCTGCTTCCTACTTCCGCGGCGCAAACTTCAGCCACTTTCGGCGTCTCTTCAATCGCACTGGGCTCTAAATTGACATCTCCAGCAGCTTTTGTGGTGGAATCAACTGTATCGTTGCCTTTCGCCGTCTCCGGTAAATCCACTTTTTCAGTCACAGTTTCAGAAGCTGTAGTGGCCTCCTCGGAATTTTCACTCGTAAAATTGCTAGTCGGAGTTTCAGTCGATATATTTGAGTCGTTACTAGATTCGCAGAGGGAATTGTCTGATGAAGTAATACTGTTTTCTGGGGAAATATTTTCGTTTTCAGTCTTCAATGTGTTAACCTCTTCAGGTGAGAAGTTGTCAGGAACGGTGGTTGAAGATGGTGTTTCAGTACTGGTTTGAAGAGTATCATTAGTTGATTGAACTGGCTCCATTTCCATATCTGCTTCTGATGTGGTTTCAATGGGATGCTGAAAATTGTAACAGAAATAACAGTTTTTAGGAAAGTGTGCTAGAGTTATTTTAATGGGTTTTTTAATAAAATTGTTCTGAAAAAATGTTGACACATAAAATGAGTACATAAAAAAATGTAGTTGCTTTATCCTGTTTTAATTACAATTAATAATTTATAAAGTAAATTTGCACACATAAAAAATGTTGAAACTGGCAATTATTTTCAGTTAAGATATTAAACAAATCACAAAGTTGCAGTTTTCACATTTCTCACAGTTTTCAAAATAGTAACAGCAGCATGTTTGTTTTTGTGAATATGTACTTACAACTATTGCTTCTGAACCTTCAGGAACATTTGCCTCAGAATTCTCAACAGCATTAGCAGCCTTGTCAGATTCAATTTGCTCCACATCCTTTGCTACAACCTCAGGTTCTTCACTCTTAACATTAATGGCAGTGATAGTGACTGATACAGCCTCTTTATTTTCGTCATCCTCTGATTGAACTGAACTTTCAATGGTATTGTCGGCTACTGGCTCTATGGACAGATATTGAACACATACAATTTCCTGACTGGATGTTGATGCTTCAGCCTCAAGTTTTTCACTGTTGAATGTGTTCACTGAGTTGTTGATTTCAATATGTACCCCATTTTTGGCCTCATCATCAAAAGACAAACATTCAGTTAAGTGATTTGTGGTTTGAACATATGAAGATTCATCCATTTCTTCAACGTTTATTTCGTTTCCGGGTTCCGGGACTGGTTCATGGTCTGATTCAATGCCATTCATGATTCCTTCTCCATTCTCTGTTCTTCGACCGCCAGGTTCTGTTGTACTGACTACCAGAATGTTTTTCTCTAAAGCCCGCATGTATTTATCGATTCTCGTGTACTCTTTACGTGGACTAGTGAGTAGTTCGCATATTCGTTGCAAGGTAAATGGGGCCGATGCAAAGGCTTCTAGTTTTTCAAGGATAAAACTTTTCATGAGATCATAATTAAACATTTCTACGTTCCGGGACGGGGGTGACTCTAAATCTATGGCAACCGGCGATCGAGATTCGTAGAATTCGGTGATTACATTGATCAATTTTTCCCTAAAAAGACTTTTGATCAAGGACCACTGGTACACTGGGTCCCCGGTCTTGGCCACGAATTTCAGATACTCCTCCAGTTCTCTCGGTATGTCTTTCGGCTTCATTTTAGCAAATTCCTCTAAACTGTGCAGTATTTCTTCGGGATTTTCCATTTTTTAACCACGAATTTTCCACCCCAAACACACTAAACAAAAACTTTGCTTCACTATCAACTTTTGTGGACTTTCATCTGTCTGTCGTACGTCACGCTGTCATTGACATCAACTAGTGACGCGTCTTCTTTTTGTAATGTGTGGCATTTGCTACCGCTACTACCATAACCTTGTTTAACACTTTGTACTTTGCACAGGACCGTACTTTGATTTAATTATCAGTTTAATTCGTAATAATGAATTAAAATAAATATTAAAACTGTTTTGTTTTCTTTCAGGTTTCACCAACCGAACTAGAAAATTTAATTATGGAAATTGAAGGAATCGTGGACGCTGCCGTGGTTGGTGTCCCTGACGAACTGGCCGGTGAAGTACCAAGGGCCTACGTGGTAACCAAACCAGGTCAAAACCTCAACGAAGAGGATATTCAAAGGTTCATCAACTCGAAAGTGACGCACTACAAAAAATTAGCAGGAGGCGTTAAATTTATTCAGGCAATTCCGCGTAATCCGAGCGGTAAAATTCTCAGGAACGAATTGAAAATTCAAAACCCTTAAATTGAACACCTGACGATGTGTGATAGTTTTATTCGCGTTTTGGGGGGTTGCTCGCAAGGCCAAAATAGTACGAGCGGCCTTTATTATTTAGTTTTGCGGCTTATGACTGATTGAGCTTGAATAATGAAAGAATTATTGTTTAAGAATTAAAACAAGTAAGTTCTAATTTATTTAAGTAGGCTTAAATGGCAGACCACATCATGCTTTTACTATTATTATAACGTTTTTACGGTGAAAGTTTATTCTAATTTGAATTCATATTCATAATTTTGTAAATGTTTTGCAATACTTTTTTGACGCAATTAACTAATTTTAAGGCGTTCCGGACTTTAGTGGATGTTTTCTGTGAAAAATTACTAGAAATTTGTGATATAGTCTGAAGTTTATTAAGGAAATTTGTAATTCAAATCAAATTGTTTGTAGCGTAAAATATATTTTGTATTGTACATAGTTTATACCAATTTTTTTTAATAAAACAAGTTTAAAAATATGTTTCCATTTTTTTCCTTTAATTTGAACTTTGTCGTTTTTTTCTGAGTTTTCCTGAACGGAAAAATCTGGTAGATCCGCGTCTGTACTGTCAATTGTAGGTATGGAAAAATCAGGGCAGGATCGAAAATACAAGGCGCTGGTGTGTGCCGCACAAATTACCGAATATTCACCGAGCTCAGACGATCGGAAAGTCGCGGATCGAACGGTTCTGCGCGCTGCCGCTAAAATTCCAGCGTTCACAGGAAAATTGCAGTTTATCCGATTAAAAAATTGCTTTTCAGTGTGATCCTGACAAAAAGAAGTCCTAATTTTGGATCCGTTTACTTCCCGAGAAACTAGAGTTTTTGTCCGTTAGTGTGGTACTCGCGTTTTTTTTTGTTTGTGTCGAATTTTGTTTTGTTTATTTACTATCTAGAGTGCTAAATGTAATATTTCAGTAAACAAAATTGGTAAGTATTTTTGTTATTGGATAGTTTTTATGTAAAAAGTAAATAGCATTTACAGTTAAGTTTAAGAAATGTGTATATTTGTTTATGGGAAGGTTTTGTCAAGGTACTGCAAGGGACTTGCTCTTAGAGAGCAACGCACTGTATATCTTGGCTTGCAGACGTAAATAAACAGAAAAAAGAGAGATGTACCAATAAATTTCCTATCTCGCAGCTGTTAATCAAAAGCGGATGGTAAAAATGGCCTACTTTTATAATGTCAACTGCAGAATTTGTAAATTTTTGGAAGTCGTGGGATCACCAAATCGATACACCCACTAGATGTTAATAACCTCCAACCAGTCTGTATAGAGTATAGCGGAAACTATTGATAACTCTAGTATTCCGGTGCATTAGAAAAAAATTGCTCATTTATTCAATTTCTACTTGTTGATTAATCGTTTTTTTCCAGTAAGAAGATTTAGAAGGTTTTTGGACTATTGAAACAGCATATTGAAGGTTCTGGAATGCTTTAGAGGCATTTGGAATCTTTTACACGGTTCACAAATTTTTTTGGAAGCTTCTACACTGCTTTAATATCTTCTGGGAGCTTCTAGACAAGTTGAAAAGCGTTTGGAATCTTTTAGATTGTTCTAAATGATTTTGAAAGCTTCTAGACTGTTTTGAAAGACTTCAGACTGCTTTAGAAGCATTTTGGAGTTTCTGAAGTGTTTTGAAATCTTTTTGGACTACTTTAGGAGCATTGATGGTTCTGGACTGCTTTTAAAACATGTGAATTTGAACTTTTGGAAGCTTTTAAACTGCTCTAGAAGCATACGAAAGCTTTTACACTGCCTTGAAATTTTTTTGAGAGCTTCTAGACTAGTTAAAGATCATTTGGAAGCCTTTAGAATGTTCTAAAAGCTTTTGTAAGGCTTTCGACATATTTTGGAGTTTCTGTAGTGTTTTAAAACCTTTTTAGACTACTTTAGGAGCATTTTTGGGCAGTGCAAGAGCCTTTAAGGTTCTGGACTGCCTTTAAGACATTTGAAACCTTGTAATCGGTTTTAGAAACTTTTGGAAGCTGTTAAACTGCTTTAGAAGCACACGGAAGCTTTTGAGAGTTTCTAGATAAATTGAAAAGTATTTGGAAACTTTTAGACTGTTCTAAAAGCTTTTAGAAGCTTCTAGGCTGCTTGGTAATCTTTGCAAGGCATTATAGTGTTTTGGAATGTTTTTACATTTTTTTAGACTGCTTCAGGAGTATTTGAAAATTTTATTTTCAGTTTAAATTTGTAAATTGATACATACATTTTGCAACATGTTTGTCGTTCAGAAGCTTTCAATATCTGAATACAGCAATTTTTTGTCAAATTAGTTTAGTTTATTTTTAAAAACTGGAAAACTTTGTTTCGTAAAAAACTAGTTAAACCATACAAAAATAGCAGTAAATAAGCACAAAAAACTAAAATAAGCACAAAACGAAGAAAAAAAGCAAAAAAAATCTGTCAAATAACGCGTTTTGCATAAATCGTTCACATTAGATGTCAAAGGTTTATTGCTTTTATTATTGACAAAAAGTAATTACTCACTAGTGATAAAACTTCAGCTTTGTGAGTAATAGCTATCATTACATGTTTGTCGAATAATATATGATATTCTAGAATAAAATATATTGAAACAACTAAAATTAGCGTTAATCCAGGAAAACAGCGGCCATGACCTTTCACCCAGCCTTTCACATTCGCATAATATTAAATGTGTTATTGACATTCGAGGAAATGGGTTCCACTTATCGATGATTTACAGTGTAAAAAATGACCATCAATATCAAAACAAAAATACTTTGAACAAAGGAAAAGAGTTTCTGAATAAGGGATATGCCATTCACATAAAACTCATTTCTACTTCTAGCATTTTTATCCTTCTAATTATTCAGTTTACCTGATATGCAAATGGGGGGAAACAGCAATGCGTAAAATATACAGCTTGTCGTTCACAGCATTTTGTCCATAAATCTTTTACGTAAAAGGCCTTTTAAAAAGCGTCACACGAACCCTTTATTGATTTACTCTGCCGTTTAATGACTCCTCGTAAATACTTTTATCTCACGATTAAAGAAAAGAATGGTACAATTACAGCAAAGTATCTCTCTTTTTGATTACGTAGCAATTATAATTGCTGCGGATTAGTGGTTTCCAGACAAATAATTACTTGCTGGAAAAAAAAAAAGTTCAACTTTGATCAGTCGTGAACGCCATTAATTATTCAATATGCTGTGATTTAGATAGAACTGTTATAGCTGGCACGTAAACAATTCTAAATTTAGAAGTGCCGCTCCTGTGGTACTTATTAGCAATTCAAAGAAATTGCACTTGATTTCTCAGAGCAAAAGACAAAAAATTCCATGTTAAGTCATTTTTTTTGCTTGTGACAATTTACTTTGCAAGTGGAATTAAAATATGTATTTTTAACTTGAACAAATTAGTTTAAGCTGTTTCTAGAAAAGTCAAAATTGAAATAGTACAGTGTTTCCACTGAAGAAACTATGATATTAATAGTGACTGGTACACTGCAAGTTTAAACTGCGTTTTGAAGTTCACCTGACTGTTTTTGACAAGCTCAAATATTGAATTATCAAGTCACGTGACGTAGTTCTTACAATTTTACTACTTTCTAAATTTAAATTACCAATTTTTCAACTGTTTCTTTCTTGAAATGATAAGTGTCTTTATTTGACACGTGCTAACTTGGTTACTATGACAGTTAGAAGATTCGTGCAAACGTCAAAATATCACGTGACCATAAAAAAATTAATTTCAAGGGTATGTTTCATCAAGGTTTATCATTATCTTAATACCAGGGGACATAACTAAATTTAAGAATGCCACAAATGTGTAAACATTTGAATGTATCCTGAGACAGTTTAAAGGCATTTTGATGTATTTCAAGGCAGTTTTGAGGCATTTTAGGCAGTTTTAAGGAATTTTGAGCAATAATAGAAGCATTCTGAGGTCTTTTAAAGGTCACAATAACACTGACAATTTTAGTACAAAAACACTAGCTATTCAATCAAACTCTACCCAATTTGCAAAGTTTTAGAATGTTTACACCGACCGACAAAAAGCACCTTGAATGTTATAGGTACTTTTTATGGCCCCTTTAATTTGTTTGCTCCCACTAAACGCAATTTTCGTAAACTATAACGTTCTGAATGTGTTAAATAAACTTGTGAAAATTTGCTTTCACAAGCAGTAAACATCATTAACCTATTGCGTGATCTTGGGAAACTTCCAGTTTCCAGTACAGAAAAACAAAAATTGTTATTAAGTACTAGTAGGAAGTGTAATAAAAATTTCCTAGTGGTTTCGAATCAGTCTGTGGTTTAATATTACTCAGTTTCTACATTGCATCTTTACGGTTTTTCCTAACATTGAAATTAAGTCCTTTGTAACCTGAAGGTTGATCTAGTACTACTTAATTGACTAGTCCCTTCGGAATGTTTTTTAATACCTCATTGCAGCGTGGGTATCATTAAATTGACCAATCAATCATAATGATTAATTGGAAAATCGCGAAGGTTTACTTATTGACACACACGATTGAAGGAATAGCAGAAGCAAGCATATCCATTATTTAAATTCGTCTTGATTAGGCGACAATATTGAATTAATTTATTTCATGGTTTTCTGAGATTGTTAAGTCAATAACAATATCGATCGTAGCGTTTTTTTGCCGCCGTTGATAATGATGATGAATCCGGCTATTAAGCGAATCAGTCGAGCACGACCTTTTGCACTTTTTTCAGATTTAAATATCGTTATTATGGTTTTTCAGGTCCGATCCACCAAAATGGAAATGTCGCCGTGGCTGACCAAAAATTTCAACACCCAACGCACCGCTTTCTTGCTGTTTCTGCTCTATTTCGTGGAAACGTCGTCTTCAGAGGCCACTCCCGAAGATTGGGTTTCAAATTCCCTAAATTTTGCCGAAGATCAGAGCTTCATCTCGGCCGTGCTCAATATCACATTCAAAACGGATCAAGGCTGGAGATGGGATAAGACTGACGGGAGGTATGGAGGAAGTTATGTTGGTGAGTAGCTTCAAGCTCCAACTAATATTAAGGATCGAATGTGCCGTCATTTGACAGCTAATCACATGACCACCGGGTCAAAAACAGATTAAGTTGACAGAGATTTAAACAAGACAGACTTATAGCAAGATAGATTATGTAAGTCAAAGTGAGGTAAAGAAACAAATTTCTGTTCAATTCCCTTACATAGTTCCACCACTGATTTCTCGTAACTCGCAAACTAGATAGGTCATACAATGAGGCGTCTAAGAAGTTTACTGACTAAAACTAAGGTTCTAAAGCGTTTAGAATGTGACTTACTAAAAATTTGTTCGTTTATGACACTTTGCTAGTAAGTAGCTAAAAACATCTAACAACATTCTGGTTTTGGTCAGTAAACTTGTATTTTAGTAGTTTCAGCCTTGAGTATCCTGTGTGTACACTTTGTCACTTAGATCGTGAGAATTAAAATCATTCGTTTTTTTCAAGTTCACGTCCTAATTTTACGGTAAACCTGTTGGAGCTTGTTCAATCTAAATTATAACAGTTTACACATCCATGAGAGCAAAATTTTCCGTTCGATTCCTCGATAATTTCGGTTGTTTGTTTTTGGATTTAGCGGGCAATTTTCGCACCAATCTGACGTATTATAAGACAATTATTGATACAACTTCACCTTTTGTTTTCACATCATTCATGTTATTCCAACTAATAATCAGAGGAATATGTCCAGCTATTGGCCATTATCTTTAAAATGTCAATGTCACGTGAGCATTTAACCAATAAAAGCCGGTGTGCCGATTTTCAGTTGGAAATTGCCTCTAGGAACAGACTTAATAAAAATAATGGCTATATGGTATAGAAACTTATTCCAGGTCCAGCTTATGGGCTTTTAGTCCACGTGACCTCCAGACACAACTCCGAAGACCATTCCGGGTGTATTTACCCTTTTGACAGTTCCAAGTCGGATGGACACTTGCCATCCCCAGGTAACCTTACACCACAAACAATAATTTAATTGGCAAGTTAGTAATTGGTGCATTTTTCCGGTTTCAGGTACTCCATGGATAGCATTAGTCAAGAGGGGAAATTGTAACTTTGACGTAAAAGTCGATAACGCCTTCAAAAGTAACGCTTCCGGGGTATTGGTGTACAACGACCGGGACTCTCTCGCCTTGGATAAAATGAAATTGTCCAACGATCCCAGACGTGAGTAAATTGTATTGTTTTTCGCAAATTCCCAACTAATCGATCTGTTATTACTATATCGCTCACGTAATGTCCGAGATTTAATTGTGTAATATAATTGAAAGTTATAGAAAAAATCAAGGTTCACTTTAAATAAATGCGTACGATTTTTAATCGGTGATACGAAATAAGTTGCAAGGACAATAGACGTCCGCAAAAAAAAGTATTTTCAAATTAATTTTTAGCAAATTGATTTGATCTTCGTAGGTTAATGGTTGATTTTAAGTTCTAATTGAGTAATAGTTTCTGTTTGGTAAACAGGAGGTTATTGCATTACAAACATCTGTATCAAAAAAGTGTAATAATTCAACGTGGGGGCACCCACATATGGGGCCCATCTGAAATTAGAAAAGTTATATCTAAAGTTAGTTTTTCGAATAAATTGATGCTAAAAAAAATTAACACTACAATTCGGTAAATTGTAAAAATTAACGTATACACATTTTTAATTAATTAAAATGAGTTCAAAAGGAAACAGTTACAAACTTAACTAAGCGATTGCCTATACTGTATTACAATTACGTATAAATAATTATTATCCACTGCTAAACCGACAAGTACCAGTTCTGTTGGTCTTTTTCAGGAGTTACCCGACCCAACTGGTTTCGAGTTGTTTTAATTAACATCAATTATATGAATTTTATCACTCCAAGTGTGTAAATCTCGTGGAGGTTTGGTTCGTAAACTATGTTTCTAATTAAAAAAGATAAAGCAAACAAAAAATAATAATTGTGAAACGTTTACCGTCCAATTAAGGTAATACTCGCTTTGTTAGTTTAAGTACCGTGTGCCAGATGGCGCTGATGATACTTTCTCCAGACATTTTCCTAAAGCGTACGTAGGACAAGCCACGAAAAAATCACTGTATGTACATAACAAACACGTGGGGCTCAATAATAGGGCTTAAATAAGTTATGTAAATGAGATTTAGGTGTGACGATTTGGGGTAAGGGAAACCTTACGTTTATACGCAGTTAAAAAAATATATTGGACTAAAACTTGCAACGGAATTTTTTCCAATTGGTTGCTACTTAATAAAATTTTAATTACTGTACACAAAAATGACAAATTACTTCTGGCGCAATTTTCTGACCTTATTTACTGTCAAGCTATTTATACGCAAACGAAATTTACGATACTCACACCTGAAGTAATTATTATCGTAGATTAGGTTAGGTATCGTAAATTGTTTACACAAAAAAAAAATTCAGGTAGACTTTTTCTTTCTCTCTTTGTCGTCAATATTAATATGTAAAGTGTGTATTCCTTTTTATAATATAAACAATAAAATATCTCATTATAATTTTAAATCCTATATCGACAATAATATAAATAAGTGTTCAGGGTCGGGAATTATTGAACCTACATAATGATGAGCAACTTTAGCTGTTTATGAGTTCCTGAAACCCACACAAAATCTTTCTTGACATCAGCAATGAACTACTAATTAACTCATTTTATAACGTTTTACTAAAACTATTGAAAACATGTATAGTTCGATCCAATTTTTGCCTGATCTTGAATCCGATAAACCGTCTTACTCATTGGATCATTTCAGTATCTACGTCACGCTTCAATTGTTTAAAACGTAATTGGATATACCAACAGGTGTGCAATTTTAAGTTATTTTTTAAAAGGTGGTGCCAATTTACTGGTGATACTTAGAGTAAAATTGAAATTGAAGGAAATTATGGTCGAAGCACTAATTAGATTAATGCGCCTTAACAAATTGGGGCAAACCGCTCGAGAGTTTTTGCGCATTGACGCCCACTTTCAGAAAAATTACCATTTTTTCTAATTAACATTAGCGCGTGTTGATTTTAATTACTGCTTGAAAGCGGGACAACAATTAACACAGATTGTTCCTATATTGCTATTTTAAATGTCAGAGAAAAATAAAATCACATCTATAATGCGTTTGTTTTGAATACTCAAGTATTTCCCTAACTATTTTTAACAATCTAGGCACGAAGTTTGCATTCCTTTCTTGTTTTATACGCGGGTAAACAAGGTCGACGGACCAACTGTGTGGCAACAACACACATGCACCAAAGATCTCAAAATCTTTAATAGCGATTCAGGCACCTTGACGTTTTGCGTACAATTTTCCTTTTAAAATCTGTTGCAGGCAACATAAGCGCCGTGTTTATCTACAAATACAAGGGCGAAGAGCTGGCCAAACTAGCAGAGAACGATGCAGACGTCTACGTATACATTACCAAATCTGGTCAGTCTCCATCTAAAGCTGCAAATATAAATCGGTAAGGTACTCGCTTTGTTAGTTTATCTTCCGTACGCTAGGGGACTCTGTGCTATTTAGTAGTCTTTAACGTTATTATTCAATATTCTGTTATTTTTCTAACCCTAACCTAAGTTTTTTTTTTTTTGAGACTGTTGAATACTTTTTTCAAACTTATTGTTTGTTGTACTTATTTTATTTTTATTTTAGTTTAGTGTTCAATTTTTGTTGTTAATGATAGTTTGTAGAAGTAATTTTAGTGGTTTGGTGGAAGATTTAAAATCCAGAATATAGGTGAGTAGACAATAAGTAATTACTGCAGAACATAACAATAATGATTGCTAGAAAATAGCTTAAAACTCCAAAAAAACAACAACAACAACAAAATAAACAACTGACAAAGGCGTTTTGAATTAACTTGAGAGCAAAAAATGGCCCCTTAATAATTACCATCTTTTTCTGATATATTGTGTTATTCAAAACAAAGACAGTTAATAAAAGTCTGCCATCTTATATCGATCTGTGACTAAAATTATCTTGAAACACCAAAAATTCAATAATATAAAAAACAGTTCAATTTAAGTATTTGCGATTTTTGATTATCAGTCAAGAATTTTGTACTAATTCTGATTACGTTATCAGTACATGAAATTTAGACATTGTTCGATTATTATAGGTTTTTAGTCAATTGACAATCGCCTGAAGGTGAAATTATCAAAGAAACCTTTTGTAAATGTGTCTAAATCCAACCAAAAAGGACAAAGTTTCTTGTAGTCAGAGTGTTGAAAAGTAAATCCTTAATCCAATCAACGGACTCGTGGAAAAGCTTTCCTGACTAAATTGGATCAATCCCAATTCTGGTTAAGTCGTACACCAGCTTCAATTATTACTACCTAAACTTTTCCAATCAACAGTTTTAGTGCCGTATAAACAATCATCCAAAAAGTGTACTTTTGTTTTGTTGCGGTTATTAATTTACACCGAGCTTGGGAGTGTTTGCACATTATCACCCGAGGTTATTAAAAGCCGCTTATTCCCACTCTCACGCTGTGTTGAAAGTAAACAAATTTGTGTTTCAAATATTAAACTATTATGAATAACTCGTTAAAGAGCCAGTGTTTAGCCGGAATTCGGGATAAAGTGATACAGAGATAACGAGAAACTGTTCTTACGCGTGTTTTGATGGATTTTGATTGGAAGTTAAACTTACATATGGAGAGTACGTTTTCTGATGTGCTCAAGTGAGTATTCAGTTAGTTTACGTATTATACTTTTTTGAAAACACTGTATTTTCATCTCTATTAGGAGTAATAAAAAACACTATACTGTATAGAGTGGCTAAAAAAGGATTTGCTAGGTTGCAAACT
Source organism: Ips typographus (assembly GCF_016097725.1). NCBI lineage: Eukaryota > Metazoa > Arthropoda > Insecta > Coleoptera > Curculionidae > Ips > Ips typographus. The sequence goes on from NC_138427.1 coordinate 11,869,265, forward strand.
AGAAAAACTGTCAAAACAATGAAGTAGCAAAAAATTACCTTTAAACTACACACTCTCAGTTTCCTGATTTTATCAACTATTATCAGTTGAGCTATATTTCTAATAAACACTCGAGCATTTTATAACTGGAGTTTGCTTTAAAAAGTAAACTTTCGTGCCTCTCAAACAAAAAACTACTCAACAGAGAAAGTTACAAAGATAAAGAGGCCTCGCTTTGTGCTCGACTTAAGCAGCTTCCTTTGTCATTGCACTATACAACTGACGAAAAGCCACAGCAAGGTCAGATTCGCACAGATAATACAGCAAGGAGGACTAGTAAAATCTCGAGAAACAAAGACCCGAAGAAAATAAACTTATCCGCTTCAAGTACTTGTTGAAAATTTTTTAAATTGATTGATACAGAATTTCAATAGCATTTCCTTTGTCACATATACTCGGATGAGATACATACGAGGAAATACAGCGCAGTTTCTGACATTGAAATTCACTTCCGGTTTGGGCAAGTCGATGTCACAATAACAGAAATGATTGTGAAATAACCATGATTATTAAATGCATGTTTTCTTAATTGATTTTTTGGCAAAAGCTTCAATTACAAACTTTGAAATATTTCCTACTTTAGCCACCAATACTGTTACAAAACGGTATAAATATGTAAAGCATTTTTGTTTTGAAATTCCGATTTGTTTCCGACCATACCTAATAATAATATTCTTTCAGGACTTCAGTGCTTTTCGTCTCTATAACCTTCATAGTGCTCATGATAATATCCTTAACGTGGCTGGTGTTTTACTACGTCCAAAGGTTCAGGTACATCAGGACAAAAGACAAACTCACGGTTAGTTTCTCGATTTTCCTTACTTTCTGTTGAATTAACTGTTAATTTTTTTTATATAGAAAAGATTGGGGAACGCTGCCAAAAAGGCTTTATCAAAGATTCCAACCAAAAGTCTGAAATCGGAGGACAAGGTAATTCTTATGTTTGCATAGTTGTGCCAATTGCATTGTTATTCAACGTACTAACAATAGAGATTATGTTGAATGCTTCAATTTGATCTTCTGCTGAATTATATGTTCTTTAGGAATGAATTTAAAAATTGTGACCACTCCTCCAACAGAATTATGACTCACTTCAATTTATGCGGTTAAAATTAAGTTTTTTAATGCAAGGTTAAGCTGCAACCATAATTTTCACTGTGGGGAAAGTTAACTTACGACAGTAAAAGGTTGAAAGCACGCACTTTCGTCCATTGCGTCACATATTCTTGACACCATCTTTGTTTATTTACAGGAAGTACAAGGTGATGGAGAATGCTGCGCCGTTTGCATAGAACCGTACAAATTAAGCGACACTTTAAGGATATTGCCTTGTGGGTAAGTGATTTACATCAAAATTATACGTTAATTTAAACCAGTTTTTGTTTTGGTATGAACAAAGTCCTTGATTTATGACGAAAACAAAACTACGAAAGCTTTGGGCGTTATGGACGATTTTTCGTAACGAATCCGATTTTGCGGAACTCTTTCCTGTAATTGACTGTGTAAGCCTCGATTAAGGCAACCGATTACTTAAATGATGATTTTTTTCGTAACTTGCGTCAAATGTTACTTAAGAATACGCAGCAGGCAGTTACATTAATATAACAATATTAAAAAAAGGGAGAATGGAAACTATTATATAGAAATAAAAAACAAAGGACTGGAAAGTGTCAAAATAGGCGTATCAGACAAAAACTAGGAATCAAGAATCCGGAACTGGTTTTCACATTTCAGAGACTCATCATCAGTAAACAAAACGTTAATCACATTATAGTTCACAAACAACTCATGCAAAAATGACGCACAGTTCACATTTAATTAATTTCATATCACATGGTTATAGGTGTAAATTGTTTCTTTCGAATCCCATTTTATTTAGGTACCAGAGATATAATCGCATATTTTCTAGACTGTATTTACACTTCTGATTATCTATGCATTAAATGTTCAAACACGAAAGTGTAAATGTTTAACTATTTTTAATTGACTTAATTACAAATGCATTATTCATTATTTATGTTAAAATCAAGGTGTGTCTACATCATTACTATTTCCCTTGTTCCTAAATATGGACACGAAACAATATAAAGATGCACGCGTAAATGCATACTTTTATTATTTTAATAAACGTTTGTTGTTTCAGGCATGAATTCCACAAAAACTGCATAGATCCGTGGCTTTTGGAGCACCGGACTTGCCCAATGTGCAAAATGGACATTTTGAAACATTACGGGTTTGTGGTCAGTAGCGACATCTTTAATCCCGAAATGTACTTATTCTAGAAGCATCGACGCACTAGTGCTGTATTATTATAGTAGATCAATTTTCCATTTTGGGCGCTGTGATAATTTATTTTGTTTCCTATAATGTAGTGCACCCATTTATACAGGCACACAATTTAGTACCTCACACTGACCTTTGGTTGTTTCTTTGCTGGTTGAAGAGGTTTTTTTCCTTGGGTGGAGGTAATTTCCTTATGACTTTAGCATGTAGTGTGGCTGATGGCTTTGGTGTACGCTTTCAGTAGTCTAGTACTAACCACAGGAAACAACGCGATATAAAAATATTTCAACACACATTACCATTAAATTTAATTAGTTGCGGATATTAATGTTAATGGGCTGATAATATTACTTTCCGTTCTAAAAAAAATTGCCTGGATGATATTTTAAAGGTGACTTTCGATACCAGATTTTTTTCTAATACAGTCCTAGGTCAAATTCGTACAATAATACGTTAAAAATCTAGAGTCTAGAAGTGTGTTATCGATAGATAAAATAAGTAACAATGTTATAAAGTTACTAACAAAACAGTTTGTTTACTAATTTTCCCTATCTTTATAAGTACATTTATTCTGAACAAGATCTTGGCAGACAAAATAATTGCTCGGAAATTCTAATAATAATTCGACTAACACATTGTGATTCAGAAATGCTAACAAATCTAACTGCACACATTTTGTATTGTTTGTATTATAAACGATTGTTTGCGCCCAGTTTTAAGACGTACGTATTTTGTTTGTAGTTTACCGGAAGTCAAGAAAGTATTCTACAAGTGGACGGTCTTGAAGATCACATAATCGAAAATTCGAACGTTAGTCAGCCCTTAACTCCTCGAAGAGGCAGTATTAGCCCTTTACCGGAGATCAGGGCAGTTGTGATTACGAACCTACAGGTACGAATATTTACTAAATTTTGGTAAATAAAGGTAAAACTGTGGGAGGAGGTGAATATTTCTGGGCGGGGCTATTCTAGCAGTTAATAATTTGGTAGGCGTGACTAGACTAAACGGTGGGCGTATTGCATATGTAGATTTAAACTCCTTTGGTATACCTAAATATGCTCTTTGCTGTGCATTGGCACTCTTCTGGGGCACAATAAAAACTTGAAAGAGGATAAAAAATACTAATGAGCTAAAACTGGCCTCTCTAGCTCTTCATGTCAACGAAATATTGAATTTCAAAAAGTAGTAAAAAAAACCCGTAATATCCCCATTCTTTCAATTTTTTCAAAGGTCGTAACTTTTTTATTCGAATTCCTATCAGTTGCGCTGTGCCTTTCCTATCAATGGCCATTAGAAAATTAATAAAAAAACACTACAAAATGCGGCAAACCACGCCTCTTTAGCCTTTCATGTTACCAAGATGGTGCGCAAATAAAGATTTTGAACCTTACCTGCGTTAGCCTTCAACATTTTGGGTGTCTCTTTCAAAGGTATTTTTGGTACTTCTGAAATAAAAAAAGAAAATTAATTAAAAACCTTTTTTTGTTCAATTATTCAATAACTCAATGCTAATTTTATAAGCAGAACTATACTAGCAATATGAGAGGGATTTTAATTAAAAAAAGAGACATTTGATTGACATTAAACTAAGAATAAGTAGGAGGGTTAAATTTTCATGGGCGGGGCTATCAATGAAACGTAGGTGTGGCTTGTCTTTGTGGGCGTGGTTTCATGATTCGATGACTTTTTTCAGAGACGCTGCACTTTTGACAATTCAGGCGACGACGACAGCAGCCGAGCATCGACGCCCAATGAAATGACGCCCAGTTTACAACCGCCCAAAAATCAGTTTGCGCCCGTGCCACGGCCTGATTTGTGCGTAACGTGCGGAGCCCCCCGCGAACCTCCGCCCCCGTCCACGGCAATCACGATCGAGGAGGATCAGGATTGAAGTGCTTTTACTTATTATATACAGTGGTCACGTGTACTAGTCAGAAAGGTCTGAAAAACTTTTATATTTTTTAAGGTCACGGTCGTAAAATTGACGGGTCGATATGTTATTCTGTTTGATTGTGTGGTGAAATAAGTGGGTTAATGGTTATGTCATTCAAAAGCTTTATAGGTCTATAGGCTGATAATTTTCTTCTATGCTCAAACAGGACAGCATATCAAAACCACAGTATTTCCATGCTAAAGCAATATGGTATACTATGACATTCGATATTATGTAGTTTTAAGGACAGCGGATGTATGAATATTCGGAAGACGTATACACAGTAGATTTACTGCCTTTCCAGCTAGTTAATTGGTACTTAAGCTTAATTTATTGATTAGGTGCTGACTGAGCAGAGCTAGGAAACTTATCGCAAAAACTAGCCTGATATTTAGAAAGTTCAAAGGCATCAAATCAAATTTTTAAGAAAAAGCATTTATTACAAGTTTTATGTGCAATCAAAATTATACAGGATATGGCTGTTAAATGTATTAACATGTGACAGTCAAGCTCCCTACCAAACAGCAACCAAAGTTTGTGTTATAATTTTTTTGACTGTCTTTCCCATTCCTTCTCTACTTATTTGTGATATTACCTTATTGTCCGTGTTTTTTTTTGGACAATTTTACTTCGTGGTGCTTTACAAGTTATTATTATAATTCAATCATGTAGTATAAGTTAAGTACTAGGTAAACCCTGAAAGTGTTTTAGTAGGTTGTTTATTGACATACAAAAAACGCTGGTTAATATTGGACAATGCTTTTCTGCTGAACCTCAAAATGTTTTTGAGATACATTTGAACTTAATGGTGCATCGGAATTGGTAGCTTTAATATTATGTAATAATAACGATAAGAATGTTTATATAGTTATTTTGTATACACACCATTGTTACCGCAAAAAATGTTTTCTTTTATTTTTAACGCCAACATGTCCAAATAAGGCGACGACTTAAGAATACCTGTATGTATGTGTTTTACGATGAACGTATGTGTTCTCTAGGTTCATAAACTGATGCAATTATTCCAGAATTATTTAACTGGACCCCGTTATGTAACCCCTACCCTACCATCGCACGTGCCTTGAATTTACGTTTGAATTTCAATGTTAAATTGACAAGCTGTACATTGCGGAGCTACGGTTAAATAAAAACGACTGAGTAATAAATAAACGAAATGTTGCAGATTGAATTATTACTTTTATTAGCATTTAGTGTCCTAACTTGTTTTATATTAACACACTTAAAGTGCTGAAAACTGTTAAAAAAACTGTAAAACAATCAAAACTAACTTACAAAATATTAAAAACTACCTAGAACACATTTTAATATAAAAATAGGAATTTTTCGATATTTAAAAAAACGTATTAAACGCACTATAGTTGCACGTTTAAACGTATCAAAAAATGAGCGAAACAATAAATATGTACAGAGTCTTTCATTGGGGACTGACCAACCCACTTTTTTTGACTTTCCTGAAATCCCAAAAATTGAAATAGCCATTTAATGTAGTTTAAAAAGTTGAATCCAAAAATGAGTACGAAATTTTAAATTTTTTATTTTTTTTATTTCTTAATATTTTATTTTGTTCTATTTTAAGGTTAGTAATATTTTGGTACTAATTTTTTGATTCAACTTTTTAAACTACATCAAGTTTCTTTAATTACATACAGGGAAGCTCCAGTGAAAGACTTTGTACATAAATAAGTAAAGAACCTACCTAACTAAATTTACAAAAAAAAAACAGAACAGATAAAATATATCACTTTGCCTTAACCTATTCAAGTTGTAGTAACCATCAGTTCAGTCTTCATACACGCAGGGTAGCCAACATCCAATTTGGTGTATGGCAAACTTTGAACAAACGTAAAATCTTCGTTCCTTGTGGGTTTCCTTGACTGCGATTGCGATAATAGGGTGTTTTCCAACTATGGTCTTACTAGCATATCGTTTCATATCAAAGTTTTTCCAGTTACTTAGACGATAAAAATACACCTTAAAAAACATTATATTTGACTGAGTGAAATACAGCAAATGTGGACTTACAGTGCCACATGAAGTTCCAATCACAAACGTATTTCCAAACAGATACATACAAGTAATATCACTCATAAAGATTTCCCAAGTGTTATATTGTTTTTTGCTGTATGTGTTATCAGGTCCCAAAATGACAATTTCCACGTAATCGTCTATGACGTCAGGACTGCGAGAAAATTTATCAGCATTTTTGTCTAAAAACAATTTCTCCATGATCAAATTGGCTTGATCTCTTTGTGTTCAACTTACAAATGTTTATTATGACGTTGTTTCTTATAATATGAGTGGTAGAACTATCCAACATTAAAGGAGCATAAAATTTGATATCTGCCACTTTTTCCATCTCTTCCATGGGAGTGATGTTGGGTTTTTTGTAATTTACGGTGCTTAAAGTGTCGTTAATTAAAAACGTACACTTTTCATTCCACATCTGATACGACGTTATACATCGGGGGGAATAAATTCGTGTGAACCAGATCTCTTTAATTTCTCTCCTGCCCCCACTTCCTAGTCTACTTATCTCCATTATAGTCATTCGACCACCCACTTTTTCAATACAAATATAATTCCCATAAATGCTATTAACAAAAAAGAGTCAGGTTAAGAACACAGCTCACAAAAATACTGAACCTATGAGATTTAACATCTAAAATATCATATTGCTCCTTTCTCATACCATTGTAGGATATAATAGATATTCCTTTTTGGAATGCAACCACAATGCAAATATCCAAGTGGATCACATCATCATAGTCATGGTCTGCAATAAAGATTGTTTTAGCATCCATAAAAATTGTTTAAATCACAATGACATAACAAATTTAGTTCACATTTGTGTTAATGCTTTATGGAAGGAGCAGAGCGTGAGGGACGTCACAATGACGTAATTTGACAGTTGGTTTTGCCAAATTACCTCATCCTGCTCTGTCCATGGGGCATGAAAACAAATGCAACTGAGACAGATAAAGATTTACTGTGGTGTTCTACCAACACTAATATCTCTGCTCATACTTATGTTTTACCAACTTACACCCAACAAAAGTTAATTTAGTCAATCTGACTGCAACAATCCTTATTTCAAATACAGGATCCCAGTGACTAGTATACAGTTTCATTCTACCATCTTCAGACCCGACAGCAATGTGATGACCTAAAATGTTCCCTTACAATTAGCAGATGTAAAACCACCATTATTATACATACTTGACACTGCAATTGTTGATATTCTTTTAAAGCTATTATTTGGACATAACACTGGCTCTGCAATGCGCGGTGTAAAATACTCCCAGGAACTCCAATGTAAATAAATCTGCTCCCATCTGTCTTTTGAGTGGGAGCTGTACAATGGTAAATACTCCACCAACTGTTCTGGTGGAATTTCCTCTTTGCAACACCACTCCCATAATCGAGTCTTCTACAATAGGGTAACAAAATGTTAACGCTTTTTAATTTAAGAGTTTATTCAACTGTACCTTGCCCAAGTACTCAATTGTATCACTCAATCCTTCAGAAGCATTCTTGGCGATTAACAAGGTTTTTCCATCGCACTTTAACAAAATCAACTCGAGCACTTCTAACGGAACTATCATATTAGTGAAAAAATTGGTTGCAAGACTTAAAAAATCGTATTCACACTGAGCCAAAAATCTGTAAAACTGGGTGCTCTGTGTTGTTCATTCACGCGTATATTTATATTTAGACCAAAAGCGCAGCATCATAAGCTTTATTTCTGTCGGGTTACTTTATTTATTTTATTTCGTATTCCGGACACAAAGATTTCGGTTTTCAACGCGAATTTAATAGGAAATTATTTTCGTTCCGTGTTTACCTTGAGATTTCCTCAAAAACCAAAACAATGCCCTCCCTTCAAAAAACAAAACAAATCAATATGCCAATGTCTTCTGTCAATTGCAAATTGTCTTCTTCGCTTGTCATGGCTGAATTTTTATAGTCACAATGTGCAGCTTGTGATTGGTCAAAACCTCTTATGCCCATGTGACAGCAGAAAAACCAGAATTGTTTCATATTAAAAGTTGAATTTTTTTAAATGATCATCAGCTTTTATCCTTTTAATTTGGCCCGTACTCTATACCCTATTAAATTATAAATAATAATATTTAAAGAGGTCGTTCTTTGAGATGTAGAGCAAATCTTTAAAACCAAACGGCACAAACCACAATACTACCAAAAGAATGTTCACACCACATATTAACCTACTTACCATTTAAAACAGCTCTTAATAGGCACTAAACACTTTGATTAGTCGATTTTTTAAATGTGGATAAAACTTTTTTAGAAAAAAAAAGCAGTGAAAATACTCATATTCAAAAAAATTACAAAATCTACGCCGAGCCTTAAATAGTTGGCAACGTAGCATTAAAGCGTCAAATTGGTGATCGGGGAGATTATTCTTGTACAACAGAAAGAGATAAAACGTGTTCTCACCGCGTCCGATTCTCTTACACTCATTTACGTCGTTAACGCATGCGTCAAAAATCCACAGGTTGTCTTTTTTGTTTTTTCTACCGTTTTCAGTTCATGTTTGTCCAAGTGACGGATCGGGTGCTGTTTTAACGCTACATCGCCGATCGGGGATTGTTTCTCTTATCAATTAAAATGTGATACGCGATCGCGAATAATAAATTCTTCAAGTTTTCAGCGCGTTTCAATTCTTACCGCGAATAGTCGACGTTAAGTACTGTGCACCTATACTCGTGACATAAAAACTTTGAACAAGATGGGAGTCGTGCTGCCTCCCTTGGAATTTACGGAGTGTCTCATTGACAGTCCCTATTTTAGGGAAAACCTGCACAAACATGAAAGGGAATTGGAAAAAACCAACCAGCAAATCAAGAGGATTATCAAAGAAGTGAAGGACCTTTTAGCTGCAGCGAGACGTAAGTTATACACAAGCCCTAGAGAATAGGTCATTTTAGTTTAGTGTCAGTAAATAAATAGGACAGAGTGGTAGGATTGTCTTTAAGGTGTTGAAAGATGAATGTAGGCTTAATTAGCTATATTATGTCCTTTATCATTAAGTTTTTTTTAGATAAAAATGCAAATAAAACAGCTCAACAAACTAACAACAATTGAAACTTTAAAAGATGACAAATACTATTCTGACCCGAATTAGAATACCAAATGATAAAAAGTTTGTTTTTATTAGGTCCCTACTTATATTTTTTGCGGTTTTAGGTATTACTCATTATCCTGTATGATAGTTTCATCATAGCAATTCCCAAAAAAGAACATTTTCTACCACTTTCATTACCAGGGATTTAAAAATTGAGGGTATCACCATTTTTTAATTACTTTCTTATCCTTGGCTCCAATACCAATGTTGTGGAATAACTTACCATGATAAAAGACTATGTTAGATACAATGTTGTCCTAAAAATCTTTACAGCTAATTGTTTTCAGGATCAAAGAACTAACTAAGGTTGAGTACTTCCATGTAATGCAGAATCAACCAGGGCAATATTTAGAGTTTCTTTGGAAAATACTTTTCAACCAACTGAGTTTATTGTTAAATTCCCTTGTAAATTCCCAGATAACCTGGTAATCATTTCTGTATTTTTCTAATGGAACTTCTTTGACTTATGTAGATAGTAGCACAAATGAAACTAGTTTCAATGAAGAAACTTAGCACTGTGTGCTTTGTGTATCTTTTGTTGTAGGGATCTTCTTTTCAAGCCTGACTAAATATAAGGACCAGCTTTTTAGGTGGGGCTTGAGACCTTGAAAAGGTATGGGGGAAGACATCAATAAGATCTTTTTATTGCATCACCTTCTCTCTGTTAATGTGCTCATTAAAACCAACCTCTCAAATGGACCCAAATGATATTATATAATCTGCCTGCCATTGATGCCCTAGAACCAGGAAAGATTACGTTACCAATTGCCACTTTTTTGTACCTGATTCTTGTGAAAATGTCCAAGCTTTTTCTTCTTTGCATTCTAGTTTACATAATTGAGGATCGCCTGACTTACAGCTCTTAATTAGAATGTAATTGGTTAGTGGTTGTGGCGGTCGTTAATATGCATTTTAACTGTCACATACACTCGAAAGTCGTGTAAAGAATAGCTCCTAGTTATTACATACCTTATTACTTAACCTTATAAAGGCATGACAAAATCATCGTCAAAAGGTTATTGACGAAGCATGGTGTTTAGCAAGTATAATCAATATTCCTTGTGCTTGAGGAGCGTAATTGTACACAGTCCCGATTGGTAACACAATGACAATTATTTGTGTCGAACGTATTATTAAACAATGCCACACTGATTTCTAGTATAGCTTCAGGGCATACGTTAGGTGAATCTTTGATGTGTTAGAAGCATTTTAGCACGTATAAAACATTAAGAGTACCCTAGGTCATTTCATCCACTTATAGAGTAACCGTTATAGATTTGTTGCCACATTTTGATACTTGACTTTCACCAAAAAAACGAACACAATAGATTTAGATGCTTTGGTGAGTGAATCTTATTCACCGCTCCCACGTATTTCCTCGTTAATATTAAATTAGCCTTGCCGTAATGGATTGTGTGACGGTAAAATCCTTATTAAAACCATCAGACCCACTTAACATCATCTTCCACTCTACCTACGATACGTTGATAAATTATTGACTTCCATCAAATTTGATTTACATAACAGCGCAGAATTTGCGTTGCTTTAAAAACGATCCAGTAAATCTACAAATTACAACAATTACCTTACATTAAAGCTGAGTGCATTTTCTAATAGGATCTCTTGCATAACGAGTGTCGATAACCAGAGCTCATTCCATGCCTTATCGCCAAGATCTAATGGAAAATCTTGCAGTTGCAACAATAGGGATGAGTACATGGTGGGGAATAATAATTTTCAAGTGTTTTGGGGGGTGGCTTTGTTCTATCGATCCTTCCAATCTGGGAGTCAACGACCCCCATCAGGACCGAAACAGATATTTTACATTGCAACACTGAAGGAAGATACTCTCAAGTTGGGCAGATGCAATTTCAGTCCTGTAAATTAGAAATTGTATCCATAAATTTTTTTAACAGGTAAATTGTGAATGTTACATTCCTAGACCGTGTTTCCTACACCTTAATAAGGTGAAACGAAGAAAGCGTTGACAATTTGACATCCGATTGTTGTTCTTTTCTCATACCTACATTTTTATATCAGTCACAGCTTCTGCTACTCTAATTTTCTGACTAATGGTAGAGGTTTTACACACCTGAAGATCGTAAACCGTAGAATGCATATCTATTTTAGGTAGCGTTTTCTATGCTCGACCTTGCCTGACTAATTTTCTTTATCAAGACTATTCCCAGTGATAGACCCGTTTTCCACATATTCAGCTGCAATTAAGAAACCGATAGGAATAATTTCCGTATTATGCAGTGGCCATAACCGCTGACCGGCACGGTCTTGAGATATAATGAGGTTTGCATTATTTTTTTCTTTTGCACTGGTTTAACTGACATTGAGCAAAGATTTAATTAGGTAAATACAATCGGCAAGGAAGTTATCCATGCGGGTGTTTATTGTTTTCAACTGACCGAAATGTGTGCATAAATCAATTATTAAGAATGTTTTTCAGAATCTAAATATTTAGAGGGGTTTATTTACTGACCCCAAATTTTGATAAGAACCAATGGGGAATTGCATTAGAATACAGAAAAACCAATAGCATAAAACACAATCGACTTTTACGAGCGTGTTGTAAAGTTAAATGGTGCATTACAATCGAGGTTAGAGTGTTATAAGCCCCTAATGGTCGATTAAAATGGACAAAAATAACCTTTCAATTAAATAAATCTGTTTTTACTCAAAAATGTTTCAGGTTAAAGTTGTTTGATATAAAGTGCCTTAAGTTTAAGTTAATGACAAATTAAGAGTTTTTTGGAAGAAAAATTAGTTTCTTCTTCTTCCAAAGAAGGTTCTAATAAACAATGGCCGCCTTGGAGTTGACGTTCCATTGGAGCGTGCAGAGTGAATTTGACGTCACGATGACGTAATTTAACAAAACATTATTTTAACTGTCAAATTTTGTCATCGTGACGTCAAATTCACTCTGCACGCTCCATAGAGCGTCAAAACGAATGTGGCCAATAAGTCAGTTTTGCAATCTTTAATTTCTGCATGTTTTCCTATTAGCTCAGCCTTGAGCTTAAGGCCCCCAACTAACAATTCTTAACAAAACTGATTCTTCAGCTGGATAGATGTAATGTGTTTTTACTATAGAAAAATGAGGACATTTTGGATATCTTTGAAATTATAGATGATATTACTTTTTTCGTTACCTAATTAGGTGAAACTTCTCGCTTTCTGTGAAATTTGGTGCTCGTTTACCGGTTCCATACTTCTATGTATCAACCACAAACCACGCGAATTTTACACATACCACGTACTGCAAAAGAGTATAAAAACTAAAACGTAAACACTTCTCGCTGCTGGATGGGAAAAACTGATAAGAAAAAAATCGAAAATTTGTTTCAAATGGCAATGGCAAACGTTATGATGTTTCTTGTTTCTTGACAGAAGTGACGTAAAATTACAAATATGACATTAACTTAATCTACGCGATCATAGAGATGAAAAGTGGAAACTGGAAAAGATACGATCGTTTCGCAGTCGTCACTATATCACGTGACAAACGCTTTATTTATTCTTTTGTAAGAACTGTTGCTGATGAATTAAAATATAATATACCACTAGCACTAAGATAGTCAGCTGTTTTTAATCATAATGTGCAAAAGATTAGTTTAATTCATAGCAGAGTATAATTATGTCAAGATTAGTTTTATCAAGTTAGCATTTTTGAAACGTTGACGCCACCGTAAATACTGGCTTAAGTATAGCTGGTACTTTGGATTAACCCAATCATTCAGCTATATTTCATCATTTTAGTCTAATAATTTGAGTGTTTTTGAGCTAGAAAAAAATTCAATCCATTGAATATTACATACACCTTTGCATTTCAAATCAGTAATAAATAACTGAGTACTGTTGGTTCATTCCATTGTAATTTTTCAGAATTGGGAGATGCCCAAAAATCATTCGCCCACTGTCTGGAAGGATTCACATTCGAAACGGTCGGCGGTACCCAAACGGATGACGAATACACGATTTGCAACTCTTTAAAAAGCTTCGCCGAACTCATACTTCAAGTGGAAGAAGAACGAAACAGGATGGTAAGATTTTTGGTTTATTTGAACTGGTTCTTTTGGGAGGTTATAAAGCATCGTTTGTTACAGTTGGAGAATGCCAGTTCGTCGGTGCTGAAACCTCTAGAGGAGTTCAGGAAAAAGTATATAGGGGGCGTGAAGAACGAGAAGAAGAAATTCGAGAAGCAAACGGCCAAATTTTGTCAGAATCAGGAACGATATTTGAACAAAACCACCAAAAATCCAAACAGTCTACAAGAGGTAAGAGAGATTCAATTTGCACCTGCGCTAACAACTTCTTGCAACAATGAGTCAAAGGTTTCGCCGTTAAAAGAAAGTTGTTTGAAAACAAGAGGGGTTCGCCTGTACCAAATTAGGTAACGCGGTCGTAAAACATAACTAACTGTAATTTATAGTTTGGCGCAATTTGTCGTTTTTACATCTAGGAATTTAGACTTTTAGGTTCTATTTTATGGACCATTTAATTGCTCCTAAACGAACAGTATTTGCGACATGTCATAAGCCCATCAAGTTTTTTTTTCGGTGAAACTAATCAGCTAATAATAATTAGCACTTGGGGTTACTCAATAAGTGATTGAATTACCTTGATATGACCATGTACGTGACTTGGACTTTATATTGTTTATTACTAGAACTGCATAATAATGTACACCTTTCTATCTTTAATTTTTTTAGCATCGAATTTTGTAGTTATATTAGGTTCTGGTTTATTAATGTGACCTTATTTCGAAAGTTATTACTTAAAAACACTTATTCTTATAAAAAAAAGCTTATTATACTGCAATACATTTAACAGTTTTCCCCTTTATCCAAAACACACTTATGGTCTGGTTCAATTGTTTATAAACTGATAGGCCGACAAAGTGAAATACAATATTGAAATACAAGATAAACAGGTTTTTGTGATAAATCGAGATATGTGCAATTGTACAAACAAACCCTCCCACTTAGAGTCAACACTAAATCAAATCAAATATTTCCTGGTTGTTCCCTGATAAAAACAAAAAATCTTTCACGTACTCAGATCTGTTTAGAACGCCCTTTTTTGGTTTACAATGCTGTGGTTATACGAAAATTGATAATTTCCGTCGGGTTAGCTTTTGTATAACAATCAAGTCCAGGCATTTGAAGGTCGTCATACACAATTGCGTTTAACAAAAAAAAAAAACAGATTGCCAGCAGCTAGACATTATATAGAAAGAGAAGATCCTATCTACATATTATCAAACACTTAAAAACGTATTTATTTAGATTACCGTCGGTTGAGTTACATTACATGAGTAAGATTTTGTATTTATTTTGTTACTAAGGCACGTGAAATTTAACTATAAAATTACTAAATTTAATATTCATGTGGGAGCTTAAGTGAGAAACTTATTATATTTGCTTCTTGTCTGATGAACTTAAAACCTTGAAAATGGAACAAATCATGGGTTAGACGTGATGTTTGTTCAGTTTACTGCTACCATATAATTTACAACAGACTAACTAGAGCAAAACAATGTCTTGCTTGTTGGTGAAATTGTCATCAACTAGATTAATTCACTGTAACATCAAAATGGTTTTACGTTCGACTTTTTTTGATACAAATGTTTAGGCATGTTGGCTGTTTTTCAATTTTAATAGTTGGGCCAAAGACCGTTTTAAAATTTTATACATATAAACACTATAGAACTCTAATAATTATTACGATATGCACAGCAGGAAGAGACGAGTTATTATATACAAATCTATTGTTAAATGCAAACGTTTATTATTATTAGGTCAGAAATAGAACGGCCCATTTTCGACCGTTGAGCAAGACTTAAACAAGTTCTTCCTCAATTTTGTCCAAATTGCATTAAAATTTACAAGCCTGAAGACGATTTTATAGAGAGACTTTTTGGTTGTGTTTCAGTAAATCATCAATTATTTCTCGTGAAAGAAAGGAAACTTAACCTTAACATTTCAATTTTATTATTGTAACTGAACCATAGGAAACCCGACAACAATAAACTTTACCACAGGTTGCTTGTAGAATTAATTGACGTAAACTAAAAGGTTTCCTTTGTATTGTTTGTCAATCTAAGAAAAAATTAAACAATATGCCATCCGCATCGAATGCGGACCAGCCAATACAAACAACGTGTTAAATTGTTTCTCTCAAGAGTGACCAAGGACGAAAATAATACGGTAAAAGTAGTTTTGCGTAGAAGAAGTGTGACTTAACCTGCGCGAATTAATCTACCCACAATATTATTAGTAATATTAATAATAATAGTGGAGAGACCTAGAATGAGACAGTGGTTTCAGATTCCATCCGTAATTAGTGCTGGGCTGCTGTATTATTAACACTTTCTCCGTTTTTTTTTTGTCGATAAAAGAGAAAATTGGAAATTATATATTACAACACGTTCTGCAACAATTTATCCTAAAAATTGCAGTGTCCCTGACTACATTTACTGAAAAATGGTGAATGTCAAATCGCCCTCACAATTCGGCTTAACTAGGAACTTAATTAACATGGTTAGTTCCGTTAACGTTGAAAATGCGTAGTTTATTAAATTTAAATGCCCTCATGAATTAATTATTAATTTTATAGTTACAATAGGACTGATTCCCACTGTACGGTTGTCATTTCTCGTTCAGGATGAAGCAAAAGTGAAAGCAAACCGTATAATTGTATTAAGTTTTCTGTGTAAAACGTCATAATTGAGAGCAAGAAATAATCTAAATTTGCAGTTTTTGTAAAAATTGTTGTTTACCAGTGCTTTTCTCAACTCCAACTTAGAGCACGTAACAAACACTGCAAGTGATTCTGGGGTCACGTGATGCGCTGAGTGTCAATGAAAATGTTTGTAATGATAACCGCAGAAACGCTAAGACTGCCTATTATCAACACAGTCATCATTTTAGGTACAATATATACAGAAAAGCTTTTATTTTAAAGCACAAATGTTGACAAACACCCCTAAATTCAATAAAAGTAATAAAAATAAACACACAATTGTTAAGGTTAGATCTTGATGAAATGTCAAATTCAGAACCCAAACGTCAACTTCCTGCGCAATTGCCGTTGGTTTAACGATGACGTAATTTGGCAAAACCATAATTTGACCAACTGTCAAATTACGTCATTCTGACGTCAAAAAAGCTCTGCTCGCTCCATGGAGCGTGAAAACAAATTCGGCCTATATCTAGAGACTATTTAGAAATGAATTTGAATGGCCAACTCTGTGACTTGGTTAAAAATTAAATTTCAGACACAGTGACGTTTATGTTATGAGCAAGTTGCTGACAAGCTGGTCACGTGACGTGAACTGTCAAAATTAAGGCACATTTAACGACGATTTTCCACACCTGTATAGCAAACACGGCTTGGAAACAAACACCTCCAGTCTCTGGAGGATTTATCGTTTAATTATTACACTCAACATTCCCCTAGAGAAATTTAATACCTCTAGCAGGCCTGACATTTTGAATTGTTACATATCCTCCTACCATTTAATGGCTATTGAATGTCAGAGATAATCGGTTAATCACTGAAATGTCGGGAAAAAAATAATCGAATTTTGATATTAACTATGCAGGATGTCCGGAAAGTTAAGAACTGTTTTGGATTCCATACTGGAAAACCTTATTATAAGATATTAAGTGTATAAAGTCTAATAAACACATTTAACAGGGGAGTAGCGAAACCATATAAGAACTGCTGACGTCGTTATCACTGGCATTTTAGAAACACATTTCAAAGGGGAATAATGTCGATTTGAACATAATTAAGTTGGACACGTGATCGCTCTTAAGACCTTTTGACGCTGCCGCCTCCGGGAATTCGATACAGTGTCAGTGACGTGGACGATCGACCGATGACGTCATCGTTGAAGGGCTGTTCGAACAGTGTTGCCACTGTTCCTCACGTACCAAATATTATTCAGTTTTACCGTGGTAACGTTCGTTTTTTTCCAGTCTTCCTCAAGTGTTTCACCTTAATTTGTCAATTTTGAGGACTGCCAACAGGAAGATGTGGTTAATTGAAGAGTTTTAAAAGAGTAAACATTGGCATCGTGGCAGGAACGTTTCCAGATTGCGCAATACGCAAACCTTTATTCCATCCTACGCACGATGGTTTTAGAATGCCCTTTTCGCATTTTTGTTGTTATTTGCGTGTCATTGATATTTTGAGTGCCCGGGCTTGATCATCTGTAAAAACTGTCTATTTTAGTCAACTTTAAAACTCCTAACGTTCAGCTGAATAGCATTTAGCGATGATTTGGCGCCCTAAAGGCTGGGGTGAGTTTTGTTGTGATTGTGCAAATATGTGTCATTTATAACCCAGAGTCAGAACTGAAGTAAATTGATTTCATACTTTGCTTCAGCAACACAATAGTTTGTTACGGAATCGAGTTTTACAATGTTTTTTCCCATTTACATTCACATATCGGTTGCATAGTGTAATGCATGAATGAATCGTTTTTGTGTTGAACTTTGTTTCTAATTTCTAACCGTGCATAATCTACAGTTATACCTGATTTTTTTACGGTTTAAATTTTTTTTAAGTTGGCTCTATGCCAAAGTAAACAACACAATGTGCGTCAAATTTGTTTAACAAAAGTTGTACTTTTTATGTGAATTCTTCAGTAAAAGTGCGTCAGTAGAGCAATTTCTTGATTAGATCAATTTGGAGTAGATTGAGCCATTCGGATTTTTTTAAACTCTGTTAAATAAACCTCTCGACATAATATGCGTGGGATTGGCGATCCTCCTAAAATAAATTCATCAGAAAAAAAACAGGAGTACTTGATATTATGTAAATGTTTGTTTTTTTAAACTTTTTAGTATCAAACATTGCTTCTTAATCTTTATTTCAATTTTTTACAGGCGGATGCTTCAGTGGATATGGCCGAAAGGCATTTCTACGCAGCCAGCATGGACTATGTCTATTTAATTCAAGAAGTGCATGAAAGGAAAAAATTCGAATTTGTCGAAACGCTTCTCACTTTCGTCTACGCTTATTTCACTTTTTATCATCAAGTGAGTTAAAATTTCGGAAACCTTTCAACGCAAACTAAAATTGTTATTTGTTCTGTTTTTCATTGTGGCTAATATATTTACAGGGTCACGAAATCAAAAAAGACTTCGAACCATTTATGAAAGATCTACAATCCAAAATCCAGAAAACCAGAACGAACTTCGACGATTTCAGTGAAAAATTGAAGAAACGAATGTCTGAAGTACAAAAACACGAGGGACCACTCAGCGTATCGAAGGGATGTAAGGAAGGCTACTTGTTTCTATTGGAGAAAAGTTTGTTAAATTGCACAGTTTATTAACATTAAACTAAATGATTAATTCTACAGAGGCTTTTGGAACCACTTGGACCAAACACTACTGTAAATATGATAAGGAAACGAAAGAGTTCAACATGCTTCCCTATAACCAACTTACCACGAAATCGGTAAGTTAGTAACTTTTACCGCGAACTTTAAAAACAACTTTTCTTACGTGCTAGCTCCCTCAACCTGAAAGAATGTTTATTACATCCTGTATAAGACGTAAATCCGATTCGATTGACAAAAGATTTTGCTTCGACATTCAAGCGGATAATAAGCCTGGAGTTATTTATACCCTCCAAGCTTTATCCGAACAAGACAGAACGGACTGGATGAATATAATGGATGGGAAAGAACCAACGTACACTGCACCTGTCAATAAAACTCCATCATCCAGTGAGGAGTATTACGTTTTAGACGAAATAGGGATTCAATTTGTAAAAAGATGTATAGAAACTCTAGAAAAAAGAGGTTTAGAAGAACAAGGCATTTACAGGTAGTTGGTGCATCAAAACTGAGATTTTCGGGGTTAATTTGATTTTTTAAGGGTGGTGGGGGTCACGTCAAAAGTGAACAAGCTGCTAGTGATGGGGTTGGATCGGAGAAAAACCGACAAAGTCAATTTGGACGATCCGCAGGAATGGGAGACCAAAACCATAACCAGCGCAATGAAGACCTATTTGCGAAACTTACCAGAACCTTTGATGTCGTTTCGCTACCACAACGACTTTATAAACGCAGTCAGTAAGTAAACAGTTCAATTTAGAAAAAACCGTGTTTAAGTTTATTTTTTCAGAACGAGAATTGAGGCAGAATCGAGTCCAGGAAGTGCACAAATTGTTGTACAAAATACCTGAGAAGAATTTTGAAGTATTGAAGATTTTAATCAAACATTTGACCAAGTAAGCTTACGTCCATATTTCAATTAAACTAGACCTGGTTGTATGTATGCAGGCATAACAATTTTAAAATTTTATGATTTTAAGAGAGAAGTATTGCAATTCAATGCTGTAGACAAAAATAAAGATAAACTTTGTAACTGACGTCAATTGACAGCTGGTCACAAAATTTTAATCAGACTCGCTGATAAACGTGAGCTACTGCTGATTGACGTCACATCCATTTTAGTACACTGCCACATGTCAAAAAGTTATGCTTCATTTTTGTCTAGGGCATAATTTGGAATAGTTCTCACTTGTCATAGGACTCATATGTACAATTTTGAAATACCTTTATTAACTAGTTAGCAATAAGTAATACATTGTAGCTGTTACAAAGTGTGTCAAATCCATAAACTTTTGTTGGTAGCAACAGGGACATAGGACACCCTGTAGATTCATAACCTGTATATAAATTTTCCATCTTCTAGAAGAAATATTAAATATTTAACTGAATCGATATTAATTACTCAAACTTGTTTGCAGTTTGATAATAAAATGCAAATCTATTATTTGGTTTTAGTGTCATTCTAGGGATTTGCTATAACACTGCTATTGGAACTAATCTCATAAATTCCTTTATCTTGGGTATTTTTGTATTTTTACGTTGAAAAACGTCTACATTAAGAAATTAGCAAATAAATACTAATCTCCTGAATTTTGCAGTGTTGCCAGTAAGTGCGACAAAAATCTAATGACTGTAAGCAATCTGGGCGTATGTTTCGGACCGACTTTGTTGAGACCGGAAGAGGAAACGGTGGCTTCGATTATGGATTTAAAGTTCTACAATATTGTGGTGGAGATTCTGATTGAAAACTACGAAAAACTGTTCTTCAGTAAACCGGAAACGGCGGCGCGAATTCCGACTAGCAGTAATGTCAACAATGGCCCGCCCAAATACCGACATTTGCCGCCCAATAATCATTTGCCGACCGACAGTAACGACATCTACGGAACCAATTTGTCTTACTTTAACACTCAACCTACCACCACTACTGTTCCTTCTTGGTCTGATTATAATGCGCCAACGTATACTTGTGTAAGTGCTTTTTGTATTATTTGAACTGTCAGATTTTGGAGTGTTGAATTATATTTCAGAACGTGGCTGCTTTCATAGAACCACCACTCTCGCAAAATATATACTCGTCACAAGAACCGATATCGGACAGTGCCATGTATTCAATGTCGAGAAGCGATCACAGACCGTCCAATCATCAGCGATTTAAGCATTTTACCAATTCGATAAATTCCCATTCTGAGTCTAACATTCCGCAAGGATTGACTAGTCCGACGAATTTTAGGCATAACCGTTTAGGTCAGTTTGACTGGTAATTTTATACGGCGGTTTTGTCACTTTTTCGGTGATTTTCAGCCGCAGAATCCAATAGTACAAGTAGTTCAAATGATTCACTCTCGTCCGCGTCGCGAGATGGCACTACTGTGATAGGACCAAAGAAAAACGAACGATCAAACTTGGGGCTCGGGTACCCGAAACTGTACAAATCACCAGAGAATGTGTAAGTTTGATTATTTCAAGTGACTAACATAATTTGACCATTTAACTTGCACGATCTGTATTTTGATGTTAATTGGTGTCTGGTACTACTTAACTAAATTATTTTGCTTGATTTAAACTAACATTATGGTCACTCTTTATTATCTAATATGTGTATTCTGAACTTAAAGAAAGCTTTTCCTTCTTGCATGCCCTAACTTTCGCTAATATAGGACGCAGCTTTCCAAACAGCCGAGCTTTCTGAACGTCACGGCAGCGGGAAGGGCCAGCCCTACGTTGAACAAAGTCCGGTATGTAAATTACATGGGTGCGGAACGACAAAAGCCATAATAATCATGATTTTCTTGCTATTTTAATTAAGTATTATTATTTTGTATTTTAAACTTTAAATAAAACTCAAAGTGATTTTTTGTTTGTTTTTTTTTAACTGTATTGGTTGCTTTAATGTTGTTTTTGCTATTCAGTGTTGGTGTATCACATAAGTGAAGAATACACTACCATATTTAATGTTAAGTCTGTATTAATGTCATAAGGCAAAATTGAGTAAGTAATAAATGCTTTTGTGTGAGAATTACCCTGAAATGTTAACTGCTTTTGTGTTAACACTGTGGTGTTGGTTTATGTTATTAACACTTATGTAAACAAAGTTTTAAGGCAATTTTCTGAGACAATGTTATTTACAGGAGGGTTCGAACTCTGTACGCTTGTCTGGGCGAACACGACGGCGAACTATCCTTTGAACCTAACCAGATCATTACAAATGGTAAGTGGAACTTTACTCACTAAACTGGTGTAAGCGTGATTGTCTTTTAGTAAAATCGTCACAAGAACCAGGTTGGCTCGAAGGCACCCTAAACGGCAAAACCGGTCTCATACCGGAAAACTACGTGGAGGTGTTGCCTTGACAAAGCGGATCGTTGTCGAAAATTTCTACTTCCCTACGTCACGGCATTTTCAGGGCCTTACATTTCAGCAATAATCAGTTAGAGGGCGAGCATTCTGAGGGTCACGGCCGATTAAACATGCATCGACCTAGTTTGGACGGGGCGCTGGTCAAACAGACCAGTGTCGAGAGGAAAAGTTCCACTTGAAGTATTTTTGTAGACAATTTCCGGAAGTTTTACCAGCATGACAGATTTTGAATCGTTTTACATTCCTAACAGTTTATAAATTAAAGTGAAAACCAGTACAAGTTGAAAACATTAACAAATTTATATTTTTTTTAAATCAGGTTATAAGGCATTGAAACCAGGTAAAGCTAGACCAACATTCTTTAATCTCTCTAATACCTGTGCCACTACAGGGTGATTCAAAATTGGCGCTCAAGGCTCACAGTAACAAAATACCCTGGGAAAGTCAGTGGTAAAAAGAGAATCTTTTATCACATATCAAACGAATTATATTTAAATAGAGGTTATGCAGTCTGAAGGTTAGAAGCAATTACACAAACTTTACTACTTTAAAACTATATCAAGTTGATTAAAATGAACAGCTGCATAACTTCAATTTTGACATTCTATCTTAGAAATGTATAGAGTAGCATTGCAGAGACGTGTGGGCGACTATTTAACGTAGTTTCTGTCAAATTACCTGAGACTACTATCGCCCGTGTACACCGTCCATATATATCAAGTAAATTCAGGTATGAACAACAAAAACGACTACGAAGCAGTGTGCCTTCAAAAATATATCTCGTCAGGAACTTGAGAAAGGTTATTTATATTATATATATTTCTGAAGAAAAATCAAACCAATTAATGTACTGAAGTAAAAAGCAACCAGTAACACCAATATTAAATAACTTATATTGTATGTTGTACTAGTTTTCCATGTGTTTGTACATTCTGTATATACTATTTGTCTCAAAAAGTCGTATAATATTTAGTTAAAACAAAACACAGACTGGATAATATACAGGGTGGTCCAGTTTTAAATGTCAATTAGATAGCCCAACAAAAAATAAGTTAGCATTATGTCATTTTTCTGAAAAATGCTTCCTAAGGAAAATACAGTACTTCAAAGTTTTGTTTAAAAAATCGGTTTCTTGTAATAACTGTCAGACCGTTGGAGAAATTTTGACAGTTTTTCTCTTC
Source organism: Ips typographus (assembly GCF_016097725.1). Taxonomy (NCBI): domain Eukaryota; kingdom Metazoa; phylum Arthropoda; class Insecta; order Coleoptera; family Curculionidae; genus Ips; species Ips typographus. The sequence goes on from NC_138427.1 coordinate 11,892,592, forward strand.
CTTAGAAAACGTCCTTCAGGAAAATGACATAAGGCATGTCAACTTATTTTTGAATTATTGACACTTAAAACTGGACCACCCTGTACATGTATAGAATAAATTGGCAAAATTTGGGTTTTTTTTGCTTTTACATAAGACGCGGTGTAGTTTTATGGTAATATTCTGTGATAGAAACACACACAGTGGAGTGTAAGATTGATCCTAATTAACAGAGTAGATTCCGGGTTTACTTGTAGTAAGTCAGTCCAATTCACAACCATTCTTATGAAACTATATCAATTACTTTTCTAGTAATAACCTATAAACGTAACAATATTACCTTGCATAGTATGGCAAACTAAGGGAGGGACCATTTTATAAAAAGTTGGCTTCAAACACAATTAAAAAGCAATATAACTCTTTTTTGTTTGCCTTATTGTGATAAATGTACGTGTGTTTACCAATTTTATTTTTGTATTATTACCGTGTTGCATTTATATTTATAACTCCATTTTGCAATAATTATTAAACTTAAGTAGGCTTGTGAACATATCATAAATTTGCTTGTATAGCCCCAAAACACACAACAGATCTCTAAAAGATATTTACAAAAGTGCTAAAAAATGTACTACATAATTATTATTTAAAGGGATATTTTATGATTTATTGTTGCTATTTTGTTTTTCACTTGATTGTAATATAATTTATTGTTGTAATTTGGTTTAATAAATCAGTGTTTAATAAAAAAAAAGTACAAATTTATTTACATGTGTGGTTGGAGTATAAAATTCTTCTTACATGTCTATCTGGTAACCTAACTGAAGAACATAAAGTAATTATTTTATTAATTTGAAGAGGGCACAAGAGAAGATCATTCCTAGCACCTGAAAACACGATAATGTTTATTATAATGGTCCAAACATTAAAAATTATTGCTTACTAATATGCAAGCGACTACGATTCCTGAGGTTCCAATAATGATTGCGTTTTTTTGGACAAACTCCTTAGTAACAGTTAAGCATCCATTTCTGTAGATTGTAAAATCGTTTTTCACTTCAATTTGTCGACAATTGATTGGCACTCCTTGTGACGTCTTTTTGCAACACGACTCGGGAATTTTATCTCTCCAATCCTGCATAAATAGGAAAGTTTTACAACAAATTGTAGCAAAAGTGTTTACGTAAATTATAGCACTGTTTGTAGTTTCTGATTTTTCCAATTACAAACTACCCACTGTGCCAATTAAGAGTGCCATACTTCATATCCATAGACTCCGCAACAGTGCAACTTGGATTGGGTCTCATCCCAAGCATCGGTGATTGGTTTGTAATTGCCATAGTCGCTTTTTGATCTTTCCATTCCTAGACGTATAGTTTTTTCCACTTTGGCTCTGAACACATACCCGATTATCCCTCCTATGAGCATCGTGACGAAAATTAAGAAAAGAGTGGTAAAATACTGAAAAATAATGTTTGGATTTATTTTTTGATGACAATTTATTTGCAAAAAAACTTACAATGACTAGCATACATCGGACTTCTTTGATTGAGCCTAAACAACCTAAAAACGAGACAAAAACCACCGAAAGCCCAGTGATAACCAGGACATAAGCGGAACCTGCATACAAATTGGTTCCCAGCAACTCATTGGCAAAGGACTTATCCAAAAGAATCCATACGCCTAAAGATGTGGCCACGCATCCTCCAATCTGAAAAGTATACGGAAAAAGGTCAAACTAATTTTAAGCCCTATAATTGAGTTATTTATTAAAGGTCCAGTTATTTCATAAAGTTGAAATTAAATTTCCTGGCAAACATTCTGTTATCTTTAATAACTTATTAATGGTGTGTGTGTGTCACTTTATTCAATAATACAAACAATGGAGAGAATGCTTAATTGCTAATTAAGCCAAAAATTAACAATTGTTTTGTAACAAATTGTTATTATTATGGTTGGTTCAAACTTCCAATATGGTTATAAGGTCAATTATTATAAGGCACGATTGCTGCATGTAAAATTAAAAATTGTTAAATGTTTTTGTTATATGGACACTGATGCAATGGGAAAGGTGCAATCACAAATTGCTAAGCTAAACTCATTTTAATTAATAGATTTGTTTGGAAAATAAAACATAAAAATTTGGCGGGTAAATTGTTTATACAAAATGATTTACTACGAACAGCGCATAATACTGCAGGTACAACTATAAGAATGATGTAACAACTTGTGCTTTGAATGTATAATAAGGAGCTACTTACAAAGATCAACAAATTAACAATGAATAAGGAATATTTCATGAAATTCCCACATCCGTCCATGTTACTAGAGCCCATGCCGGACACATAAAAAAACCAGAAAAACACGTTAAACCATCAAAACAGAAACGAAAGCAGCTTGAATAGAAACTGAAAACAATTATTCGAACAACTCACTACCATCACTTTCACCGCCAGGTGCCAACCATGGTCGAACTATGACTAAACCCATGGTACACTCGTTTCTTTTAGCATCGCCCCAATTGAATTATTATGTACGTTTAAGAGTCCCAACACTATTTTGTATATGGGTACAGGATACTGTATGAAGGCTGTTTTCAGGAATTTGTTGATATTAAATCATTTTTAAACCGCAAACGGTTTATATAATGTAGTTTTATTAATAGCTTGGCCTAGTAACATATATTTTTTATCTAATACCTAACATTGGTATTAAATGACCTTGCGCTTATAATGCAGTGGACATATGACAAGGGTCTGAAATATGTGTATTGCATACATGTGCAATTTTTTGCACTAGAATGATACTTAAGAGTTCTTATCCGTTGTGTGTAAATATATTATTATTTAAAAAAATTGTATATTATAGGTACCATATCATAACTATTAATGTAGATTTAGTTAGATGGTTATTACTTATTATATAACGCCCAATTATAAGATTATATTATAAACTGTAAAATGTTAATACACATACAAATCAGAATTTTATTGAACAAAAATTAATTGAAAATTGAAATGTTATAGCCGGTTCAGTTATTACAGTAGACCAAGATCAGGTTGGAGAATTACAGGTGTCACGTGACATTATATTCTTTGTAATTGATGCGATCATGTGATCTTATTGGTCGTTCAATTGGTGACAACAGAAATCTGTTTAGACCAGTGTATATACTTTCTAATTAGTTTCTCATTGAATTCTTGATAATAAATCATCGTGAAAGATGACTCTTGAATACTTTAACACAAGTTTTAGTGCCGAAACAATGTTGGAAAGCAAAATGGAGGACAAAAGAGCGCGTCCGATCGGAACGGAAATACGACGCTGGTCAAAAAATTGTTTATAGCACTGCATGTAGCGAAACCCGTAAAAAAGCTACTAAACTGTAGTTGACTTTATTGTGTAATATTAATAACACTGAATTACCGCTTTTAGACAGTTAAATCAAGTTAAATATTAGCTGGCAAAAATATCAACACTCTAGTTGATTAGCGTCGTCATATACAATATGGCGTTGTAAAAATTTTCAGTTGTCAGACCCGGTTATCGTGTTTTGTATTTTTTTCGCGATTTTAAAGCTTTTTACCCATTTTATGTGATTACATTTAACACTGTGACCATTTTCTACTCATTTTTCCACAGACTAATCCAATCTGCAGGTAAATATAAATTATTACATTTTCTAGGTTAGGTTTAGGGGGGATAGCTGTCAAAACTTCATCAGTCTTCAAAATCAAATAACATTTCATAAAAACTTGGATTTTGATCCACCATGTACGTATTACACTATTATAGTGGCAAGGGCAACATGTTATTGTACTATACTGTGATAAATAAATAATTAGTTGTGTATATTGATGAATTTCTGGTTTACATATACAATTTCAAATTTGTTTTTTTTATAACAGCTTATTGGAATATTTTTTGAACTTTAGAGACCAGTCTTTTATAATACTCTTAAATATGACACTAAATGTTAAATTAACTCTTTCATTTATCCTGAATGTTCCTCTACATGCATCGCGTGATTGTCACTTACTAAAAATATGGTTTATCTCAATAAAGGTCACTTTATTGAGACCAAAGGTCAACTATAAGATTTCACAAATCTATTGGCAAATAAAAGGCCTTATATTGCATTGAACATTATTGAGAAAACTGAAAAAATTATCATCTGGTCTGGTCTAATTTATTGTCATAAAACGGTGTTGGTTTTCAAGTAAGTAACGTGTTATACAAATATGTAAAAGGATGTGATCAATAAATTGAATTAGATACTATAATTACGTTTAACCTTTTCATATTAAAATCATGAGCTATATACAAACAATTTTTCTTTTAAAAATCTTTTATTACTGCCTGTTTCATCCTGAATGGAGACGCACTGTCAAAACAACATAACAAATAAGATAACCCGCGCAACCTTATAAAACTAACATCCCACATCGATCCTGACTTATTACTTGTCTGTACACGAAAGCGTTCTCTGTATAGTGCGTTTATTTAGTAATATGTGGAGGCCCTATCTGACAATACAGGAAGTAAATAGTTTAGAAAGTGACCGGTTCATAAAAATCTTCGGTAATGTCGTGGAACACTGTTTGGCGGTGGCCATTGGAATTTTAAAAAATCGTCCCTTTAAAGATCTCCAAGATGTTATAGAGGCCGTTAACACTTATTTGGATAACTTAAAAATTCAAGGTAATGATCACACTTAAATTCTTTCTCTTAAACTAAAGTAAGCGTTTATTTTAGAAAAACAGAAAATACTTCAACTTTATCCGGACAGCGTGAGCAAGTTGGCCGGTTTCAGCAACTCAATGCTTGAATTCGATACGCACCAAAAAATTGTCCATCGTAAATCGACCGGTCTGCGATTTGAGGATAAAAAAAGACTGAAACAATTGAGCAAAAGCTACAGAGAAAAACACGGTTTTCCCTACATCATTTGCTCTAAATGGGACAATATTGAGGCGCTGTGTGAAGATATTGAATCCCGTCTGATGAACACCACAGAAGAAGAAACAGAAATTGCACTTAAAGAAGTAAAGAAAATCTGCAAATTGAGAATACATGAAATCGTCAAATGAACGTTATTGTTTGCTCTCAGTCATTTTGTGATAATGTTATTGTATTATTTTATGTACCTATTAAGTTAACCTGAATGTTTTTAGGAAAAACAAATACACTTTAGTAAACAAGCATGTATATTATTATTATTGTATTAATAATATTTACAGAAGAAATAAACAACTTTATTGCACACATCACATTACTCTTCTCTGGTTAAAAACAAATTAGGGTAAAACCTAAGACCTTCTATAGAGTCATCCCGGCATGTTTTACCAAACTTTTCGGCGACTAAAAGACGTTCTTTAGCCAATGTGACTGAAATTCCTAACTTTTGGGACAACTCCTCTGCAGACAGTGAGCCGTAATCTTCAACCTGATCACACCAATTAACAGAATTTGAAAATAAGAAGTGTTGGTTTGCACTTACCAGAATAGCTGTGCCTTCAGCTATGCTATCACTATCTAAACTGCTAAGCTGCAGAACCATAACCCCTGAATTAAACTGGTACAATTTTAAAGGCAGCCCCGAAGTTTCCATTAGTTTGCAGGCGTTCAAAATGTCTTCAGGTGATAAAAGCTCCAACCCTAAAAAATTCCTTAATTAACAGTACAAATCAGTTAAATTGACTTTACTACCTCTAGCTCTATTAATTCTGCAATACACATCAGTTAAAGCCATCATACCACCCATTTCTTCAATGTGAGCAATTAAAAAATCACATATTTCCTTTGCAAGCCCTTTATAATATTGGGTGTTTGATTTGTAAGAGTCTCTGGTAACTGGATCATCAATACCCAAACTGAGTAAGTAAGATTTGAACTTTACTGTCTCATCTTCAGTAATGTCTCCTTGTTTTTCCTAATACTTGATTGTAACCATTTTAACTTTAATAATTACAATATTTAAATACCTTAATTTTTGTAGATATAACCTGAGATAACTTAACCATATCCTTGGCCATACTCATGAGTTTAGTCAAATCCTGAAATGCTACATTCAAACTATCATCTGTAGCTTTCTGTTTCTCTTGCAAACTCCTTTCAATACCGCCAATACCAGTCCTTAGTTTTATCGGCGGGGGCTGATGGTTTGATATCTGAGGTGGTATGTGAGATTCCCAGTAACGCATTTGCAGGCACTTATTCAGAGTCCCAATCACGTCACCATTGAAACCTTCCCTAAATGAGAGTTTAACAAAGTTGTACATGCTGTAAGTGACTGGCCTATCAGCATCCGGGTCATTGTGTTCCTCTAGGTGCAATCGTACTTTACGGGACCGTGAAAAACTAAATGCGTTAGATGATTCCTCTTCGATGTACACGATAAGTTGATGGACCAACCCTAGACAAGTTTGGCCTTTCGCTATTGCGCCTGGACGGCCCCATAACAGCCTGTGAGTAGTTATAATCAGTTCTCCACCCTCAAAGTTGGTTTTGACGTCTCCGTCGTACAAACGAACGTTGTTTTCGCAAGTTAACGTGTTCTCGTTGTCTACCAGAACTGGGGTTACGTATTTAAACCTGTTCATTGTAAATTTACAATAATAAAGTGTATAGTGATTTCTGATGATTTTTTGACTTATTTACATTACAATTGTATAATTAGGTTAGGTTAGTGTTGTTTTCGTCTTTTTTAATTTATTGGTCTTGCAACCAGAGCCACAATAAACAACAAAGAAGACTATACATAATTAAGTTGACATTAGTAAATAAACAAGTTTTGACTTTTTGAAAAATTTTAAAAACAAAAATAGTAGAAATTTGTATAATTTTCATAAAATAAAAGTATTTCAAGTGTGCATGTGAATAAAGTGACACCATGGAAGAATCAACTGATTCAGTAAAGGATGTTGAAGTTTGCAGACTTTGTCTTAACCTTTCTGTTGCAAGTATCAATATTTTCACCCAGGACTTTGCTAAAATGATTGAAATCCTCACTTCAGTTAAGGTAGGCACAAAAATGTTGACACCCTTTTTGTAGTAAATTAGTGTAATTACAGATAAAGCAAAATGATAGCCTGCCACAAATGTCCTGTTTAAAGTGTGCTCGGGATGTAAAATCAGCTTTTTTAGTTAGGCGGCGCATAATACAGTCTCACAGAGCACTTAGTAGCAAAGTTCGATCGTTGCAAGCTTCAAATCGAGGCGCAAGCACAAGCTCAGACTCTCACAGAACAAGTCCTGGGTCTGTGGATGTTCAAGCACCTTTCAATGTATTGCAAAGTATAATTGGGGCAGCTACAGTAACAGAGCAGCACGCTGCAACTTCAGAAAATGGTGACAGTTTATCCAGTCATTCTGGCAGTGAAATTGAAGAAACTGAAGTTGGTATTGAACCTTTAAATGTTGTGGGTGTAAAAATGGAAGAAACCAGTACAGGACCTGACAAACAGCCCATCTCCTTAAAACCCGCCCTGTCTCAAGAACAAAGTGAAAAAATTCAAAATTTAAAACTTGCTCTCAGTACAAAATACTCAAACATGATTAATTCCTGTAAACAAAAAATACATTCCTGGAAATCAATTTCTAGAAAAGACCCTGTAAATATTGGCAGGTGGATACAAACCACCAGCACAAGCAGAAACAAAACAACTTACACCACCTTGCCAACCAAAAAAAGGTCACCTCTAAAAATGTACTGCACCATTTGTCAACTGAAATTCCCCAATAAAGTCAAATACAACAACCACATGAGCCGACATCGGAATAAAATATGTCCGATTTGCGATAAGCAAATCCGAAGCGCCTATCTGAAAAAGCACATGGCATTGCACGACGCCTCTCCGGCAATGTGCGAAGTGTGCGGAATCACATGCAAAAACTCGGTGAGTCTGCGGATGCACTTTTTCTACTACCACAAAGCGGGGTTGAGTGTTTGTGAAGATTGTGGAAAGTCATTTAAGACCAAAACGAAACTATTATACCATCAAAGGAAGGATCATACCAAAGAAAGGAATTTTAAATGCGAGACATGCGGCAAAGGATTTTTTACAAAGTGTAAGTTACCCTCTAAAATCATCATCCTGTTAAGATACCTAAATTGATATTTTTTCAGTGTATCTAACAAAACACATAAACATGAAACACATGAAACTAAGACCGCACATTTGTGAATACTGTGGGAAGGGCTTTTCCGGTAAACACGCCCTTCGCACCCATATCAGACAGCATACCAACGAAACCCCGTTTCATTGCAACTTTTGCGGTGAAAGTTTCAGACAACGAGTCTCGCTTAGAGGTCATTTAAAGAGTCGACATAAAGTCCAGGAAGAGAACACGGCGTTTTGCACCACTTGCGGTAAAGGGTTTGCTACCGATATGGCATTGGAAGTGCATATGCGTTTACATAGTGAAATCAAATGTCCGTTGTGTTCAGATACGTTTGCGGAAAAATCGTATTTAGAACAGCACATATCGACGATCCATTCCAACGAGGACTATTTAGAGAATAATGCGGATATAACACATTGGATGAATGTGTAGTTTTATATTGATTCGCTGTGTATTTTAATATAAGTTTTTTTTTAGTAGTTTTTGTGTTTTAATCCTTTATAGTGTAATGTGTAATAATTAACTACAGTATCATAGCATAGAAAACATTATAAATCTAGTTCTCCATCTTAAATAGGAGGCCATGAAGACACAAAATTTGACATTTGATTAAAAGCTATTTCGAAGTTAGAGTTGCATATTTGTATTGTTCGTGAGTTTTGTGAGTGATATGAGGGTGTCGGATTATGAGCCAAGAGAAGCAGCAGGTTTCCTAAGTTTCCTAATCCCGAAAAAAAACCCAACTTATTTAAAGCTTATTAGAAAACGTTGTTGGAAATGACTTCCGCCATAAAAATATTTATCAAGTGCGTATTGTTGAATTACTTTTTTGTTGATAAATAACTTATTACCTATACAGTATATAATAGTATGTTGTAATGTTATCTATAGTATTTTTGAATTTGCGTTGGTAAAACCAGTAAAAGCACAGTTTTTTTTTATCATAACCTGATACTAATAAATAGAAAAACAATAAAACATTTCACATTTTATGGAAACTTTGACGCCTTCTAGTGGCCAAACAGTATGATCAACTCATGTGGGGATATTTTTGGAAAGCTTGAAATCTGCTCTATCCTTTGTTTTCTATGACATTTTGACGTAACTTGTCAAATAAGGGAGTAAACTATTCTAGAGTGTTTATTGTTTTATGTAAACCAGATATAACCGGCTTAGCAAAACATATCTAGTGAGCCATGCAAAACGCCCTCTCGCGGAGAAATTATCATAATAGCTATGTCCAATCTGTCAAAACGTGACTTCAAACAGTTTCATTGACATGTAAATCTAGATTTATAATGTTTTCTATGTACAAAATAGATTGCATAGGAGTTTTGTGCCATTGTCATATCATGATCAGTACATACAATACAGCGCCCCCTATTGACATTCTTATGTCGTAATTTAAGTATAAACAGAGACAATGATAGCAAAAAATAAGCGTAACTCTATTTTAACATACATTTAACGTGATTACAACAACTGAAAATTAGAAATCTTTATTGAACTGTTTATAGGAAATATCTGGTGGTTCTTCACTTGTATTCAACTGAGGTACATCATCTACAAAGAAAACTCTATTGAACCACCTTTAAACAATAACATAAAACCCACTTACAGTCTGAAATCTGCTTTAAAACCTCCTCAATCTCTTTGTACTGTGACAAAACCATAACATATTTTTCAACTAGTTCGTAGTTGTTAAAGCTTATTTGGCTCAGGACTGTTTGCACCATGTTATGTTTGAGAAATTCAGACCATTCAGCACAAACCCCTGCAAAACAAAACTAAATACCATCAACTCTACTATGAAGTTGTTTAGCTACTTCTCTGATCACTTTTGTAACAGTCCACAAAATCCTCCAACTCTCTAAATATAAACTCAACTCCAATTTTGTACAACTGTGATGAACACACACACCTAAAATTTCCAAAATAACAAAAACCAAAAAAAAAAAAGAAAATTACTTACACATTCTCCTCACTGTCATGATGTATCCAATGTGATGATTCAAAACTGTTATAGATAAAACTTAATATATTACATGTGATGTTAAGCTCTAGTTTTTCATTTTGTTTTAGGTAGTTTTGTAGTAAAATGGCCAAAACACAAAAACAACAAACATCTAAAAAACTTACACAATACAGATTAAATTACAGAAAAATCAAATAAACTCACTGTTATTAAAAGACAGAATACCCTTTTGATTGGCCTTAAGCATTTCTGTGTTGTCATCCTTTTTGAATAAGCCTCTCAAAAAAAATGTGTTACCTGAACACACTTTAAGCAGAAAGGTTAATTGGGCTATTTCTTTGTAACCTGGCCTCAGGAAGACAATTTCCTTGAAAATGTTTGTGAATAAAATATTTCTTTTGTCCTCTCCCTCACTATAATTAATATCAATTTAAAAAGGTATTTGGTAATTTCACAGACAACTTACATGCTATACTTTGCATCCCCAAGTAGCTGAATACTTTTTAAAAAGTTTATAACAGACAGAGTGAATTCTTTAGTCTGTCTAGTCAGTCTCTGTAATTAATTCACATTCACATATTTGTGTGGGGAATTTACTGAAAAACTCACATATTTTCCTATATTGTTTGTAACACTCAGAACCAAGTTGAGTAAATAATAATTAGTCTGCACAAAACCATTTCGGTGAGGAATAAGTTTGGCATATTCCCAACATGTTGGTTCAAGTTTTAAAGGTTTATCAATGCAAACAAACTCAGCCAGTTCCACATTATACAACAAAATTATTGATAAAATCTGAATGGCCTTACCAACTTCATTACCAAACTGAGGAACATCAACCCTCAAACCTTCATTTAACAAATAACTAACTTCAAACTGCTGTATATCTTCAGTTCTTAAATGGTTCCCAATCTCCTTCAAAAAGTCATCAAAGTCTTGAAGCATAATTAGTGCTACACTAACTAATTTATGTACAGCCTGTCTGCATTTTGGGGAATTTAATTCTTCAGCATTGGAATTAGTCAGAGTAAATATATCAGCAAAAACCATTTCCAGACTAATGATTTTGCCAAAAACCTCAGGGCATTTGTGATTAAAATGGGTTTCATTATTTATTTGTCTTACACAGTTGTTTTTAATTGCGTTAATTTTTAATATGTGGCATTCAATGGTTTTAGCTGTTAATAACTCTGAAGGAATTACTTTGAGAGGGTAAACTAAAAATTATTGAAATTAGGGTTAATCTAGCAATAAATTTCTTCAAATACAATACTTGGTTCTTGGATAACCTCTGCAGTTTTAGAGAACTGCTGCTGACTATTAGTTTTAGACACAGGTTGAGTATCCTGATTTGCTTTTCTCAGATCAGTCAACTGTTGTTTTAAATTGCCAATCTCTAAATTCTGTAATTTAGGAATACAATAACTCCTCAGTACTGCAAGCCTACACTCACTTTAAACTCCAACTTGCTCCTGATTGTTTTCAGTTCTTTTTCTGTGGCCAACAACTTTTCCCTCCACTCATTTGTGGTTTTCTGTTGTTCCACTTGTATTGAGGATGTGGTCTCTCTAAGTTTACTGCGTAAAATCGAAATTTCTCCGCACTTTTCGGCATTTGTTTGCTTTAATTGCCGGATTTCCGTTTCTAGTTCAAGCAAACAAAATTTGGTACTAGTTGTTGGTACCAAATGTGATATTTGAGTGGATGAGGTGAGTGCCGGTGTGTTTTTAAAGACGTTATAATCAGGCACCACACTACCATTGTGGAGATTCGGTTCGACTTGAGATGCTAATTCAAAACACTTATCTAGGGCTGCTTCATCAAAATCATCATCCCACAGTTCGTCTTCGTCCAGTTTTTGTTTTTTGCCGCTTGCTACATTGTTACTTCCAGATCCAGACCTTTTCGTCATTGTTCATCACATTCACAATTCAGAGACTTATTTAATTATCAATATACGATATTATTAACCGCATTTTCTGGTAAAAAGTTTAAACAAAAATAAAACAACACCAAACAGTGACAGATGGCAGTATTTTGTCAAATATCAAATATTTGCGAGTCGAATCACGTGACATGTTATCTAAAGCCGCTATTCTGTCACATGGTTATTACTATACTTTTTTTTTTGGAATGGTCTTTTCTTTACCATAGAAACTAAAAGTAAGGTTATGTAAATGTAAACAAACAAAAACATCAACTTTTGTAACTAATTAGCAAATATGCGACTTTCATTTAAAGTAAGTATTTACAAAATAATTGTTCATTTGCCTTGTTATTTGCTGTATTTTTAGAGTAAAATGAAATCTATGCTTGCAATTTGTGCTGGGGCCACAGGGCTTTATGGTGGCGTTTGTATTGTCCGAGGTGATGAGACATTTTACAAATCCACTGTAATGCCTTTTATACAATTGCTTGACCCTGAATCCTCTCATAAATTAGCAGTGTACATCGCTGAGCATCGGTTAATGCCTAAAAGTCGTTTCCAAGACCCTGACGTCTTAGTATGGTTTAGTAAACCACATAATTGAAATAAAATAAATTATTAAAAAATTGCAGAAAATAACTGTGCTGGGTAAGGAATTTTCTAACCCAATTGGCATTGCTGCAGGGTTTGATAAAGACGGAAAAGCTGTAATGGGTTTGAAGGACATGGGTTTTGGTTTTGTTGAAGTTGGTTCAGTTACCCCCCTGCCGCAAGACGGCAATGAAAAACCCAGAGTTTTCCGTCTCCCCGAAGACAAAGCTGTCATAAATAGGTATGGATTTAATAGTGAAGGACACAGTAAAGTACTGCAAAGAATAGAAAATGTAAGAAATGAGAAGGAGCGTCCAATTGTCGGCGTTAACTTAGGAAAAAATAAACTTTCTGAAGACGCAATTAGAGATTATGTGGAAGGTGTGAAACGATTTGGATTAGTAGCCGATTATTTGGTGGTTAACATTAGCAGGTAATCAATATTTGCTGGTTTGAGTCAAATTAATCATGTGACTTGTAGTCCAAACACTCCAAATTTGCGAGCGCTCCAGAACAAAAACAACTTGCGCGAGTTACTGAAATCTGTCCTTGAGGCTAGAAACAATTTAAAAATTGACCCTAAACCGCCTTTGTTGTTAAAGCTAGCTCCAGACTTAAGTTATGAAGAGAAAAAAGACATTGCTGATGTAGTTAAAGAGAAAAAGTGTAAAGTAGGGCTAACTATTTAAAAGCCAGTCTTCATATAACCCTTATAAACTAATTGTACTATATAGGTTGATGGTTTAATAGTGTGTAATACAACCATACAAAGGCCTGAATTAAAAAGTAAATACAGCAATGAAACTGGAGGACTTAGTGGTGAACCTTTGAACAAACTTTCCACTAATATGATAAGAGAAATGAGTAAACTAACAAATGGAATACTCATAATTGGCAAGTGTATAGGATCTAGCACCCAAAAAAATTAAATTAATGTTATATTCCAGGAGTTGGAGGTGTAACTTCAGGACAAGATGCTTATGACAAAATCAAGGCTGGTGCAAGTTTAGTGCAAATTTATTCTTCAATTGTTTATGAAGGTCCCCTTGTGGCCAATAAAATCAAATCTGAATTGATCAGCCTGTTGAAACAAGATGGTTATGGTAATGTAAGTGAGGCTGTAGGAAAGGATGTCAGATGATATTTTAATAAATGATTTAATTTAACACTTTAGTCACTCATATATTGTGAGGTAACATAATACTCAACATACATTTGATTTTCATCAGAACTAATAACCAACTGTAGTCCAAGTAGACCACTTTCCCCACTGGATATGGACACTTTACTAGCATAATGCATCACTTTAAAAATGTGCCTGATGTTTGAAAATGCATAAGTAAAATCTGTTTTGCCGCGACACTGAAATATGCTAATAGAGTCAGAGTTTTTGTTTAGGCTCACTTCTGACTCTCCCTGTAAAATTTGTTCAGTTTTCTGTACTGAAATTCAACAACACTTACATTTAAACTGGTACTTTTCAGTGTAAAATGAGGATAGTCTGGAGAAAATAAAATCCTTAAATCATCACCAGGACTGTCCAGTCTCTGTAATAACTCCACAAAAATACTGGCATTTATAACAATCTTATTTAAATTGCATTCTTCAGCCAAACTGGGATTCTCAAAATCATTTATGGTCATTGTTTTCATTTCACAGTCTACAGTTATGTTTTCTTCACTGTTATTCATTCTGCAAATTTTATACTGTTTTCTAATCTTTTGTTGATATGTGGATAATATTTACACTATTGTTAAAGGAGAACCCTTAGATTTAAACGCCAGCTTCAAAGTTGGACTGGTATCGTCTCCAAAAACATTCAAGACATCAGTTAAGGTCTTTAAATTGATTTTGAATATGTTGTCTATTGAATCTTCAACTTGATACAGTGAAAACATGTTTCTGGGAATGTAGGCTGAGGCTTCAATACAACGCATTTCATCTAAAGTGACTTTTAAACCTTCTTCCATGGGGCGTAGGATTGCAAACTAACAAAAGTGCAGTTTTATGAAAACAATAATACCTGAATTGAAGGTAACCACCTCTTTGATTGCTATTGATTTTAGGACATTGTACACTACTTTTACGTCCGTTAATTCGGCGCAAAATAACATTTTTTCGAAAATGTATCTGGCGTTTATTTGAAATCCACTATGGTCCTAAAGATGGAGGTTTGTTTACTCTTAGGATTGTAGCGGTGTTGCCTACCTTCGTGATCGTATGTTTTATACTTAATTTAAACGTTTGATGTCGATTTGTTCTTGTTGTATGTAATAATATGGTAATGTGTAACTTTCGCCGTCAGCGTTACATTTAGTTAGTTTGTAAAGTAACATTGCATACAAACATTCCTTTAGAAAATTTAAAATATTGTAGATACCGTGAGACACTCTTGTTTCAGGCAACACGCAAAACACGAATCACCCTTGTCAATGTCAAAAATGTCAACCCATTGTTCTGTCAAACTTAACAAAACAAAAACAAAGATTTTCAAAATTTGGATTTACCCCAAATTTTAATTTCTTTTCCTTTCTTCTACTTAAATGGAGACCAGCACCACGTTTAAATGTCGATTGTGTTTGACTAGTACATCGAAAAAAATTGATATATTTAGGCATGATTTTCCTAAAATGATTGAGCTGCTGACTGGCCTAAAGGTAAATTCAAGCCCCCTTTTACAGTTATGTTCATTCTTTTTATATTCCAACATTTAGGTGGACCCAACTGATAATTTTCCGAAAGAGTCCTGTCTGGACTGTGCTAAAGACGTAAAATTTTGCATGTCAGTTAGGAAGCAAATCCTTTTGTCCCATAAAACTTTACTGAAAGAGTTCTTGGAAGCTAATATCTTAGGATCAAGCATAGAGCCCAAGCATGTGCCTGTCGCTAAACCCCAAACTAGAACATTACCAAATCGCAAAGTTAAAAAAGCTGCAAAATTTTTAGAAAGTTCTAGTGAAGAAGAGTGTGATTATGACAGTGGTAATGAGGATGTGTCTTTTTCCCCTAAGGAAACTGAGGATTATGAGGTAGAAGAAAAAATCACTTCAGTACCAGATGTTGATCCTAAAAGTGTTAAAACTGAAGTAACAGATGAAACTGTTACAATGAAGATTGAACCTGAATTAACTGAACCAACACCTGTTCAGCCTCAACAACCTTTATCACCTCATAGATTGAGAAAAAAGCAAAATTTAATGGCTGCTAGTAACAGAATTTTGCAGCAGGAAAAAACTTTAGCAGACAGAAGGTATTCAAATGTGATATTTGTCAGAAAATCAATGAGAGACAAACTGAAACGCCAGGCTCAAGGCGAAAAATCCAAGTCAAAAAAGGAGAAATCTGATGAGACAAACATAATTTGGAAAAATGGCAAAAAGTATGCTGCCTGTGAAATTTGCAAAAAAGAGGTGAAAAAACATTATTTGAAGCACCACATGTCCACACATTTTCCTGAGCATTTCAGTTGTGACATTTGTGGTGTTACTACAAGAAATTTAAGGGGATTGAGGTATCATAAATTGTATTGGCACTCTTCCAAACTAGATTATATATGCGATAAGTGTGGGAAGAAGTACAGGTCTAAACATGCTCTAGATTTGCATAGTAAAAAAGAACATGGGGGAGTTAGGGACTTGGAGTGCAATATTTGTGGCAAGAAATTCTTTCAAAAGAGTATGTATTTGATTAAATTTGTTTTTTATTTTCACCGTAAAACATGCCATTTCAGTGCATTTAAAACGTCACATAGATGGTATCCATAAAAAACTGCGTCCCCACAAGTGCGAATACTGCGGCAAAGACTTTACCAAACGCACCCACCTGGTGACGCATTGGAGAACGCACACCAACGAAACGCCCTACGGTTGCGACATGTGCGGAGACCGATTCAAGTTGAAACTGTCCTTGAAAAACCATTTGAGACGGGCGCACAACTACGAGGAAAAGGAGAGGGTGTTTTGTGACGTTTGTCAGCGAGGATTCGCCTCGGAGCAGGGATTGAGGGCGCATATCAACTCCAGGATTCACGAAGGTGAAAAATGTCAATACTGTGCCGAATCGTTTACTCCAGAGTACTTGAAAGTGCATTTAAGAGAGGTTCATCTTCATGTTGATTTTTTTTAAGGCTTATTGTGTACATTTTGCTGTCAGAATAAAATATTAATTGTTTATTTTTTTTGTGAACCCTTTAATTGATCATCATTGATTGTGATTTAAAAACCAAACTGAGATCAAATATTTCCATTTATTAGGTCAATATATGTCATTTATTCCTTATCAGGCTACAACAGTAATAAAATAAATAAGCATTTAAAAATATAAATTTGTCAAAAATAAAATTGTCTAGCTATACAATACTAGGTTTTAAATCCTGTTTAAAACTGATTTCATCAAGACCTAATATACTCATATACAACATTATTCGGTATTTAATACCTACATTTAAAACATCAATTGAAACATTGACAATTATCACCATAATAACAAAGAAAGACCTTACTATAACAGTAAACTTGTCACAGACAACTATAATCACAATTATGGACCTAAAGCATGTTCCATCATTTGTATACATAAAGATTCTAAACTGTTCTCAATATCACAATTACTTTTTAAAGTTTGGGCGTCGGATTTATTTTTTAATCTTTGATTTTGACTAGTTTTTGGGTCTTCAGGGACTTGAATACCAGAGATTTGTTTTTGTAGTGTTACACTATCCACTGAGTGTCTGTGCATATGTACACTAGAACTGATCTGCATATTTGGGTAGGAGGAACTTTTCTGGGTGTCACTAGCGCCATCTTCTGGTGTTTCAAAGACATTAAAAGGTATGCCCTTCAGGTGGTTTGGTTTATTCCCGGTTCGACGTCCAGACATTCTTTGGGGACAAGATACAAACATATTTTTGGCATCCAGCTGTTGTTTCCACATATTGAGCTTCTTTTTATGTTCTACTGTAAAACAGTCCAAGTTTTCTGCCTTTTCACACAGTGAGTTAAAAGATACCATTATTTCATCAGTTGGTGGTTTCTTAGTGGACATTAGTAGTTGAGTGCAAGCCTTACCCATCACCTTCACAAATTGGGAACACAAATCCTCACCTAAACTAATTTGCAAAGGACTTTGCAACACACCTTTCAGTTCTTTAAGGGCCTCATACACATCACTCCCATTCATAATACCAATTTCCAAGTCTGCTAGTAATGTTCTTCTATTTTTGAGCTTTTCCAAGCTCAAAAGTATTTTCTGTCTAGCTCCTTTAGTTACACCAGCTTCTATTAAGTAATCTTCATTAAGATTTAGCATTTGACTGGTGGTGAGGTCATGGAATATCCAGCCATACTTATGTAACCTCAATGACTTCAACCAAGACATGATGCTCTTCATTAAAGGAAAATTGTTCTTCAGAATCTCCTCCAGTTTGCTTTCAGAGTTACTAAGCTGCATATATGGATGGACATCTTGTATGTTTTTGTCACATGACAGAGAAAAGCTTCTGGGTTTTTGGAATGGCCTCACTAAACTTTCATGAGATGACCAACTGTCTGTGTCATTTAAATAAGAAATTGCAGGCGTCAGACTATTGGATCTCTTCTTACTCTGTCCAAAATCTGTACTTGGAGTGTTAACTGGGGAGTGTACAAAGTTCTCAGGGGTGACCTTGTTTAAAACTTGCTTCAACAGATGCTTAAACATGGTTTTGTCCTCTTTGTCAAAAGCTGGATGAATGTACACATAAGACATAATCTCCACACACTCATTATAAATCTTCTTAAAAGGAGGTGTTATAAATTCAGTTAAAATCCTCTGGATGGTGTTCAGATAGCATGTGGCAGCATCCTTGTTTCCAGGCCTTAACAGCGGCAGATGATTCAGCAACAGGCAAAGGGCTGATTGAGGATTCTCAGACAAGAAATTTCTGATTACATCCGGATCATTGGCGTTTTTCTCCATTACCTGATTTTCTATGGTGTTAATGGTAGTAACCAGTTGGTCGAGGGCGTTTTGCAGGAAGCGAGCGTTAGCAAAGGGCAGGCCCACCATCAAATAGTAAAGAGCGACCGTTTTTTCGCAACTATCCCAGTTTCGGAACTTTGCCCTTAGTTCGTTCAGTTGATGGTAGAATTCGGAAAAGTCGCGTTGGCGGCCAAACTCCATGATTGCAAGACACAACGAGGACGAAACTTTAACGGTCCTTAAATTGAACGAGAAGCAAACCCGACATAAAAACTCGATTTTTTTACATTCCTTGTTTTTTTTTTATTTGGAATATTATTTACAAAGGCAAAGGTATTTATTGACAGTGACAGCAGTTTCAAATTCTTCTTCTTCTCTTTATTTTGGACAAAACCAATTTGTCTGTGTCACGGGGTAAATCAAACAAAATAACGTCATTTGTCAGGTGTCAGGTGCTAGATCTCTGACAGTCACAAAGTTAAGTTTGACATTTCTTTTTACAGTCGGATTTCTGTGCAAAGGTTTGTAAATAAATCGAAAATTTTTAAAATCTTCATTCATCCAAATTTTAACGTAATTTTTTCATACATTATCGTTAAAATCACATTAGTCATTAAGTTGGTGAAAGTTTTTATTCAGTTTTTTCGACCCTAATCGACTGGGTAACCTCCAAAATTCGATCTAAACATAACCCAAAATTTTTAGCAAGGAAAAATGGCCAAACTAAAGGGAGAAAAGAAAGGTAAAAGCGCCATCAACGAGGTGGTGACCCGCGAATACACCGTCAATCTTCACAAGAGGTTGCACGGTATCGGTTTCAAGAAGCGAGCCCCCAGAGCTGTGAAGGAAATCAGGAAGTTTGCTGAGAAACAAATGGGGACCCCCGATGTAAGGCTGGATACCAGGCTTAACAAACAGTTGTGGTCTAAAGGTATAAGGTGAGTAAACAATTCAATTATTGTATTTGAAGACTTGTTGGTTTTCTAAAATCTTATTATTTGTGAAAATCATTTGTATTGAGTCTTTCTAGTGCTCTGTTTACTACAAATTGTATGTATTATACTTGAAAATAACATTTTGGAAAACTGGGCTTTGTAACATACTCTTTCAAGTAAACATTAATAATTTCCAATGTTTTTTCACTTAAGTATCTCCTTATTTTCTAGGAATGTACCTTTCCGCATCAGAGTACGTTTATCTCGCAGAAGAAACGACGACGAAGACTCTGTACATAAATTGTACACTTTGGTGACTTACGTCCCTGTGGCAACATTCAAAGCTCTGCAAACTGAAAATGTTGACGCAAGCCAAGAATAGTAAATAAATTATTTTCTAAGTTGATTGGTTTTTTTTTGTTTGACCCCAAAAAAATTTTATAGTAATTTTAGGTATAAAATTTATTTAAATATAAAGTAGTTCTACTGGCTTAACTGTCTAGTCTACTGTAAATTTTATTTAGTGACTTTTTAGCGCTCTCTAGCGTGGTGGCTATTAACTATCGGAAAACGTTTCTTGCGCCCTCTTTGTCAGTCATTAGCAGCTTTACAGAGAACTGTAATCGACATCAAGTATTTCATTTCGTCTAACTACGATAGAGGGCACCGGCATATGCGTAAATCACAGTTTGTGATTAAACAAGAGAAAATTATATATTTTTCAATCAATCATCAAATAAATCACTTTTTTTAACAATTGCTTACTTGTTAATTGTTTTTGAACTACTCTTTTGGCATCTTTATCACAAAATGAGATTTGACAGTTATCACGTGCTTGATTAATACTTTTCTAGGTCGTAATGTGAGGTGACACTTGTCAAATGTTTAATTGCTTTGCTTATTAGTGAACTGAATCCAATCCAATATAAGCATTGCATGTTGCAAATTTGCTATACTGTGCCATACCATCAGTCTCAAGTCCGGTTACATCTGTAAATAATTATTTTTTTGTCATTTCAGTGCAGATTACAGTGTGACAGTGCTGCCACTTTTACAGATTACAGTGACAGGTCAAACTAAAGTCACAAGATTTTGAAAATATGAATAATAAAGTGATGTATCATATTTTACTGAAAAACCGTCTGATGCATAATCTGCTCTTCGTTTTGTGTATGATTAATGCCCTAAACCAACACGGCATCCCCGTGTGCGTCTCTACAGGGGGTTCGGTTGTGTCAAACCGTTTTGCTAACATCAGAAATAAATTAACCTTTAACCAGTGGTGGAGATGACCGGTAGGTACTTTTTAAGTGTTTAGAAAAGAAATGCCAAAGTCACTGTCAGTCAGGTTTGGTTGTTACTCTTCTTTACAAACAATTTTGGCAATTGACATGGTGTAGTATGTTTTGGGTTAAGGCCAAAAAAAATTTAATGGCACGTCTAGGGCTGTAAAGTCGAATCATCAGGTGGTAACTTTCGCAAAATAGGATCAGATTCTGATGGCACGTCGAGAGTATATTTTATTTGATTTAGGTAAAAACTAAAAAGGTAGGTAGAAGGTTTGCAGACAGAGGATCACTTCTTGCGTTTTCATATTAAAAACTTAAGTCACCCCTGCGTTATTTATCCTATTTTAGACAAGATGACGGTGGGAAAATTTCCTGATTCCACCGCATTATTGTCGGATCACGGGGTTTGATAAAAGGGTCCCCTTTTTAATAACGTCGACTTTTATTCGCGCCTTTTATATAAAATTTTTGTCTGAGACTAACAGGTTGCCCAAATCGGCGTATAAATTACGACAATATCATTCGTACAGGTGTCCTCGCTTATAGACGCTCCTACGATATAAAAAATTCTCTTTTGTTGTCATTCAGGTAGATATCAAAATCGTATAGAACGTTTTCATATATTTAAAGTTTGTCACTTTTAATGCGTTCATAATTAACACACCTGAACCTGCAAACGTGCGTGAGGTTGCGTAAATTTTCGCCCATATTTTTGTATGGCGGTTTTAACCTACTTTTAAAGGCACGCTAATTGGAAATGATAAGAAACTGAATTTTTAAATATTTGTGGAAAACACTGAAAAAAACCCCCAAAAAATGAATTGCACTGTTTGTAGTTTGTGACAGCTGAAAGCTGCTTTTTTTGACCAATAGAATATTACTAATAAATTATTTGGGGGTGTATCATTTCAATTTGACTGGAGTGTACGCGCGTCCAACAGACAGAGAGAGCAGCAGATATCCGCGCATTTATAATCTGTGCGTATATGTGCGTGCCCGTTTGATGTTTGTCTAAATGGGTGCATTGAACTTTTTGCGAGTCCAAATTTAAAATAAACACATTCCATGGGGGCAACCAAATAAATTAAAAACGGGAACAGATAAAAAAAAATGAGCCACGATAAAAATATCAGCTAGACTAGTCTAATAAGATTTATAGAATGTTTGATTATTTTTAATAATCAGTTTTTTTAGAAGGAGTATTAAAGCCTAAGAAATATAATAAGAAGAAGAGTTTGACGTAGCAAAAATTTAACCAAAGATATGCAGTGTATGTCATGGATGGGCTATTGAATTTAAACATTAATAAAACTATGAAATAAACAAATTAGTTTTTATCACTCGGCTAGTAACATTGAACCGTTTCAAAACTCTTGATCGAAATTTAGCCATGTATTTTTTTGGGTTAAGGTGAACGCCATGCTAATTTTATTATTAGTAGTTAATTAGGTAATAATTGTTATTACGTGGAAACCGGTCATCTCGTGGAAAGATTCTGAAAATCGTGAGCGCAAAAACAAATAAGAAACCGTCTCGCATATCTCTAGAACTAAACAAACACACACAACAATCGGTCGTTGACCTGTTGAACGTTTCCCTTGGAATAATCGCAAACAAGCGATGGTGCAATAATTGGCCAGCCGAATTTTACGGAACGCGAGAGAAAATGCGTGGTACGCGTGCAACGTTGCGACCTCCACTTTAACCAAAAAACTTGTTCCACGTCTAACTTAAAACTGTCCTAGCGTGGAGGAGATAACGGAATCTTGGCAACAGCGCTAACAGCTTTCAAATTACATGTTGAGGGTATGAATAAAAAAGAAACACGTGATCGTGACACACTTGGCGAACTTTGTGTATAATTAAGTCACCGAACTGTTTTGCATTCTCTATGTGATTACAATCTCAAAAATAAGCTAAACGTGTTTGAGCTTTCTTTCAAAATAATTTTGACAATTGAAAGTGTCCAAATTGAGATCATTGAGTTACTAATTTCTCCTAGATAGGGAATAAAGTGTAGTAAGTTTTTAAGACATTAATCATTTAGAAAAAATCTGTAAGGTAGCCATTTAACAGTGGTTCAACCTGCAGCCCGTTTCCTAATTAACGACACACCAAATCGATGCACCTGCATTAATATTATGTAAAATTCGGGGTCTTTCGAAAAAACTTCCCCGCCCATGTTAGCCTTGGTACCACCGTCGTCGTCTTGTTCGTTCCATCGCGGTCGTACCCGAACATTCCTTTCAGCTTTTATCCGCTAGAAACGAAACGACGATAATCAAATTCACACAACGGCGCGGCCAAAAATGCAGCCGAGTAAAAAAAGGCATTAAATGGGCCCGCTTTTCGGCCGTACCCCTCGCCCCTCGGCTCCTTGACCTGTCTCAAGGACAACCGAACGGGGTAAAAAAACTCGGAGGAATATTCGGTACCACTTTTTTGGTACGGTCCGTAATCGTGGAGCGTGACCGCATCAACGCATCTCGCAATCTAGACCCAGAACATTTTGTAATGATCGCTCCATGATAAGTGATAATGCAGTTATTGATGTTTACCACGTATAAAGACCATTAATGATGTTTGACAGAAATGTCAAAATGAATGATTTTGAAAAATGACATAACGTCACAAATGTGATTTTTCTTATGGACATCAACAAAGCGTTTGATAGTGTCTGGCATAAAGGCTTACTGTACAAACTATACAAACTCCAAACCCCTAAATACTTACTTTACACTATCAAAGACTTGTTAGAAAACAGACAATTAGAAGTACGAATTGACAACACTCTCTCCTTTCCCTTCTCTCCAGAACAAGGACTACCTCAAGGTTCACCACTCTCCCCATTCCTCTATAATATATACTGCTACGACATATACAATCACAACCTACAGGACAAAATGCAAATAGACAAAACAGCCTACATATTGCAATACGCTGACGACACCGCACTTATCGTCCATGACAAAACCACTGAAAAAGCGGTAAACAAACTTCAATCTCTAACAGACATGACAATGACTTGGTTTTATACTTGGAGACTCACACCCAACGCGACGAAAAATCAACTCCTGCTTTCCAACCATAGAATTAACAGAAAATCCCCTGCAATAACAACAGACGGTCACATAACTGAACCAAAAAACTACGTAAAATATCTAGGACTCACAATAGACCAAAAACTTAAATATACAAAACACGTACAAAACATCCGGACAGAAATAACTAAAAGAGCAAAACATTTTCGCTCACTAACATACAAAGACAAAGGAATAAGCATAAAAACCGCCACAAAAATATACCAAGCCATCTGCAGACCTTTGTTAGACTACGGACATATAACTATGACAAACACAACTGAACGAAATAAACGGCACTTACAAACAACAGAACAAATCGCACTAAGAATAATAACACGAATAAGACATCCCCAAAACCCACTTCATAACCCCTCAAATGAGTTACTATACCAACGCACAAACTTACCAAGAATAACAGAAAGACTACAACAAATTCTGGACCATACTAAATCCTCTGTGTCTCACAAGACAGACAAGACAATCTCGCTTCCTATTTCCTTCAACTACCCTACTAGAACACTTACACATAACATAATCCTCAACACTACTTTAGACTAACTTTTTTTTTTTTTTTTAAATATGTTATTTTGTAAATACTTTACCTAGTTAAGTTATGCTTTTTTTTTTGTAATCATATTACAGTATGTATTTCTCATCACATAGGCAGAAAGACCAAACTGGTCGATAGCCTGTTTCGTTGTAAACGTAACAAAGATTGTATATATATATATATATGTGATTTTTCGTGAAAAAACGCACAACAGAAAGAATTATGACCGGTTTTGGTTATATAAACTGAAATAAATTAGAACGCCAATTAAACAAATCGTCTTTTTGCAATTTAAGTCCTTTGTTGTCAGTAGCTAATGCCAATCTAATCAGGCCAATAAAAGAAGAAGAGTTGGGGACCAAAATGGCGGACACTGACAATGCCGACATTTTTTAATTTTAAATCATAAAAAATGTGGTTTTAACGCTGCATTTGACGTCACGATGACGTAATTTAACGAACAAACTAGTGATGGGCGTATACTTTACCTTACCGGTTCTTTGAAAAGTAAAATTAAATGTGACAGAAAAATTTACCAATTTTACCAGTCAATTTATGGGTATAATTGAAATTTGCTTGAAACCAGAAATTCGTTTAGCAGATCTTTACGAACATTTTTGCTCTCTTGCAAATTTTTTGTTTCACCATTTTCTAGTTATTTAGGAGAATCAAATTTTCAAATAAGTTGAAATTTAAGCAACTCGGTTATTTTTGGGGATTCAGGGTGGTTCAACCACTTAAAAAGAACCGTTTTGAGCTCTTCTTTTCAGTGATGTTGAGCAATAAATTCTATCTGAAAAATTGCGTACAGGGTGACCAATTTGAACTGCCAGAAACACAGTTTGAAAGGACAGGGAGAAAATCGCCTGTAAAACCTACTTGGAGTGAAAAAATGACTATTTTAAGCTCATTTTTGGAATCCTGATTGAATTTCCTATTCGATAACCTGGAAAAACATTAAAACAAATTTTGTACAGAAAAGCATTAATTTTGTCAGTTTTTCTTTATTTAGTGAACATTTTTGTTGGTATAAACTAACACCATTCGGCAGAGTCCACTTGGTGCCTAAGTGTAAACAAGCGTTCAGAAAGTGATATGTTTTTGACGTGTCAGTATCTATTATGTTCAAGTGAATAGAAACTCGCCCTGTTCCCTCCAAAAAACCGATGAAATTAGACCCTATAGGTACTTCCAATCAACGAGTTGCCAACACTGGAATCTGAGCAGAGAAACTGCTCCGTATAACTGTGGGAAGTTGGACTCCTCTAGGGGTGCGATTTCGTTTACTTGCACCACCAAACCCATAAGACTTTGATCCCTCAGACTAAGCTGTGACATTTCTAGACGTATTAAGTACTTTAGCACCCTATAAGAAAAGTCCCTTTGTGTGGGTTGTATAATCCCAAATTTGCGCAAGTTTTTTTCCATTTTGGGCGGCTACCTTTTTGACCACTTTCACGCAATAACGTCGCTTCCGAACTTGGCAACGGTGATAAGAATCGTTAATGAAATTGCCTTTTCTTTCGTTTTCCTGTATAGTACTCGCCACACTCATGATTGAAATTTAAATAGCTTTCGAGCCGGTACGGCATTATCTCTCCTTAGTTCATTGAGATTTGTAATGAAAGGCACCGCTAACTTTTTATTCACTCTAATATGCAGACGGGACACATGCAGCATAATTTCACATGACAATACCCGCAGCAGGACTAGTCAACCGTCTGACTAAGCAATTTAAAATTTAAATATAAAAGGAACAATACTCGTTTATATACGACGGCCATCTAAACAATCCATGATTAGTTAAACCGCGATTTAAATTGCTCATTTCAATATTATTAATTCTACTAGATCAGGTAGGTTGTTATGTGGAACACCGTATCTATCAAAGTTAATAACTATAGTACAGATGAACAGAATTTGCCTAAATCTTAACAAAAGCTGATTTTTTTGAAAAAAAAAAACATTATTTCAAAAAGTAAATCTGTCGTTGCGCAATTTGAAACTGAACCTAATGACGTTTTAAAAATTATGATTTTCCAAGTACTTCCGAAGATATATGCCAAAACCGAAAAAACATTTTCAGTGCCACTCTTTATCAGCTATACGATGACGGTTTCATAATTTCCGCCCGACGTTTCTTCTGTCAGCAGTCATCATCAACTTTCTTTTTTGTTATAGACGCCATATTGGATTTTTACAGGACCAAATACAGCATTTTATTCTCAATTCAGTGAAGTATGACGACAACTTATGAGTTGTTTTATAAATGACAAATTAATTCAATAAAAATTAATTTAGCCTTAGCTGTCTTTGAATACCGTCAAAAAAATGGCGACAGTTACAGCAAAATGGACACTAGATTCATGTTCTCCATGCCGAAATTAGTTAAAAATTGACACGTTTAAATCCAATATGTCGGCCAAGAACACCCTTCATTTGAAGAAAACGTTGGTGCATTTTTCCAAAAATGAATTAATTATTTGAAACATTCCGTAGACATATCATATGATCGTAGGTAGCTAATGAATGGAGTTATCACGTGACGTTGAGCTTGCACTGTTAAGTTGTCCCGTTTGGCCGCTAGAGAGCGTCAAATTTGATTACCTTTTAACGGACATTTTGCTAAATCTCTCGAAAACGATTTGAGTGAGTAGTGTGAAATTTTTACTATGTATGCTCCTCAAAGAGACGTTTTTTCATTAAAAAATATAACATTTTTCTTCTTCAACTGCCTTTATTAGTTTAGGATAATGGTAGATGTGTGAGGGAAAGTGTCATTTGTCAAAATGTCATTTTTTATGGGTGCCATGTCTTGAGAACTGCCAAAAATGCCATAATTTCAAAATCGCCTGTAACCCACTTGGAGTGAGAAAATTACTGTTTTAAGCACATTTTTGGAATCCTCATTAATTTTCCTATCCAATATCTTGATAAAACACTACAAAATTTGGTACAATCACAACAGTGTGACTGCTAACACTTAAAAACGAAAAAAGTGAAGTTTACTTTTTTAATTCTTGTTTTCCTCCAGGCTCCAGGTCCCAAAAAGCTTTAATTACAGCAAAACCAACCAAAATCAAAATTGCTTGAAATAAGCTACTCTTAAAATGGGTTTTGCTATAAGAACTAAAATTAGTTTGAAGCAAAATCGATCCAAAATGACATCTTATTTGTTCTTCAAAGTATGTACTTTTTTAAATAGAATTTTTACGTGTTTGATTACTGTAAGTCTATCTTTCATATTTCATTTCCTCCAGATGCCAAAATCCTTTAATTACATCAGGAACGACAAATAACATTATGGTTCAAATTTGCTTGAAATAAACCAGTATCATAATGGGTTTTGCCATAAGAACTGAAGCTCTGTTTTAAATATAATCTACTTTGCACTTTTTCAAAGAGCATTTCCATGTTTTTGACATATCTGCAGATATTGGCAATTTTGGCAATCATAATCCCTGCTGGTCTCAAAAAAAAAATTCTGACTTGAGTTTTGTTGTTTATTTAAGAATAACCTCTATTTTAGCTACTAACTAGTTTAGTTGTAAAAAGTGAAAAGTCTGAAAATTTTTCAGTCTCCAAATAGTCGAAGAGGTAGAAACATTATACCGGTACAGTATTCAGGATGATGATAAAAATATCAAAAATACAACAAAAGCAAGTACAAATGAAAATGATTATTAGGACCTAGGTATACAGTAAATACTAAATTCTCTCTCTGGTTGGTAGAGCTGTTTTCATTGACAGCTTTGACGTAAAAGTTTGATAGATGTAGCAAAAAGTTCATGAATTGGAGGAATAAGGAGGAGGTAAATAAATTTGGCGTCCAAAACAGTGACAATTAATTGATAATTTGGCAACACCGTGCAATGGCCAAACGACATCGAGCGAGAGCGCAATAAACGCTGCGTTTCTCTGCATCATCTGCAGGCGGCAGAGCCAAGGCCAAAATAACGTCCTGCACCACACACTATCCGGTCCAAAATTCAATGACCCAGCTTTGTAGAGGTTGTTTGGAGGGCACGCATTGCGTGCCCGGCGACGGTTTTTTTCTTTAAGAGGGGGGAGAGGAGGAGAAGGGCTGCGTTTCGGCGGGTTCGCCGCGACTGAGCGGAGCGTATTCGGCCAAAAAACGAATAAATCGGGAATGTCGAGATTACGATTAAGGATGGGCGAAAGGAGAGGGGGGCGGGGCTGATTTGGCTGACTGCTTCAATCCGTACACGGAGACTTTTATTTATTTGGGCTTTCTATTTTCGGGCCTCGAATTATATACAGAATGTGAACTTGGCGACGTCGTTGCCTCTAACCAGATGCAACCATGTTTAACGACGCTAAACAGATTATTTTTATTACGTATATGCAATTTGTGATCAAAGGATGTGTATTCACCATTAAATTTAAAAAAAATCAAACTTTCCACTCACTGTTCAGTGATGCCAAACCAGACATAATTTACAAAAAAATTGAGGCAATAATTTTTTCAAAAAAAAAAGAAGCAACGCCACTGGCCCGTATATTTACACTCAACAGAGGGTGTTTTGGTATTCGCGCTTTTAACTGAAATAAATAATGTCTCGAAAGAGTTGGTTGGTAGCAAACTTAAGTCAACTTTGTCAGGGCAATAACCTACACAGAAAAATCTATGATAAGGGCACACAGTAGTTTGTTTTGTGTTTAGTTTGCTTCTTTTTTTGACCAATCACAAACCAAGAGTAGGCTTTCATTTCATTCAAATTGACAGAGAGCAACACAGAAATCAACGTTGCCAAACCCTCTATACTAATCATAATGGGGGTTCAATAATTGTTATGGTCAGGTCGCCTATGGATGGCAATTGTCACAAAAAGCGTATGTCTTAGATAACGTTGCAAACAATTATTATATGACAGCTGTCATTTGAAACCATATACGAACTTATCAACGGCCCTACGTTCATGCTAGAACGAGAGAACCACAACCAACTACGACCATAACAATTATTGAACACCCGTAAAGCTGAATTCATAGTTTGAAATCCGCAAGAAGTAAGAAGTAAGCAGTAAACCGAATTAAAAATAAACAATATACAGAATATACTTGTAGCACTTTCATTCATAGTTTGACAAATAAGCGCAAGCCGCATGAACCGCAAGCAGTAACTGACAGACTACAGATTATCAAAGACTTTGACAGACGTCAAAGCGTCGAACTATGAATTGAAACATTTGCGGGAGGCTACTTCTTACTACTATTGCTTGCTGCATGCCGCTTACTTCTTGCGGAATTAGAACTATGAATCCAGCTTTACTAACTGACAGAATAAACTGGCGCGTGTATTTAAGAATGATTTTGCTAAATAAACATTCGGTGCGTATATCAGGGCCATTGACATGGCAATAATAATTTTGCCTCACCTTGTATGGAAACCGGTCAAGTTGACCCACTTTAAGCTAGTCGAAAATAGTAATTGTGAAATTAATTTGCATGATGGGTGAAGGTCTTAAAAACAAACATTTTTATATGCGGCCGCTCAACAAGTTTTGCCAACTTAACAAATTCACCTTTCAATAGTTTCTGGTTGTGTCACTTTCTCGTTTTGGTTATCGACCGAGTGATGCAATGGTTGTTTGATTACCGTAGTGGATTTAATTGGGTTTGATTTGTTTTTATTTTTCTAGTTCAAACACTGGCACCAGTGGAAATAGAGATTTATTCTCGAGTTGTTATTTGTTATTGTATACAGGGGCTAGAGCAACATAAACTGAGATGAAAGGAATCTCATTAAAACCGGGCCGAGTGCCCTTGAACTCCAAAACAGTCGGGTCCTAATTACATCCCATTTAAACCATAACACATACTCTCATCGTCTACCGCAATAATTACATAGGAGGAAGAGAATTAACGGCTCCTTTATAAGCCATTTAGCTGCAGGCATACGGGTTATATAGAGGCAGACAAGAGAAGATATAAAAAAAAATTATATTAAAATTAATCAACCGAAGAGGAATGGATTTCTACATGAGACGGCAACATTGCATCAGAAATTGCGCTGAGGCAGTTTTTTCTTCACCAATCACAAACAGTGCTGAAAGGTATGGCCATTCTAGTTGCATCACCATATCTACGTTTGTGATTCTTAGACTGACAGGTTAAATAAAGTTACAGAACAATGAATTGGATTTAAAAATTGCATTGCCCAATTACGCAAATTAGACAATGACAATTGACATGTTCTTCAAACATGGCTGCAACACCGCGTATATAATAGCTAATAAAAAACGGACCTTTTAAAACTCTTAATTGGTGAAGCAGACAGACATGTGCACTTTCTAATGGGCTGGCTGGAGGCCCACATGTACTGGCTATTGACAAGCCCATCAAAATCATTCCGCTTGATAAAAAAATAATTTGCTTGATTACCGGTTTTTTTGGCGATATGCGGGAGGAAAGTATTTTGTATAAAGAATGCCCGTCATTCAATTAAAATGATCGAAAAATCAATGCGTATGATGAGGGTGGTTATAATAAAATACAAAAAATGTTTACGTGTGAATAATGTTGACCCTGCGTTGTTGCCACTTTTACAATTTTTCAGTTAATCTAACTCGATGATACTAATGTTTCGGTCGAAATTGAAAAACCACATTGAGGAAGTCCGAAAAGGCCAATCTTAGATCGGCCACTGAAATCGTCGAATCACGTTCCGCTTGACATACCATCTTCTGCATTTAGACTGGTTGTTGTGACTGGAAACCATGACGCAAACCATTTCGGAATGGGTTAGGCCGAAAAAGTCTGGTTGGCATTGTTTCGTGTAATATCATAATTTCTTATTTCCTCTAGCGCATCACGGTTTATTATACCGATAATTAGAGGGTCAGTTAAATGACAGTTTAACTTTAATGATAAACGAATCTTTAGACTAGGTTTACTTAATTTATACAGTACAACCCTGATGTGGTAAGAAAAGAGAACCATGACAAATCAATGAGTCGAACAAAAATGGCAAGAAATCTTGAGTCTTGTTCAATTACGTCACATCCTCTTTGACAGATCGACAAATGTCACTTACAAAGTTTATTAGTATCTTTTCTAATGGTTTCCAATGTATAATTTTTGAAAGAATGTGTTAGACTAATAGGCCGTAAAGTCGTCCACCATTGAATCCAAAATCTACCTGAAAAATCTCGATGCAAAATATTGGGTTACCCAAAATGCACTTGTTCGTCTGCCCATCAAAACGGGATTGTTTGCCTTTGCCCAAATTGGCTACAAAAAACTTTCTGATGAGGGTGAGATTGGCTTATCTATTTGACGTGAAATTTCAGATATAACGGTACTAAGAAAGGGGCGATTTTGAACCGTTCCGCATAGCGGTACCACTTTAGATACCGAAGGACGCAATCAGTTCGCAACTCTTCTCTAATGGGTTCCTGGTTCCGTGGGAAAGTTTTTTTTCGCTCATCGTAATAATTAGAAAAGGGTTCGTATAGCGGATATTTTACCCTTCTAACGGTACCATAATGATTTGTGAGGGTTGCGAAATCGAAACCGGCTAATAATGATTCTTAAGGGTGTTTAATCGTTGGGCGTAAACACAACTTAAAAAAAATGTGTTTGATATTTGTATTTTAATAATAAAGTCAGTTTCTTCCTATTGTATAACTATAGCACGTACAACCAGTCCAGAGTTACCATTTACTGCATTGCTAAGTTTCTCCTAATCTGTCAAATGTTAAACAAATAGCTGGAGCATGGTTGGTTCGTAATTTGTGAATCACAATAACCTAACCTAACCCAACCTCAAATAATTTTATTAGGTTTTTTCAGTCCATCGATACCAAATAACTTCTCCAATACCCACAAAAATCGCAACAACCATTGCCAAACCATAAATCAACCACAATTTCCGTCCAATAAAGTAACCAGCAATATACGAGATATGTTGGTGGTTTTCATTCAGTTTGATGGGTTTCAGAATCAAATCAGCTTCACCCAACAACCCTAACCCAGTATTGATTTTATCATAGTAAACATTACCATAATTAATTACGAATGAATTTAATGAGGGCATTAAGGGCTCAACCAACTGGTAGTAGCACATTTCCTTTGAATGTCTAACCGTGTAGAGCGTAAAAGTGTTCTTCCTGCATATTATCGCCCTTGGGGTGCAATTAACCATTACGTCCCATTCGTAAGTGAATTCGTCCGGTCCGAATGGTACAGTTTCCATTCGTTTAACAATTTTGTGGTACTCCGGATGGTTCTTTAGGGCGTCTGTAGCTAGAGCTACTATACCGGGTCGGGCAAAAATTTGAGTAGTAGTTTTAGCAAAGTCGTTAAGGGTTTTGACACGTTCCAGTGAGAATTGAGCAGTATATCTAGAGAAAATTTGCAATCCCGCCAAAGTATTGGTAAAAAATGCCCCTACTAGAACTGTTGCATAGAAAATTCGGAAACACTTCAGTCGGTAGGTTCTGATTGGTTTGAATGTGAAAATCATTACAAAAACCAATGCAATTTCGCTTAAGGTTAATCGACTGAAAGTTTTAAAGTAGACGAAAACTGCGATAGAAAAAACAGTGACTAGAATCGCAACCATTCTAAGGTAAAATCTGGTTTGGTGGGTTGCGTAGCTTTTAGGTATTATAATAATGACGTCATCGCGCCAAAATGGATAGGTGTAGTCAACCTACAAACTCAAAATGCAAACTTTTATCAAAACTGTTTAAAAGTGACTCACCAGATGTCGTTTTAAGTTTAAAATTTGTGTGTTGACCACCATTTCTGCTTCTCCTCTGATCACTTGTCCTATGGCTCCTGTCATGTCATTTTCATCCCCGAAAGTGTGTCCATCTTTGGGGGTTGTAAACTCGTACGGTATTTGTAGATATTTAAACAGTAAAGTAATAATTTCAACATTAATTCCTGAGTACAAATCTCCATTTTTCACCACCATGGCGCTTTCAAACAACGTCAAGCAAAAGGTTTTGTTGGTCTGTTTGGTTTGTGGGGGAATTAATTGAAGTCTTGCATAATCAGGGTTGTTCACCAGTTTGGTTTGGTAAAATTTCGATACAGTCATTAAACCTGTTAAATTGTCAGTAGACAACACAGTGTAACTCCTCCATCTTTTAAGGTAATACGGTTCAGTTAAATTGACTATTAATACAGGAATTTGACAAAAACTGATCGCCTTTAACAGGTAATTAAATTCACCGTTTGTTATCGAGTTTGGAGTAGGTAAAATCAGTGCCAAACCTTGAGTTTTCAGTGTCAACTCCATGCAATTATTCACTGTGGTACGTGGAAGAGTTGTTGGTGCAATTTTAGCTGCTACAGAATTTTGAAAGCAAAAAATCAGCACTAGTGGTGTAAACATGTTGAAAGTGAATGCAACATCACCTTCTAAACCCGATAGTATATGAGATGTAATTACCACCAGACATAGGGATGTGACAAAACAGTTCGGATATATCAGTGTATTTCCTTCACAGGTTTCAGACAAACTAATAGAAAGTATCGATACATTGCCCCCTCCGTATGAAGCAGTTTAACACCCAAGTTAATTATGACAATTTATACCATAAATCATAGATTCTGTGAGTTTATGGTTTCAAAAGCAGCTGCAAACTGAAAAAATGATTAATTTTCAAGAACTGTATCGTACGAACGTTATTCTGAACTGTACTAAAATAAAAACACTAATTTAGGCATTTACTTATTTACTGAAAATACAACTTAAACAAAATTTCACTAATAAAAGCTAGAATCGACAAACTAATCCCCACAACATAGAATATCCATGGTAACTTTTCACCTGGTTTCGTCATACCGTATGGTTCAAAATCGTTTTTCAATTTCCCTTTCAAAGAGGGTGAGTTCTTAGTATAATTGGCCACCAAACCTCCTTCAATAATTCTGGAAAGAGCCTCGTTGAACTTGTCCAGAAATGGCGAACGATAACTCAAGACATAAGTACTTAAACTGGGAACTATAGCCTCTGGTACTATATCAAAACAGAACTCTTTATTTTGCAAGTAACTTCGTTCTTTAAAGTACTCGGCAGTACTATAATGGCAAATGATAGCGTGAACACTACAGTTTACGATTATTTTCCTTATGGTTCTACTGCTTTCTTGTTCACTTTGGGCTGTTTGGATACGTGACAAGATTAAACTTGACTCATCTAGGTTCTGCAATGACTGATTTAAAACTCCAATTATAGTGGGGATCGAGAATATTTTGTAGTCAGTTTGGGCGAACTGTTTGATGCTTTTCACACCCAAATTGCAGGAATGTAAAGCCGACGCTGATATAATTTGTATATTAAACAATGTGTAACCGTAAAAAGCAACGACCATCATACTCGCATAAATTATGCGGAAATACCTTCTTTGAAACTCTTTTATAGGCTTTCCAGTGCAAATTAGTACGAAAATTATCAGAGTTTCGATAAAGGACTTTTTGTTTTGTCCAGTTTTATTAATGTACACGTACAGAGACACGATGATTGTGGTAGAAAATACGGACGAATACTTGGTAAAGTAGAAGAGACGGGACGTCGTTTGTTTCACTGGAATTAGTACCACCAGGTCGTTTCTGTGGTAAGGGTAAGTGTATTCAACCTAAAAGAGAGTTTAGTTAAGTTAATTTTACTTTTAGTAAAATCTGTAGGACGCTACTGTACTGTCAGAAACGTCAAATAAAACACCCTCTAGAGTGACACTGAGATTTTTTTAAAAGAAAATCACTTTAATACAAAGTTATTCAAGTGAGTAACCATTATTCATTACTAATCATATTTTACAATTTTTTTGGTTTAAAAGTAACAAATTTACACCAAAAAGTTGACAAGCGTCAAAACAAAAGTCAATGAAATGACAAAGTGGTGCTGGATGGGTCAAAAACTCTTCTAATTTAACCAGAATATACTTACAACATTGTCCGTTATAATTTCGGTGCGAAAAGCTCTAGAGTTTAAAGCCATTTGAGCTTCTCCCCTAGCAACGGCACCGTAAACACCAGAATACTCCCCCACGACACTTCCGTAGGTCATTCCGTCACTTGGTGCTCTGTAAACGTACGGAAACCCAGTGCAACCAATCAAAATTTTCACAACAATAGCGTCTTTTCCATAAAACTCTTTCCCACTTTTGATGGCGTTGGCTGCTGGAAAAGCGGCCACCGTAAAGTAATCATTCTCGAATATCAGTTTATCTATGGAGTTTGAAAAGATTTGACTACAATTCAGATGGAGTTTTTGGATTTTGCGCAAGTCTCTACGGTCAATTGGTATGTAAGTTACTGGGTCTGCTTCTCCTGTCTCGTTGATAAACAGAAATGACACTATCGGAAGTAGGTTGTATCTGGTTAGACCTGTGGTCGAAGTTTTCATTCTGAAAAAGTTGATAACTTTTTCGAAATTGATCCGTGAAGCTCGGTTGTAGTTGGTGAAAAGGATTTTGTCACCAGTTCTAAAGCTGCCGCTACCATTTCCCATCAAATTAATGTGAAACTTGCTCTTTGACAAGAAAAACACTTTAGACTCTCGCGCTAAAGTACTAGCACGTAGTGGTCCAACAGGGAACCATGTAAAACCGCGTTTATTCGCTTCGAAATCGTTGTAATTATACACGGGGACATTCACTTTATAGATGGCCTGAAGTATAAAGTCAAACGGTTGATTACCATCTGGTTCGTGCAGAATCACCCAAGACCAAACAGGTTGAGACTGACTGAAATGCCTCAAACATGAATGAAAAGCTGACAAGTTGATACTTAAGGAACCGGGAAGGGCAAATTCTAATTTACAGTCAACTGACCCAACATAAAGTACAAACAACCCAAAAAGAATCATTGTTACTATGTGGAGCATAAAAGGCAGTTGGAAACATTTCGTGAGCAATATTTATTGAAATGTTGTGTTTTTCTAATACTCAGTCAATTTACAATAGTTAAATGGTAAATGGATGTTGAACAAAGAGGTCATATATTATAATTAATTGACGGAATAAAATAAGGTATTAGGTTAAATCCACATGTGCAGTATTTGCGTAAATTACAGAATGGTTTGTAGTTTTTTGACCAAACTGTGATGATAAATTGAGGCCCTTTAAAAAAATATATTTTGTAAAATATAGAATTCCACTTCCTTGCCGTTTTAATTATACAAAGGAATCCATATGCCACTTTGCGGTAATGATAGCTTCATAGACAATTCTCCACAATTGTCTATTCCATTAAAAGCAAAGTTCGCACGAAACGCCACCCAGTGGCGTATCCAGGTAAAAATTCACTGCAACAATGCACACAGTAGCTTCCACTCTTTTATTCTCAAACAATAGTAGAGTACGACACTGTCTATTAACAGGGAGTAGTAGTGAATCGAGCCGATATCGATTTGAAATTACGGTAATTTTGTATGAAAAGCCAATGCGCATTACTAATTAAATATTAACGATGCGCAATATCCAGAACGCGCGTTTTATATACAAACACAAAACCGATAAAAGAGTTCGCATATAATGAGAACTGTTTACTTAATAATTGTAAATTACCATTTATCAGTGTCGTCCTTTATTATTACGTCAAAACTGTCATTTGTCAAATATTCAGTTATTAAAATGCTGTCAAACAAAAATACAATGATCAGAATGTTAAACTTGACAGTTTTGGCTACGTTTGTTTTGAGTTTTGATGAAACGAGTCACGATGATGTATTTATACAAAATCTGAATGTGACCAACTGTCAAATTAGTCTTTTTTTCTCTAACGTTTAGCGCTTTTTGTCATATTTCTTCATTTTGTACGTGATTTCTTAAATGTATTTTCAGATATCAACCTAGGTCATTGACACTTGTTCATCATTAATTTATGGCTGACTTTTAATAGTTATTGCAAACAATCGGTTCGTATACTTTTAAGCAATAAGGCCTTTGTCTATTTGATTTACGTTGAGCATGCCTGGCAGACCAATTTTTTCCCTATAAAACTTTAATATGCCATTAATTCCTCCTCCTCATCTAAACTTCGCGTTCTATTCTAGTTTTACGATCTCATACAGGTGAACCTTTAGGAAAAAATTAAGAAAAAGAGGGTGAGAATCTACGGGGTTTTTTTGAGACACCTGCAGTCCTTTTTAGCCTTTTCTTAATACGAGTACGTTGTTTTGACTACTGTTTTGCCGGTTTTTCGGTCCCAATTACCGTCAAAATTAATACGTTCACCTGCTGATTGCGTCTGAACTTCACACAATGTCAATCTAGCTTTAAAGGATAAAAAAAGCTTGAAAGACATATGTTCTTAAGACAGTTTGGCATCAGGTGCCCTTTTTCCCATAACCCTTTCGGCCTAGATCCTTAATGAACCGAGAAGGAAAAAGGGTTCGCACAGATTGCCCATCGACCAAAAGATGCGCTTTTGTAGGGCTGCAGGTAAATTAGGGAAGATGAAAAAATAATGGGGTTAATTGGTTCGTCGTTGGTCTGCCACATGTGGAGCATTTGCCAAGGGGGCGATCAAATGTAAAAATGATTGTGTTTTTTTTGGTTCAAATCTTTAAATACTGTTACAGGAAATATGACACTGGCAGATGGTCATTGAGGGGCCCAGTTAAATGCACTAATGTTGTTGAGATCTAATAACAGAAAAAAAAAAATCTAGTAGGTAATACCAGGACCGCAATTTCTAGTCAATATTTAGCATTATAACTGGACATTTCGTGATTTGCGTCATTTTTACTTTACCTATAAAACGATCAACATATGCCATTAGGAAATGATATATGATTTCTTGCCTGAATTTACGATGGCTATTATATTGATTATCCATTAGACGGAAATGACCATTTCTAGCCGCGATAATGCACTAGCGAAACATCCAAGTGAAAAAATAATTTTATTTACTAGGTTGGTGTGCGTTTATTTACTTAAAATTTTACAAGAGTACTTTGTTGTTTTATAGCTTTATGGAACGGATTTTGTCACTTCTCGTTCACGACAGTTCAAAATAGGTTCAAAGCAAACAGCTAAACCACATAACTGTAAAAATATCACTCATTAACCTATAAAATACAATTCAGTTGTTTTTCACCAATTTCTAATCTTTTAAGATTATTTTTCTAGTTTTATAGCTTAATCGGATATATTTGGCAAATGTCACAACTGTCAAAATACTACTCATAAAGCTATAAAGTGCAATTCAGTTAATTTTTACACATGCACATGTTTTCATTCAAGTTGTTGTTTTATGAACTAAATTTTGACAATATGTGGAAACAGTAACTGTCAAACAAAATTAACGTCAAAAGAGAAACTATCGTATATCAAAACT
Organism: Ips typographus; assembly: GCF_016097725.1. Classification (NCBI taxonomy): domain Eukaryota; kingdom Metazoa; phylum Arthropoda; class Insecta; order Coleoptera; family Curculionidae; genus Ips; species Ips typographus. The sequence continues at coordinate 11,931,319 of NC_138427.1, forward strand.
AAAGACAGCTGTCATGTTTAATTTTGCTCAGGTTTCTAGGGGTATTTTTTTGGTGATATTGTTTCTGAAGGATTTATTCTGGGGGAAAAATATTAACCAGGCATATAATTGAGGTTTTTAGGTCTGACACTTCCTATTCGAAACCACACTTTTTGGGATAGTTTGAGTTCATGAGAAACGCTCTATACCTTTACAACCTGTGGTAGACAGTATACTAAAGTTTTGCATTCAACTTTGGTGTAGACAACAGTTTTCCAGACCGGTTTTCTCAGTTTTTTTCATAAAAACTGTCTTGACAAAAAAAACACAAGTTTTGGGCTACATTTTGAAGTTGAAACGAACTACCTAACTATCACAGGAACCAAGATAGGAGCTGTCAAATGGTGACATATTTAACAATCTTGTTCACTTGAACTACTCTATTTCCGATCAAATGTTTCGGTTATTTGTAAATTGGGAAATAAAATTGTGATTAGTTAAAACCAGGTCAAAATTATGGGCTATATTTTGACGTTTGAGCAAACTGTCAGGAACTGTCAACTAAGGACATCTGTCATATTTAAAAAAACAGAAGTGGCACATTCAACGGTGTGAATTTGCAGTGCTGCCAGTTGCACTTTTCCCCGCTTTACAATTCAAATAAATTTTTAACGAAAAATCGGCGTTTCGAGGTATTTGAAAATAGGACGGACAACCTACAATTTTCCCGTTTTAAATATTTACTCCTGTGCCAATCGCTGATAACAAAGTGGTTTTCCCCTTTTTGATGATTACTGGCCGCTAGTAATCATATAAAAAAAAAAGTTCTTAGAATTTTCCAACACTGAACGTATCTATATTTAATCGACTGTTATAAGTATAGTATAGAGATTAAGTTTGTAGCTCCCCTTTTATAAAAGCGACTATAAGGATGATGTTATCTTTTCCCACTGGAAGTACCGGAGGCGTTTTCGCAAAACGGACCGGAAGTTGCAGGCTATAAAGGCGACATAACATCCGGTATTTTGTGTATAATTTTTATTTCTCTGTCTCTGTTTCTAATAATCATTTATCTTGCTATCAGTGGTTGTCATGAAGCAACTTTCAAAATTTGTCTTTGTCACGTGATAAGTTGTTGTAAAATTCTTCTTTTTCAAAATATCAGACTGTTTTAGTATTACATTTCCTGATCAAACTATTGCTAGACAAAAACCTAATAAAATGCAATTTTACCTGGGCTCAAATTTTTTTCCCCCACATCTTGGCTTGAAAAAAATATATTTGAAACGAAAGGGTTAACGTTAGGCGGCCTGGTACTGAAAAGGAACCAGACAGCCGTATGTATATGCGTGTTTTTTTGAGCCTGGGAACCCGGCGAAAACGCCATCCGCCCTCGTTTAGGCGTTTTCTTTATGCCCATATAACTTATCGGGTTGAAATTTCTTAAGATAAAATTGTACAGGAACGTACTCGAATAATTTGGTTGACAAACCGATCCGTGTATTTATGACTCCATGTTAGGGATGTCAAATTAAATTGATTGCACCAATTAGGTTGGATGAATCAACTGGTTAAAACGGGCCTCAAATTATATAATGACGTGAGTTCGACCCTGTCAATCTACCCTTTGAAGCACTTGTTTCGTTGCAGCCGTCAGGGTCAGGGCCTTTTCGATGGTTCCCCTCTCCGCCCTCACTTTGCCACCCCCCACCATTGAAATGGGTAGGCAACCCAGACGGTCTCCACATTTGTATACACTTGCGACTAGGTAAATTCCTAGACATTTTTTGTTTATTGCGTAAAAGAGACTTTTTGGGTTCAGTGCACCCTACAAGGTTCCTAAGGATGATTGAAAATTAAGTTTTTTCTGAATTGTAGTCTAATGAAGTGCATTAGTTCAGTTTTATGTTTTACTTGCTCTCTTGTCACTGGTTTTCTTTGTTTTTCATTTAGTTATGTAAAACAATTTTGAAATTATTTGCATTTTTTGATTGTGATCGATTTGACAACGTCGCAAACTAATCTACCGGCTAGTTAAACAGAATAGGCGCGAACCGGCTCGGCTCAATGTATTTCTACTTGAGCCCAGGTCACTGGACTTTTCGAGGCCATTCTCCACATCTCCGAATCAACTTTACCATACTGAAAACCCCCGACGATTTTTCGGAGCCCTGGCGGAAGTTTAAAAAGGGCATAATAAACAACATTGTTGCGCCTTTTCGGATCGTGAGTCGTGAATACAAACAATGTTTGAGTTGAAAGGATTGAATAAAAATAGAAGTTTCTTGACAAGTGCCTTTTTTAACATTTTTTCCCCGAGGAACCAAATCTTGTACATTTAGTAACAATCCTGAAAGTTAACTTTCTAACTCTCCTCATGTTGACTGGACGAAGAGAAAACAATGATAAACCAATGCTTTAGACAAAGATGGCAAACAAGTGACATGTGTTTGTCTGCTTTTGACAATTATTAACAATCAGATAGCTTGATAAGGGATCATGTAAGCACACAGCGAATGACGTCACTTCCGCTCTCATGGTAGACTGACAGATGTCATTTATGAAACTTTTGGCCATTTTCGCCTTAACTGCAATAGTTCTCTATTTAACAACTTATTTATTTTAAATGAAACACCCTGTATACAGGTGTGGGAAACTAAAACTGACCAGAGGAAAAGCGTGTAACTAACAGAGGAACATAGATAATTACATGCACGAAACAAAGACAAAAAACCTAATAAAATATCTGGTAGGCAAAAACTTCAGGGCAATGTTGCCAGAAGCATATTAGCCTATTATTGGCACTAAGTTTTTAAACAAATTTACACAGAAACCGAACTAAACATTTATCGCAAGTGCGTTATCAAAATAAATACAAATTTCTCTGTCAGTTACATGGTTTATCTATGGCCAGTTTTAGTTTTACCACAGAGGTTTAAGACACTTCTGAATAGCACAACTTTAAAAACATAGTCCTAGAGGCATCTGGCAGTTAAAACAGTTCTGGGAAAGTTTCAGTAGCATTTAGGCGTCTACAAAACTTTTAAAATGTTCCTAGAGGCCTCGGATAATTTAAAACAGTTCTGGGAAAGTTTAAGACAGTTGTAGGAGAACACTGAAACTTTTTAGAAAATTCTCAATAGCATTTAGAGGTCTTTGGCACATTCAAAACGGTCATAGAGGCCTCTGACAATTTAAAATAAGTCTGGAAAGGTTTAAAACACTTTTAGAGGCCTCTGGCAGTTTGAAACTGTTCTGGGAAAGTTTTAGACAGTTGAAGAGAGCTCTGAAATTTTTTAGAAGATTCTCAATAACATTTAGAGGTCTATGGAACTTTCCAAATGGTCCTAGAGGCCTCTGACAAATTTAAAACAAATATGGGAAGGTTTTAGGCACTTTTAGAGGTCTCTGGCACTATTTAGAAGGTTCCCAATAGCATCTTCAGGTCTATGGAACTATCAAAATGGTCCTAAAGGCCTCTGGCAGTTTAAAACTGTTCTGGGAAAGTTTAAGATAGTTGAAGAGAGCTCTGAAATTTTTTAGAAGATTCTCAATAGCATTTAGAGGTCTTTGGCACCTTCAAAACGGTCATAGAGGCCTCTAACAAATTAAAATACGTCTGGAATGGTTTAAAACACTTTTAGAGGCCTCTGGCACTATTTAGAAGGTTCTCAATAGCATTTAGAGGTCTTTGGAACTTCCAAAACAGTCCTAGAGGCCTCTGACAATTTGAAACAGTTCTGGAAAAACTGTATACATGCTATACAAAAAAACAATAGATTAATTGTAATCATTTGGGCTATTTAATATCCTTAAGCTAGATTTTTTCACTGCGATGTAATGTTATCTGGCTCTAATTTAATGAAGCTACGTGGATGTCCCCCCGAAACTATACAAACCGGAGAAAATTTTAATTATAGCCCCGTTTTATTTTTAATTGGATGACAAAAAGACTCCTGAGGTTGACGGCTGCGAGACACTTTATGGCCCAATAAAACTTTTGTTTAGCAAATTCTGAGTCGATTTTTATTTCTTTTTCACAGGTAACCAGTTTAATAATTATTTATCGAAGGATTTACGATGCAGGAAATTAAAAACAAATGTATAGCCGCCGAGTGAAACACATATTTCAAATTTGCGTTATATAGCAATAATGTGGTAATCGGTGAGTGTTTTTATGCGAGATGATGATAATGGTTTGTGTCAACAGAACAAAAGTAGGACAATGCCAAACTGCTTAAAAATAATTGTAAATTTGACTAGGTTACTGTACATTCGGTTGGCATATGCTACAAACCCTTCTCACCAGCAAAAAAAAAACCGTAATTTATTTTAGTGCAACCCTTATCTAGTAGTTTTTCTAGTGTCCAAGATGGACGAAAAAAACGGCCCTTAGGATACCGGTAGGACAAGTTATCATACAATGCATCAGGCCTAACGGATTGCGCTTTATTCGCATTGATAGCAACAAGTTTCTCAGCTATGAATGCACTTTTATAACGAACTCTACGAAACAATGCAAACTTTTTAGCCCTTCCAGGTAACCTAATTCGCAGCCCGAAATTCCCAACCTTTTTTTTTAAACAGTTCTTAGGTGTCATTGTTGTTTTATTTGCATATCATCAAGGTACGAATTTAGTGCCGTACCAACAACCCTAAAAGGGTTTTATTCCCATCATTAAATGTTACGTAAATCGTTTCTTCTATCTCTAAATAATAATTAGAGATAGTTGGCTTGGTAAATAATATAGTTATTTGTTTTGTCATTGTTATTTTGCTGTAAATTTAGGCCACCGATACTGATAAAGTCTAAACTGCCATTGTGTCGAATATTAGCGTTACACAAGTGATTTTCGAAAAAGTCGACGCTTAGACGTTGCAAAGATAAGCGATAATCAAGGAATTATGTACCGAAAATAAGGTCAATAAACTCATAATTTGTTGGACTTTTTCCAAATCGATATCAATTTATTAACAAAATTATGATCTGTTCATTTAATGTACTGTGTATTTAGTATTAATATTATTAATTGCTAGTAAATAGTGCAAACAAAACCTATTAAAAATGGAGAAACTAAAATATTTCACAGTCACAACCACACAGTACCTACATAAACAAGGAAAAATTGTCAGGACATTTTCTCTAAAATAGCCAATAAAACCACAAATAACCAATAAAACCACAAATTCATTATCAATTTTTGTCGTTTGTTATAATAATTTATTCGGGGGTAATAAGTGCATTTAATTTTTCCGGAAAAATTCGGAAAAACGAGTTTCTAAGTAATTTGTTTTAACAAATAGCATGAGTGAGAGTGGTTTTAAAAATCATCCGAGTCGAAGACGAGTCAAAATGTCAAAACTTTATAGTACCAATACACAAGAACAAAAATATCACATGACATGCGGAGCTGATTAATATGTCAGTTATTCTCGTTTTTTTTTTAACTTTTGTAATGTTGATTGACATAATTGTATAAGTCAACATAGTCTAAGAATAATTCAGGTTGGCCTTGATAGAAAATGGAGGTCTAAATGCGAAATTTAAGCAAACCAGAGCACCTCTGGCACAGATCATTGAACCGGGTCCCATTTAAAAGCCAACCGAATGCAACATTGCCGGTTTCCGCTTCTATTTTTGCAGCTGTTTGTGTTTCTTGTGTATTTCCACGGTGTACACGTTGTTGCTATTTCACTTTCACTGGTGCGGATAGACGTGCGAAACCTATTAAAGTCACCCCCGCCCGCCCCTCTGTACGCACACACGGTCCTGTTTGAGTCCATATGACGACAAACTTCCACCCCGAAAACGGGAAAAAAGAGAAATTGCTGAAATTGATACCGTTACTAGAGGGGGTGGATTTTTTTGGGCCCTAAAAAATTTGGTAATTTAATATTTAGTTAGTGTCATTATTAATATAGTAAAAATCAAAGTAAAATGGGGATGACGTAACATTGTCCTTTTTGTTGAAAATTGTAGGGTTAAGGTTGAGGTATTCAAAGCTGTGTCAAAACAGAAACTCAATACCAAAATCTAACTTTACCTGGACAAACACTTTTTTGTAGACATCTAAAATTACACCCTTACCAGGGGTAGTTTCTGATGTGTTTTTGTTTTGTAATAATTATGATTCTATGCGTGTTTTATTTAATTTTTTTGGGAAAACTGTTAAATTATGGTTATTATTCGAAATTTGTGAACCCAAGTCAAACAATAACAAACACGCACAATCGAAAATTAAAATAATGACATAATCGAGAAAAAAGCCAGGCCCCCTTTTTAAAACGTGTAAAGTGCCTTCGGATATGTGGCCAATCCGAATGGAGGCTATCAAACCGCCAAATTTACTGCCCATGTTAATAAAAGGAATTATACGGAAAAAAACCCACCAAACAGGTCTTATAGGCCCATGCCAGCCAGTTTGAAATGGTCAAAAACCTCATCTCTTTAGCGCCTTAGGGATGCTGTTATGTTGAATTTATCGAAGAGGAAATTGTTAGTTTTTACTGAAAAGCGTTTAAAATGAAAACCCTTTGTTAGCCACTCACCTGTCTGTAGAAAATCTAGGTAAATTATATGGTATAGTGCAGGTGAACCAGATTATGCATGTAAATTCCAAACCGTTTCAAGGTGTCCTGATAGACAAATTCCATCAGCAGATGGTTGGTTCTAAAAGCTTCTTGATTAAATTTTTCTTACACACTTTCTGGTCATAATTGAAAACAGTATTACATTTCCTACCCTCAATATGTTGCAGGGACCCTTAATAGGGCATATACCATTTCCTATACCAAATGGCGCACCATTTGCCTATCGAAAAAGTGACGCTTGACCTAGATTCAGCGGTTCAAACGTAAATAATATTAAATTTTATATTGGTAGGGCCGAAAAAAGGGTTTCCTTTTTTTACCTATCTTTGGGTTTCGATTAAGGCAAATTTGACCCAGCCAACAACCCTTTTAAAGGTAAAGGGCCGTCTGGCATTTTAGAACAGCAGGTGGGGGTTCTTTTGTTTCTAGGTAGTACTACTGACACAGTCTCGAATTTTTTTGTTTCATCCTCAGTTGATCAGTTAAGCCAATAATGATGAGTAAAATTCGTTCGGTTAATCTTCTTTTCACCAGACAGTTATCACGTGACTGTCCGAATTGTCCACAATAGAGTGTCATCTGATGCAAATTTAATTTTCTGTTCAAACTAAGCATCTCAAATGTCCGTTTCCCCATTACATTATCTCGGACGAAGAAGTTTCATCTGTCAAAGTTAAAATTGAAAACATTTGGTTAAAAAAAAATAGTCACGTGACCTTAATGAATACAGTTTTGAAATTGGAAATTTTGTGGGGCATCAAATTAAATATGACAAAGTTCAAATTCAGTAAAACAGTCAGGTGGCCCTGAAAAAATTAAATTTGACACTGTCAAAGTTCAAATGTCAAGAAGATACAAAAATTGATGTTCCAAAAATAGTCAAAACAGTTACGTGATCGTAATAAATACAGATTTAAATTGGAAAATTATCTGGGACGTCAAATTGAAAAAAATTTAATTTAAAATTATTAAGCAGTCACGTGGTCCCAAGTAATGCAGTTTTGTACTTGAAAATGTTGCGGCACGACAAATTTAAACTGTCAAAATTCAAATCACGTGACCCTAGAAAAAAAATTGAATTTGCAAATGTCGAAGATCAAGTAATGGTAATGAGATAAAAGTGAGTTAAAATAGTAGTAACTAACTTAAGTTGTTAACAAATGTTTTAAAAATCTTCTCATTTGACAATTGACAACAGCCGGTGCAATAATATGCACCAGGTATTTTTACAATCCCATCCCTAATCACAAGTCAGAGGCACCGTTGACAATGACATTAACTGGTTTATAATGACAGTTACTTCTGTCAGTAATGGTAGGTCCATCAAATAAGGTCGAAACATTTTTTCTTGTAATTTGAACTATGTACCTAAAAAAGTGGCTAAATCTCGTTGAAACTAATTTGGCAACGCCGTCTAATTGAATCTAATTGTACTGTTTAAAATTAAAAAAATACGCCAACAAGGTGCATATTTGCTTGTCATTAATCTTAACTATATGGGCAAATTCCATTAGAATACCAAACAGTTTCAAGCCAATTTCAACTTTACATACATCCAATAATTCACGAATTAAATGTGAAAAATTATCATCTTGAAACATCTATTTAGTGTACATCAATACAATACAATTACATCATCAATTAAAGTTAACTAAAATAATAAGGAATGCTGTGACTTATATGGTAGTAAGCCAGTAGTAAACATCAACCTTCGATAGCTCAGTTGGTAGAGCGGTGGACTGTAGTGGAATAAAACGACGGACATCCATAGGTCGCTGGTTCAAATCCGGCTCGAAGGAGACTTTTTTTATTTTTTTTTTTGTATTGTAGGGTATTCATATTAACTTGCTCGTGTTTGAGTCGTTAGTCTACTAACGCCCATTAAAAACAATATTATGATATTTTTTTTAAAATTTTTGAAAACTATCAAAACGTGGAATTTAAACTACCCCATTAATTTCATACACGTTTATAGTGTTTATTTGGTTATGAATTTAGTATGCGTTACACAAAAGAGCAGGTAGAAATGTCCTTTTATTTAGACTTTTAGACGGGGTTATTGTTCCACCCCTGCTCTTTTCTCAGGGTTCAGGGTTAACGACCCCTTAGGCTAATCTTGTCCGCGTTGAATCCGCTCCACCTAAATTATACCCAGATAATCCAAATATTTAAGTCAAAATGCTATTTTTGAAAATTGACGCTATTCTTCTGTAACCAAACTAAAAATATTTTAAGGACTGAAAGGGTTAATAAGGTCAGTTTTAAGTGGAACCTTAACTGATAAAAACTGAAAGCTTTTTTATAAGCATTTGATAGGAAACATCAGGCTCTTTCTCCCTTATTGAGTCAGGACATAAAACAGACGGACATAATCACTTATTACCATCATAATACCCTTACTGTGTGTGGTTCTAACGCCTTTTTAACCTTTGTTAATAAGGATATTTGCAAATCATCTTCAGTAAAATACGTTTACGTTTAAAAATTTTAACTGTTGAGTGTTTCAAAGTTCAATGGCCATGATATCAATAACATGTTTATTAAAACAGAATGAATGATATTGCTAATTAAATGTCAAATGTTTAATCTGGAACTTATTTATTAAAGATATTTATACATAATGTAAAGATTCTATAAATTGCATTGAGTATACAAAAGTTTGCCCAGACGAAAAAATATTTTCGTATAGAGTCAAAGCAAATAACGAACCCAAAACGAAGAGGATGTATCTTGGGTTGATAAACAGAAGATAAAAATGATATCTGGCAAAAATGCACACGTAAAATACTTTGCCTGTCTCTGGTTTAAAATGTTGTTGACCTACCTGATATATCATTGAAAGAAATCCATTGGCGTAGTTTTGAAGTTTTTACGCACAACAAAATGTGCTTTACGTGAAAGAGTTAAAAAAATGAAGGTGGGCTTTATGGTGGTATTTCTATTACACAATGAAACTAAAGGGCTTTATGCATTCTGGTAAAAAAAATAAAGCCTGGCCAAAGGGCTCAAGCTACCGCATTCCCTTTTCAAGAAAGTTAAATGCCCGATTCGTTTTGGTTTTTATTCAACTTTATTGGTTGGCTGCCAATAAACAGACCGTTTAGGGGCTATTTACGGTTGTAAAATTGCGAAGGGCCTATTCGGTTATCGGTCGTCCCTACAATAACAATAAGGGTCTCGGAATTGGCGAACCCTTTCGGTGTTTTTTTTTTCACTGTCGTAAACTCAGGAAAAGGGTAAATTGCGTCTTGTTGCCAATAAATGCGTATTTTTTAAGGTTTTTTTTTATTATAAGGTTACTGGAAAAGGGTTAGGTTTACCCTTTTTTTTTGGTTGCGATGGACACAGTTTATTAGTCCCGACAAAGTACCAGCAGTTTTATGACCAACTAAAATTTGGTTTATGTTAGGTAAATTGCACTGTCAATATATCAGTCAAAATGACAGTCAAAACTAAAGGGGTTGTATGGTAAGATCACAAGGGTAGTAGTGTTTGTAATTTGTGATTGGTTAAGAAAGCAATATGCTGAAAGCTACTTTTTTGACCAATTACAAATTATTCACTATGCTGAATATGTAGATTAGCAGCAGTTAAAGTTAAATAAAATGTTGGCGTTAGTGTTTACCCCATTTCAAGACTTAGACAAATCTGACCAAAAGGTAGGTAGGGCTACTACAGCTTTAAGGTATAATTACAAATAGAAGAAACAATTGACATTCTAATATTAAGCCATATGGCTGCACTATCAATTATAATCAAAATGATGGTAAATCTTCATGGACGCATTTTTCGATGGAACTCAAAACTGCGGAACTGTGCTCGTCAACCGGATTGGTCCAAATTCGAGTCGCTAACATATTTGACAGATCAAATATCTTTTAACTTATTATTTGAAGCTCAAAATACATCCAGATAAATCCTTTGTGATTGCAAATGTACCAATTAAAAATGTCAGTCCGTCATTTCCATTCGGACTTGGGACGATTAGTCAAAAATTGCAGAATTTGGAGTTTCCGTTGAAAAATGTGTTTATGAGGACTTACATGGTTTGTGATTTCGGATCCAAACGCATCATGTTCCAAAAGTCACGTGACTTTCGTGTGAGTTTGTAATCATGTTGTCATGTGATTTTTTTCATGTGATTCGAAATCGTGAGTAGAATGAATACTGGAGCTGCATTTAAAATACAGGGTAAATCGATGAGAATTAAACAAATCTAGTAAACTAGCCGACTTACAAAATGGCAAGAATACAGCTGTGCTGTAGTACTAAAAGCTAATTTTTTCCAAGTTTATTAATAATTTAACTTTTTCTACTGTTATTCATAATATGTGATTAATAGCAAAGGATTATGTCCATTGTAGACAATCAAATTTTGTTTGTCACTGTTTTTTGATTAAAAATTAAAAAAAAAACTTGTGGTACAGAGTGGTCAAACAAAGGTTTGATGGCTGTATCTCAAAACTACAAAATAATGTCTTAGAAGGTTTCTTGTATGGTTGATCGTCCTTTTCAATAGCTTTAAAAAAAACAAAAGCATTACGAAATTTTCAGATTTAAAATATTGACTATGTAGTGTTTTAAGGTCAAAAGTGGCTTAAATCAAATCGACACCATAACGTGATTTAGTCTTAGTATGGAGATTAATGGCAAACAAAAATCACTCCTATTGGTGCCAAGGGTGGCTAAAATAAACTAAGTGGAGATTACAAAAAGTAAAAAGTCTAGATATGGAACTTTTTTCCACATTTGATTCTAACATTTTTCAAAATTTTGCATTTTTGAGATACAGACGCTTACCTCGCTAAATTGACCAACCTGTACAGCAGTAACACCAACACTCTATATGCAACAGTTACACTTTAAAATCACCATTAAAATTTGAAGGGATGCTGGGTAAATGGAACCAAAAAAAAAAATTGAACATCGATCAACAAGCCAGCAGGAACGCTACGAAGCAACGGGATGACTGTGTCGCTAGATCCTGCGGATCGCGAATGTGTCTTTGGTGCACGGTAGTACGTTCGCAAATTTTGCTTCGGGTTACCTCGGGATTTTGCACACGATCATCGTAGCAAGTCGTACCAACGCAAACATGAATGGTACCCCCGCGCCCACCCCCCTTTTCCGTAATTATTGTTGCGTATGGTCAGGGCAACGACAAAACCGATGATGTATCTATTCTGCGCCACGGCCAATGTCCTTAGGGTAGGTCGCTAACATAGCGGTATTTCGCGTGCGATTTTCGCGGAAGGAACTCGATCTCGGCCGGATCGCGATGTCTGCTGCGAACAGCTCACGTTGTGCCGTACCGGAATCATGTGAAACGCCACTTTAAATCAGTAAGTTTCCAACTAATTTGCACGTGCGAATCCAAACTTAATGACTACACTAACCTAAAGTACTCCACATTGAACATTGAAGAATCAAGTGTGTGTCAAGTCTGGATATCTCGGTGGCCAGTTAAAAAAAAAACTTTTTTGATGTTCTTTAGTAACTTTCCAAATTCTTTTTTTAGAACTTATTTTGCCATTACTTGCTTTGACTTTTACGTCAAAAGTCAAGTAATCTCAAGTCTGGAAAACTCGGTGATCAATCAGTAGCACGCCCTCTATTCTCCACAAAAAATGATGAAGATTCTGCTCTTAAAGTGATTTTTTATTAAAAGCAATTATTGAAGCATCTTTTATCTTAAAGTTGCTTCCCCTATACAGGGTGGTCCTCCGGGAACTGTATCGATCGATTATGTGCAAAGTAGGTACACATAAGAGAAATCTGAAAATTTGTTCAAAGTCGATATGGGTCGTTCATCTAAAATATTTTCAATATTCGGTTATACTATTCTACGACCAATTCTAAACATATTTCCTGTATCCGTTTTTGAAATATTCAATGTAAAAGTGGACATTTGCAATACTACCTAAAACAGTTTTGTAATTTTTGCATATCGTACATCGGTTTTTGGTCGGTTTTTGTGTTTAAAAACGTCAAACATAATGATACAGGGTAATCAAAAGTTGGATTCAAAAAAATAAATTTTAAAAAGTGCAAAAAGTGAAGTCTTTTAAATGGAGCACACCTTTTTCATAATTTTATCTTGTTCCTCGTCTAAAATTAAGTTTAAAACTTCTCTTCGCACTTTTTAAAATTGATTTTTGACCACCCAAAAATGTAATAATATATGGAAATTGGTACCTACTTCAGGTATAACCGGAAGTGCCTCCATCTTGAAAATATTTTTTTCTCAAAACAACAGAAAAATCGATTTTCGAAAATGTTTTATTTTGGTTATTTGAGGTTGTTCTAGCTCAAACGTACTACTTGATCTAAAGAACTTAGCAAATAGAGTGTTAGAGAATGACAAATTACTAACATGTTGGACACAATCACAAACTAAGACCAGTACTGTGATTTACGCAAATATTGCACATTAGTGGAAAAAAGACAAAACCAATCACCTAATGTAAACTGGTTGAAGGTCTCCCTTGTAAAAAAATGCATTATATTCAAATTTGTTTGCAAAAAACAAACCAATAACGACCCAATAAAAAAATTGACAACAAAAGAAAACAAAGTCCAACGGGAAATGGTATTTCTAGTCCCTTGACCTTTGGCTCGACACAAAATCTGCTACTTTATGTTTATATCCAGAGGCGTAACGTGATAATTCTGCACATTCAACATTACTCAAACAAATAAGTTTAACATTTAATTTATCACACTAACACCGGTGTAAATGTTCACTTTTAATGGAGTTGATGGTCGCCTTAACAACGTAATTTTCCTTTCAATATAATCGATTAATGTCGAAGGATATACGTGAACGTCTATGTGCAATGCGTGTGTAAACAATTGTGCAGTAAATACGCGTACGTGAAGACAACAATAATAGAGATAAGAGTTCAATAGATCTATTGAACAACGGTTAGAAAGTGAATTTTTGAAAAAAATTGCTTAACTAAATATTAATATTTAACAAATCACTTCTGCACTTTGTATTAAAGATTTAATTAAGAATTAGCTTTTTTTGTGAAGATGTCAGAAATTTTAAAAACCTGGACAAGGTCTTCAAAAGTTTACAACACTCTAAAGGAGCAACCTTGAGTAACTTTGGACAAAAGCTTCAGAAACTTGTGGTAAACCAATTGAGTGCTTTAGAATCTTCATCACTAAAGCGTACAGCTCTCTTTGATTAGGGCCTCAGAGAGAAAAAGCTCTCATAGAAACAAAGGTCTTTAGAACCATGGTAAATTTAGACTGCTCTTCTAAATGTCACTTTACACTTGATCATAAGTCACATGATTTCTGTTAGGTTTTGCTGTAGCTGTGTGAACTAGTGAACCAATGAGAAAGCGAGTATATTTAAGACCAATTAAATGCGTTTTATCGTTTCGTAACCTTTTCCAGTCATAATGCGTTGATAGTCTGTGACCTTTGGTGATGAAAATGCAGTCGCGATCAAATTTAAGTGTACTGAAACTCTCCGGGTTCGCCTTCAACTAATCCGAATTCAACATGGCATTAATCAAACATTAGATAAACCGTTTTCGACACCATATAAACGAGGTTTTAGAGCTTTGCTAAAGCACTAGAGGAAGCATCCTTCGAACTGTTTATTGTTTGATTAGCTCCATCCTTGATGCACCGAGACAAACAACCATATCTTCTGGATTTTTAAAAATTACAAGGATGCCAACCATCGCGCGAAATCATGATTGTACTTTAATATAGTTGCAAAACCAGTTTATAGCAAAATGTCGCGCAGATATCGTCTCTATGTTGAGTTGTCGTGATTATTTTTTTGTGATTTTCCAGTTATCCACCAGGTAACACACGTACTAATCACATGACCCAATTTTGCTGCCAGGACTTTCAGTGTCATTAATATTACAAAAAGAAACTTAGGTCCTTAATAATACGGTCTCCAAAAAATGCTCATCCACCCACTACTATCGTTTTGTGCGTGTCTAATACCAACTTAATAGGAATATACAATTAAAAACGGAAAAAAGGGGGCCAAATATTGCGTTCTTACGCACATTTCGCCCTCACTCACCACCCCTTATAAAACCGGACAGCCAATTTTAATAGTGCTGATTAGGATGATAAGAAACGGTTCACCCAGTTTGGTCCCCCTCATTTTTTTTGCCCGTTTTTACTATATTTAAACACGCAAAAAAGGAAAGTTTAGTCACTTTGATCCCTACGTGAAATCAAAAAAATATTTAGAAACATTTTTGAAGACTATATAGAAATTGCTTAGATTCATTTCAAAATTAAGTTATTCTTCTGTCCAAATTTTCAAAGTCACGAGATTGTTTCAATATTTTAGTACTACTACGACCACGTGACTTTTTTAAAATTTGATTTTTCTAGTTTATGTCAAGGTCACGTGATTTTCATTTGTAATTTTTTAGACGGTGTTTCAAGCTGATTTACACTGTTTCAGGTTTTTTGTTTGATTTCTAGTTTTTCTGAGTGAACTTAACTGTTTGAAAATGTTTTTAAATTTCAGGATATTTCAAGTTTGGATTTAGGTTTTGTCACAGTCACGTCATTGTGTCAAAATTTTAGTACTACATCACTAAATTTACAGTTTTCACGACCACGTGACTGAAGATTTTTGAATTTATCAAAATTAATGTTAACTTAAGAATTGTTTTTGATAATGATAATACTTAATCTGATCGATTTCCTCCAATAGGCTAAGAAATAATCCAAACTTGCCAATGTTTATTTATCGTATTATCTAAGCATTGAACTTTCATCGTGCCGGATTTACTCGACTCCATTAAAAAGAGGCACAATTCACGAATTCGGTGACTTTTAAAGCCCCCGAGATGAAAACATGCGAGGGTCCGAAAAATTGCTTGCCTGTACAAATTATGATTTATTTTTGATCGTTTACTAAAGTAAAAGGGTCATAAAATGATCTGAAATGTTTTTCCGTTAGTTGATACATACTGTATATTGCCTAAAAGTGAAAACCACGCCCATGGCGTGCGGGTGTAATCCACAAACTGGAAATTACGCCAACTTCTTGTTACAGGTGAATTATTGAGGGCATTTTTGCGTAGTAGGAAGGCAGTCGCAGGAATATTGTGATTATCGACGTAGGTCTCATTTATATTTCATAAATCGGTATAGGAAAGTACATTTTCCAGACGTTAAAAGGGTATTTTTTTGACGTCGATGCGGAGCAATTGGGGTTAATAGCTGTCGAGGGTTATTTTTAGAGTTTCAGGTATTTTTCAATGAAATTAGTTGACCAAGATTGGAAATAAGTAAAGTTATAATAAACTGTTTTCATTGATAGATTCGTTCGTCTGTACATACTTTCGATTTAAAGTGGGCAACCCTCGTAACGCAATAAGCAAATTAAACCCTAGAAAAAGGAAAAAGAAGAGCACACACACACGTGCCAATCAATAACCACGTGAAATACAAATTACTCCTATTTTGGGGCCGATTGCTACAAGCTTTTTAAAAGGTGTCCGTGGGCGGTTTGTATGTATCGTCCACTAGAATGATAATATTTTTGTATATTTTGTATTGATTTCTGGAAAATGGGCGAAAATTAACCACTTGCTTATTAGAAAAGATGGGGGAACTAAATTTACGTATGCCATTAGTGTCGTTATTTATTAAACACCATTGAAAGTGGCAGCATTATATATTTTGTTAATTACATACCACTCTAATAATTTTAGATCATTTTGTATAAAGTGTTAGTTACGTTTTTTGTCAAATTATTTTTTTTTTGTAAAAAAGAATTAGACTTCCTGTCATGTATCTGTCAAAATTACTACTATGTTGAACTCACTGAATTTTTGGTTGTTTAATTTACATTTGACAACAACTTTAATTATGAAACCATATACGGTCTGTTTAACCGTAACCAATCCAGGTAAATTATTATATTCATTGTTTTTATGCTAGGGGGCTGATTGGCTGGACGTGTAGACGTTGACAGCGTTGACATATCCAGTGACGTTACAAACCAAGAACTAGCAAGTGCTTAGATAGGTTGCAGATGTTCAGAAGCGGATTTATATAAGAATTAACTGCCAGACTTTATGTTACTTTTCTCTCTAGTATACTAAATATTGCAGAGTTACCAATCAAATCAATCACATTGCTCTGAGCAGTAATGTCACCTTCTTTAAAATTAATTATATTAAAGTAAAATTGCCGAATAACCTGGTAAATAATTGATGAGCTGCCAATTAATGCGCATTACTAATTTAGACCAGTTTTTTTCTTCCAACTGAACTGCACGCTGACCAGATTTTAATCCACTCGACTTCTCGCATAAATCTAAATTTTAACATTGTATTGTATAGTAATTTAAATTGCTAAACATCTCTGGCGCGCGCCTTTAAACTATTCAGAAAAGGGTTGAATACTGTGGCGGTCACTAAAATTGCTAATTTTTATATTGTTGTTATTATAGTGTGATGAGAGAAGCGTGTCAAGCATACTGAAGGGGGTAAAGTTGACCCTCAATTTTATCCTTAAGTGTGTCACTGAGAAATCTGTTATTGTTATCAGTAACATAAGGTCTGTTTGCAGAGGCAATCTCTGACTGGTTTCCAACTCAGAAACAGTAAATGTCAAGTTTCATTGGTTTGATTCTCACGTGACTATGACGTTTTTGGACTTGGGATGTAACAGATCTTCAAGGTTCTTTTTGTCACTCTCAGTTTTTGACAGTTAACAGATACACCGTTGCCAAATTAATCTAGATTCTTCCGTGACGTTCAATTATGAGTACGTTTAAAATAAATATTTCAACTTAATAGGGTGGGTTGGTAAAATTGCCAAATTACCGTCCGGTAAATAATTGATGAGCTTAAAGCTATTGCGCATTTGCCACACATCCGGACCGTGGAAAGTTCAGCCCCCGCAAGGATAAATCGCCAATAATGGAAGATTTGGAGAAGGGTTTCGGCGCATGCCGTTACACCCTTCGACATTTTGAAAACCAATTTTTTTCACCGTAATGCGTAGCAAACTATTTTTGTTTGTATTTTTGTCTGCCTTTTGAGGGCATCACTTTTAAATTATCGCCTCTAATAACCGTATAGGGAAATTAATATAATAAACCGCCGAACTCGAAAGAAGTCGAGGAATAATAATGAAGCTGCGAGGTCTTGTACCCCATCCTACGCTCGGATTTAATAACATTTGAATTTCCTTCTATCTACCTATCGGCTTTTTTTTATTGAACCGTGGAGCCCATAATTATTCAGGTTTGTTTATTAGACAGATCGGAATTTTTGGTTAAGAAACCCTTTTATAAATCACCCATTTAAGACCACTAAACCAATTATTAATAAATGCACCCTTGTTTGGTCAACGATTAAGGGGTCATCTCCCCAAAACAGTCAAATCACGTGGCAAAGTTCAAGGGTTGACCATGGTCATTTAAATTGTATATCGCGAATTTTTGCATAATGAAGGGCGCGTGACGCACATAAAAAATTACACAATCTCCAGGAAGGGGGTCGTTTTTAAGGGATGCTGTTCAATTCACACTATGTTAATAGTTAAGGGGTATTTTAATACGAAAAAAGGGTCAAGAGCGAGTGTAATACATTTTTTTCGTAGAATTAGTCCTTGATAGGCTTTACACAGTTATAAAGAATTTTTTAGTTTATTTCAGGAAACCGCACGCTATTGGCGTTTGCTTTCGTGTTTCACAATGTCCTTCTTTATGCATTTTTAATAGATAATCACTGAAAATGACTACGGAAATAGGGAGTTGTTTCACTGAACCAGCTCATTTCATCATAAGCAAAAAGCTAACTTAGTACAAAATTGTTTTTAAACTTTGTTCAAAGTTGGCAAGTGGTTGGCGGTTGATGACACTTGGACTAGCAAAATATAAGGTAATAAAGGGCAACAATGTTTCAATAGCACCCTAACAATTCCATTAGCTAAACATGGACGTTCAGTATTGACGCCATACGGACATGCTTTCGTCATTATCGCAAAATAATATAAAATGACCATTGTCCGATGTTCTAAAAAAGAAAAATAGAACAAACGGGGTCATATTATTCTAGCATTTAATTACTTACTTTTATCATTTATATTTGGTTCATTTATATTCAGAATAGGAATCTTTTTTTTTAAGCCATTATCAACTTGAATACTGTTTTTAATACATACAGGGTTAGCCACCCAAATCGTTCATTAAAAGTTTATTAGTATCCAATATTAATAGAAATTTGATGCATATACTATAACTTGCTTATTTTAATTGGAACACCCTGTATGTTATTGTATTTCTGAATAGACCTGATTTCTATCATTTGGTAATATTTTTAATTCATTTCAAAATCAGTAAAAAAATTGTCAAATTTTCTAATATGACCACGCAGTAGATCTAAAAAAGTTAAGACAAGAACATGCAAGCCGTTTTGCTCTAGCTTATTCAGATCAGGAGGTATGACACTTTAAAAACTAAAAATGTCATTTTTCAAACGTCAATATTTTGCAATCAAAATCAATAAAAAATATTTGAAATCGATAGGACTATTCAAAAATTCAATAATATAGAGGGTGTTCCATATAGAACGCATCGAATTAATCTTACTTCCAAAATTTGAAATTTCTATAAATATTTCGTCCTGATAAACTTTTAATAAACGGTTTAGTTGGCTAACCCTGTAGACTGTAGCCAATCCAGGTAAATTATTATATTCGTTTCCTTTATGCTAAAGCGCTGATAGGATCGATGTGTAGACGTTGACATATAAAGTGACATTACAGACAAAGAACTGAAAAGTGGCTAGATGGGAATTGTTGCAGAAATATTGTTAGTTGCAATTTTTTTGAGATTTGCCTGTGACGGGTCAGGTACACCAAAAAACTTATCCGAAGTACAGTATCATGCAAGTTCGATTTTCAAATTTACTTTGCTGATCCAATCGGAATTAGACGATCATTGTTTCGGATATACAGAGGATTTTTGGATATTAGCTGTCATTTAAGTTAACAAAAAACTGAAAACGGCCACTTACAGGGTTTTTTACGTAGATCCCATAAGCGTAGTAGCTTTTAGTCTAAAGGGTCTAATTTTGAAGTTGGTAACGGAAGTATGCTGATTTCAGTGACATAGTTTTGTATACTATTTTCTAAAATATTAATAAAAACTATATTTTCCTAACCTAACCTAACCTAACCCTCTATCTACTACTTTTTGCTCTGGTACTCCGTAAAACTTAAGGAAAGTGGCCAACCTGTACAGTAGTTGCGTAAATCAGTGGATAGAGTTATGATTTTGGTGGCTTTCAGCTGCTGCAATAAACTACCAGCATGGCCATTCTAGTTGCATCATTATATCTACGTTGGCAACATGACTGACAGATTAAATGACGTTACAGAACAATGAATTGGACTTAAAAGTTGCCTGGATGTGTCTTGCCATCAAAAGCCATAAGGTGACTCATTTAATTTGACGATGCAAATAAATTGGCTACATAATTTGTTGCTAAGCGACTGGTAGCATATAAAAAGGGAAACGGGAGACTC
Organism: Ips typographus; assembly: GCF_016097725.1. NCBI lineage: Eukaryota > Metazoa > Arthropoda > Insecta > Coleoptera > Curculionidae > Ips > Ips typographus. The sequence goes on from NC_138427.1 coordinate 11,951,428, forward strand.
GTTCCGCAAGACTAAACGCGCCGGATCATCGCGGCGCAGACAAAAATGCAACCGCTACCAGTACTATATACGTATAATGGGTAAAGTTGCCCTAGACCTAAACACTGATGATGGGAGACGGAAAGCGCGATATCGCTAAAAAAAGACGAAAGTCGGCCTACGCACTCAACTTACGCACTATAACGCCCCACCATTCGGCTACCCCCATGAAACATTGCCAGATTTACCAAAAAAGAAAACACCATAATGTAGTGTATTTGGCAGGTTACAGCAGTTTTCTGTGTAAAAATTTGGTATAAATGTCTGGTTAATAATTTTAAATTAATCAATAAACTAGTTATCTGTGTTTGGTTATATTTAGGGATAATTACACTCTTGAAAGTAGTTAAAACCCATTAAGATAAACAAAACTACAGCGAAAGTTTGGCAACGTTGCCCTCGTACCGCGCCACCCCCCCGTCATGGTAGGCCATCGTTTTTCGAAACGTTTCGGACGTTTTGACGAAAAACTTATGCGTGCAGTGCAATAGTGCGTTGCGTGCGTCCGCGGAAGAAAAACGCATATTATTCGCCTTCCGTCGACTTTGACTTTTATTTTGCTGACTGTGTGAATCAGGCTTTAAATTCACCACAATCGACCAATAAAGAGACGCGGCTAGTTCGTTTTTCTATGGTACTTTTCAAATTTTTCTCTCAATTTATCGAGGAAACAAATGGATTTTGATTGTGCACTTTGATCGAGTCCGCAATTAAGTGCAATTTTTTTCGCAAATGTAAGTTTTTTTTAATTTTTTTATTTTGTTATCATTTTTGTTGGTTCAAAATTTTTTATTTTTAAGTGGAAAGAGATTTACAACTAGACCCTTACACGGTAGTAGAGCGGTTATTGCTCCCATTTTAAAGTCAAGCAGTATCATAAATCACTTGTCAAAATTCGCAAAGCAAATAGGCAAATTCTAGAAGCCCTTTTTACCCAAATTACGCCCCTTTTGTAGGCCTATTAGGACCGGCTATTGTTATTCTAAAACCTGCTGAGGTAGTGAAACCAATACCCATTAACCGTTCGCAATTTGACCATCACCTGGTTTTGACACCTTACCGGTACCCAAATTGGCTACTTTCTAATAAATTTATAATGTACAGGGTGGGCCAGTATCGTTGAAGGATAAAAAAGTTTTATATTAAAATTTGCGTAAAGGCACTGTGGGTGTGATTTGTCAAAAAAGAAGTACAATTTTGATTTTTTTTTCTTTAGATTTAAATATTGCTAGTAAAACATTTTGACAACACTGTAAGATTTGAGTCAGACTGAAATTTCTTGTTAAGTCCCCCAGGTCTTTTTAATGACTTCTTCAGCGAGTTTAACTGCAAATTGCTGTGGGTTTATATTTTTAGAAATCAGTGTTCTTCAAGAAGTTGCCAACTCTTGCTTTAGTTCTGAAGTTTATTATCTCAATCTCTAAAAGTGACCAAACAAAATGCCTAATTTTAGTAAAAAACCCATTCAGAGATTCCTTTCTGTCGATTTTATTATCTTTTAGACACAATAACCATCACCCACCCATAAAACATCCCTTTTCTAAGGTTGCGGAAAAGCCCTTAATACCTGGTGATAATACCGAAAAAGAAACGGTGATAAAAATCATCCGACCGCAAATTCTTGTTGTCCTTCTCTCACCCCGTAGATAAAGAGATGACGGGTCAGGTAAATTCCGCGGGGTAAAATAGAAAAGCGAGGGGCGGGGGGATGAACGTTTTTGGCCAATAGCGAGGGGCGTAGCCACCGAACGGGACACTTTCAAGGGGTTGTTTTTCGATTGACAGCGGATGCCGCGCATAGTAAAAAGATAGTTCTCTATAAGTGCGGTTCGTAGATGAGCAAAAAGGTTTTTGCGTGTTAGTTTTTTTTTTTAATTTCTGTTTGTCTAGTGATTTTTGTATTTTTTTTTTTTGGACTCAAAGGTTAGTGGTTTTTATGTAAATAAATTGAATCAAATTTAGTATAGGAAACTGTTGCGCTCCTACTAATAAAACAACTTAAAACTTTAGAATTGTTTCAATTGTGGTGTTAATTTGATTTCTTTAAGAAATTTCTTTTCTTATATAATAATATCTTTGTATCTATATTCTAAAAAAAACTTTGAAGATTTCTGGAAAGCCAATGTTGCCAAACTACACTTGTGATAAAAGTAAATTTAATTTATAAGGTTTTTGACAAAAACTTTGTTCCGCGAATAGCCACATCATTAGGGACACTAATTCGTATAGTCAATGCCAAACAACTTTTCCCGTTTACGCGATAAACAATCACAAACGAACAATTAATTATAACAAAATGGGATAGCACTAATAGGACTGGAAACGTTTTCGCAACAATCTACGTCTTTTTGTAAATTGAAAAAAAATTAGTTCTAATTAAAAAGCGATTTAGTTTTGGGTGATTGTTCTTCCTGCATGATAAAAACGATATCGGATCGCTGCTATTATTCTTAGGAGTAAATATTTTCAATAACTCTTGAACACAAACAACTGAATTTACCACATCCATGGCAGACCGCAAACAAATATTATTTGCTGAGGCAAAATTTGCACTCGGATTAAGGGTTTACTATCTTTATGAGATATTTAGGGTAAACTATGCCAAAACATGATTGAATTGTAAATTTAGCTATTTTGTAGAAAGAGTGTACCAGATACAAAATGGCCCAGTCGCAACAGTACTGCCTTAGATGGAACAACCACCGGACCAATTTACTGTCGGTATTTGATGAACTTTTACAAAATGAATCATTCACTGACGTCACTTTGGCCTGTGAGGGTGGTACCCCCATCAAGGCACACCGAATGGTGCTGGCAGCCTGTTCACCATATTTCCAAGTAGGTTTTTTTAGTACCAAAGTGATTTAGATACTAATGGGTGGTTTTCAGAATATTTTCACAGATTTGCCATGCAAACACCCTGTAGTGGTGCTTAAGGATGTAAAGTACTCAGAAATTAAGGCCATACTTGAATATATGTACCGGGGAGAGGTCAATGTGGCTCAAGATCAACTTGCAGCCTTGCTCAAAGTGGCCGAGGCCCTGAAAGTTAAAGGCTTAGTGGAGGAAAACCGGTATGTGATCTCTTAAACCCTTGCAATTTCATTGGTTCTGACATGGATTGGTTTTCAGGGCATGTAAAACAGAAAAAGAGGAACCGATGCCTTTAGACCATTCGCCATCTTCATTATCAAATAACTCGAATTCCCACATGAACCATAATACGGTGCATAGTAGCAGCAGTGGTGGATCCCCACCTCATTCTACCAACTCTATGTATAAGAATCCTTACAGTCCTTACGACCGTAAAAGTCAGGACAATCATAGAATGAATTTGCCTATATGGGCAGTACCTGGCCTACCTTTACCTCCTCACACTGCAGCTGTAAGTTTTTGTTATTTTTAAGTGAGGTTATTGTAATGTAACCAAAAAATTCTTTTTTCTTTAGCTTCCGAGCCAGAGTCATCCACATGCTGCCGTAACAGCAGCCGCGGCAATGTTAAGCAGCGCCTACGAAGCTGTCAACTCGGACATGTCCCCCTTAAAACGAAAAAAACTGAGCAGTCTGTTGATGCAAAGAGACACGCCAATTTTGAGGACGGTTTTAGGCCAAGGCCAATCAGAATCGCCTCAACCTGTCAGTTTAGTGTGCCATCCGGACAGTGCCGATATGTCCGCCAGTGAGGATAGGATTGTTAAGGTTAGTAATGTAAACAGATTGATTTTTTTTTGTACATGCACTCTGTGGCAACATTTCAAAAAATTTAATCTCACGTTCTTAGTTGGCCACCTGGTACATCCATTTTTAATCATATTTAACATTTTCAAAAATAATCTTTCATACCAATTTCTTGGTCAGTCTATAGAAATAAATTGATTTTTTGCAGCAGTTGAAGAATGAACCTTTAGAAGATGCGCAGTCACCCTACACGAACTTTACCGAAAGAATGAACGATGAAGAAGAAAAATCAAAACTGGCAATTCCGTCCTCCTCTCCCCAATCGTACACCCACGACATCCGGACCAGCGTCACTTCCGGCATAGCCACCTATGTGCCATCCCAGAAACCAGAATGGAAAAGATACAAACAATACACCAGAGAACACATAATGTCGGCTATTGAAGCAGTGAGAAACGGCATGTCAGCTCTACAAGCAGCTAGAAAGTATAATGTCCCATCGAGGACTCTGTACGACAAAGTGAAAAAAATGGGGATTACTACCAGCAGACCGTTTAAACGTGGCAGCAACGGACGATCCGCTTGTTTCCCGTACAGCTCCAACTCCCCCTTTGGTGGTCACGTGTCCGAAAACGAAGAGACAATGAACAACAACACCGCCATGTTGGAAGCCAGCACCTTTTTGCAACAGGCCTTGGATCGAGGTGGTGATGAACGGGAAGCATTGGCGGCCATGGCGGCGGCTGCAGCCGCCCACGCTGTGGCTTCCGGGCATTCAACCAGTCCCAATAATATGCAGGCGCGTAGTCCAAGCCCCAGTCCTACTATGTTGAAATATATGAGGCACAGCAGCCTCACGCCTTCACCAGCACCTGGTAGCGACCATCACAGCGACCAAACGAACGGGAGTTCGGAACGCGACCGAGAAGAGGACGAAGACCAAGTGGAAGACTTGTCCGTTAACCGAAAACATGACGTTATGGAGTCACGTGTCATTATGCCTCCAATGAATCAAGTGTCTGCCATCATAAAAAAAGAAGAAATGATGTCTGATAGCATTAAGGATATGAGAATCCTGGAAATGCGAGTGGAAGGTGATGGGAACTAGCTTCACTCTAAATAGGTAACTTTTGTGAATATTGATTTCAATCAACCGTGCAATATAAAATGATGGAATTCTGTGGTGGTTGACGACCCGTACTCACTTTTTAGCTTTAGGTTACTTAAAAAAAAACACATTTCTTGTCTAAAGAAACCGTATACGTAGTTGTATTAAGTTTCCAAAACGTAACTGAGTGCCTGTTTGTTGTAGTTTTTAAATCAAAGTTAATTGATCGCACTGTATGAGGACCAAATGCTCACCAAGTTTTGCTACAATAGTTCCTCTTTAGGAAACTGCAACTCATAAGACTGATAGATGTATATAATATGATTTTTATTTTATGAGACTGATGATTTTGTTTTTAAATGCATTATAATATGGAGAATGATGGGAGGAGATTAGGTCTGAATACTTTGACGAGATGTTATTATTATTATTACTATTATATTAACCGGATGGTGTTCAGTTTGTTAATTTTTATACTAAAAAAAAACCGTTGAATTCAAATTAAAACAGCGAGAGATGAGAGCGCCCTCTCTCGCTACAGTTATTAAGTTATCAGCTGTTTTACATGAAATTCAGGTACCAAAAGCTTTAATCTGGTTTTATGACTTTGACACTACTATATTATATAATTATTATTAATAAAAGCAATGATCGGCTTAAAGCCACTGCATTACAATGTTTGTACATAACATTTTTTGAGTAACAGTTAAAAAAAAAATACCAATGGAAATTTACTTTTTAAATATTTTTCGAACAGAAAATCTAGACAATGTATTATACAGAAATCTATTAATAAGAAAACAAAACTGTACATTTTAATATGAATGTGATTAAAAGTAAGAAATATAATTTTTTAAGTGGTAAAATACGGTTTTGGGGATAGATTTAGTAGAAAATGGTTTAAGCAACAAATATTGTTTAGGATATAGTTACTAGTTACAGACTAGACACTGAAAGTTGCTAATGCACTTAAACACACACTGGAACTAGTATGCATGTGGATGTGCTCAATTCTACAATAAATGCTCATCTAAACCAGATTTCAACAAAAATCAGACTGGATTGAATTGTTTTATAAGTACTATAATTAAAACAGCGGTATCGTGGACCAATGTAGATTATAATATGCAAGTTTGTGCCTTTTCACCTTTATAAAAAATATCTATACTATATTAAATGTTGGGAACATTCCAGTAGACGTATTAAATGTTGAAAAACACTGTTTGACTGCAATAATACATTTTTTTGATTGGACGCCTCTTTTTATTGGGTAGTTTATTAACTGTAACTTTTTGCCATTTAAGTTAAGACTGATTATTATATTATTATTTGTTATATATATTGTTGTCAAGTATTTTTAAAGCTTGTTATAATTTATAGAGAGATCTCTTCATTTACTAACCATCATATCTGTTTTTTTTTTTAACTTTCATTTTGTAAAGGAGTTTAAAAACGGTTTTATAATATATTAAGTTTCTATACATAAACTCCTCTAAAAACTACCTCATACACTAGTTTTAGTCGTTTTGTTTACCGATTTGTACATATACAGGGTGTTATACCTTTCAGACTATCCAGTAATTTTTCTTCTTTTATAGGTCGAATAATAATAACAAACCTTACTATTACATATTTGTGATTATTGCCAGTTACCCCCCCAGTTACTTTCAATAGTTTGTCATATTTTACCATATAACCCGAACCAGTTTAGTTATTTAACCAAAATGTAAACATTTATATACTTTACTGATAGTGTCCTTAAGGTTTTATGCACCATGCACAAGTATGTAAAGCATATTTTGCTGATGTAAGTGGATTATAATAAAAATCGTATATTTTAGTGTTTTTTTTTTGAATCTTACCAAAAATAAAGTTAGGGCTCGTCCACTAAAAAACATTTTTTGCGATAATTTATAGAATCACAACAAAATTCTATACCTATTTAAAAACGAAACATTTTGCTGCTAAAACCTTTAGCAAAAACCATACTTATTTGAGACACCATGTATAAGTGACTTAGAAAAATCCTGGTTTTTTATCTCTTCTCTTTATGACGAGTTGAGTGAGACAGACTATGTGTACGTACGTCTAATATGAATTCATCACACGTCAAAGACAGCAGTGACAGCACAGTTGTAGGTTATGTTCTGTAACTTGTCACAAAGATCCTGGTGGGATTTATTTATAAGCTTTTAATAAAATTACTAACGATGTAATATGTGATATTAAAATATAATCCGTAATAACAGAATAGCTAATAAAATTTAGTTTATTTACATTTTAATACTGCAGTGCATTTAAAATTTTAATTATTTTAAAACATTATAGCGCCACCTACCCGAACCATCTAGTACTCAAATTCCTCATATCTCCGCATCGACTTAAATCATTAAGTTAGCTCGTTATTTACAGATGGCGCTTCATCGGCAAATCATGTCACCCGGCACCGTGACGTCACCGATCATCCGATTTTCAAAGTGACACTTGATTCGCCAATAAATGTGAGCTGATTCTGGTTATTTAAAAATACGAAAAAAAGGAGTAGAAAAAGTGCCACAAATTGGGACACTAAAGACTAAAGTGCGTGGAAACGTCGCGGTGAAATGGCCGACAACGACGGCGATCTCAATCCCCCAGGGGATTACAATGTTATGCCAGATTTGGGCGAATTTGATGGTAAGAAAGTTTGTTTATATTATTTGTTTACTGTGATTTTTTGGTTGTTTATTATTCTGTTTGTACTTGTTTCATTCACTTACGTTTAACTTTACCCTACGTGTACAATAGTGGTCTGGAACAAGTTCTGATAGTATGTATAAGTCACTTTAGACTGAGGTCTTCCGGACATTATGAAGCCCTTTAATTTACCTTGTAATAGATTGTTTGAGAACTTAAATATTAAAATCTCTATCCTTCAAGGTCCATAGTTAAATCAGTTTGCTAAAATATGTGTGTTTGAATTGTAGAGATTTTAGCAAGAGACTTGTTTGAAGAAGGTCTTCTTCCAAACATGGAAGAACTCACCAGTCTACCCATGGATTTTGACTTGGATGGAATCCAACATGGGGCCTTCTTAGATCCAAACACTTTATCACCCAATGACAGTGCTTATCAGAGTGACTTTGCTGACAATTTCACAACATTCTCAACTGATGTATCCACCAATTACCAGCCAACTTTACAACCATCCCCAACCTATTTTCAACCTCCTGTTAAACTGGAGACCCAAGTGAAACTTCCTCAAGTTTCCAGTCAGCCTCAGACAGTTCTAATTTCTTCTGCTACAGTTCCACAAAGCAACTCCAGAGTAGTTTACACTACTCTACCCATTCAAACAAATCCGCCCATTATAGTGCGTCAGAGTGCAATCAGCAAGAAGAAGCAGAGCACCAAACAGACCAATAAATCTCCAGTAGTAGTGCAGAAAATTGGGGATCAAATTACGCCAGTAGTGCTACAGGTGCTTATTAGAAAACTTTAAACACCCAATTTGCTAATTTATTTGTTTAATTAAGGCAAAATTAATATCAACTGAAACAGTCACTCCAACTCAGACTGTTATGTACACAACCACCACATCACCATCAAACTTGCATACTTTGCTTAGCACACCCCAAATTTTTACAACAGCAACGTTGCCAGTTGTGGTTGATTCTGAAAATAAAGTAAGTTTGAAAATTCCTAACAGTTTTTACACCAATCGCAAACTACCATTACTAATCAAAATTTAGGTGGCAATAAATCGAATGCCTCAAGGAAAAGAGGTAAAAGTGAAAGAAGTTAAACGTAGCGCCCACAACGCGATTGAAAGGAAATATAGGACCAGCATAAATGATAAAATCATTGAACTGAAAAATATTGTGGTTGGGGAAGAGGCTAAAGTAAGACTTCTGTTATAAAACACTACAAAACTGCAATTCGTAAAACTTTTAGCTGAACAAATCGGCAATTTTGCGTAAAACAATCGATTACATTCGCTTTTTACAAAACTCCAACGCTCGCCTTAAAGATGAGAACATGGCTTTGAAAATGTCAGCTTCAAGCAACACTCTCAAAAGTCTCCTCACCAATACGATTAAGTACGGACCTGAAGATACTCCACCTCATTCTGATATTTCATCTGAACATTCGCTTCCTTCTAGTCCTGAATATGTGACAAACGTCAAAGATGAGAGTGACGATGAGGTCGGTTGTTAATTTCAAACTTTAATTACGGTGATAATGTTGATTGGTTTATCAGGTGGTACCAATATCTAGAGGAATGTTGGATCATTCCAGATTGACGTTGTGCATGTTTATGTTGGCTATGGTTGCCTTCAATCCTTTTGGTTTGGCTTTGAATAAAATTTCTTCTACAGACAGCAGCAGCATACCAGGAGGAAGAACCATTCTAGGATGTAATTTAAAAAAAAAAATTAACTTGTGATTAATTGTTTAAAGCTGTAAATTTTAGGGAGCGAGCAGCAAACTGTATCATTCTCTCCTTCATCTTTGGTGTTATGGTGTTTGAACATTTTCATTCTTTGCTTCTGTTTGATTAAATTGTTTGTTTACGGCGATCCAATTATATCACCCAAATCTAAAGAAGCCCAGAAATACTGGATACATCGTAAACAAGCTGATATTTACCTTCTGGAGGTTGTTCAAAAACGTTTAAGAAGAAGTAATAATATTAAAATAAAATTTTATAGGGTGATAAAGTGAGGGCAAAACAAGAGCTATTGCGGGCATTACAAGCCTACGGAATTACACTGCCTACCAGTCGGTTGGAGTTGTTTTTCTGTTTTTGTTGGCAATTGTTTCGACAATTATTGCACCGATTGTGGATCGGCCGTTATTTGTCTAGGCAAACTGGAGGTCTGTTTATTGATGGGTAAAACTGCTATAATTAGCTTTATTTAATTAGTAGACTTATTCCTGATATTTCAGAATAACGAGGTTCGAGTGTCAAACATCCTGCAAAGAACTCGCCCTGGTATTTAATGATTTGCACAAGGTGCAATTGATGCAAGGGCCCGAGGAAGCTTGTCATTTGTTTGGTTTGACCACGTCTTTAAACGCTCTTAATTTGGCCGAAGCAGCCAAAGTCCGTATCAAACCCATGGACATGATTGATATTTATATAGGCGTGGCTTTACGTATTAAAGCGAGTTTACCTGGATTTCTTCATATTGTTACCAAGTAATAAAATTAGTAAATATTTTACAACGTGTAGCCGGTCAAAGGTTGTGTGAAAAACAAAGTTTTCATTCAACATTTCCGTAAATCTTAGCACAGGGGCAATTTTTGATTGGTCAGAAAACCACAGCTTTCAGCTCGCCAATCAGAAACTACCAACTGTGCTGCAACTGCTGATTTTAACTGGCTTATTTTGGTATTTTTTTGCAGGTATTACTTGGGTTTGGCCAAACTAGCGTCAATAAACTCTTGCGATCCTATTCCCTTGAGATTAAAATGGTTGTTCACCCCTTACGGTTATAAATTTATATTATCCTTCAAATTTGTTAAACAGTATAAATCCAGGAATTTACCGTTCACTAAATTAGGTGATAATGTGGACCCTTTGATCCAGTTAATGAAGGTACTAGTTATACAGGGTGAGTGTATAAATGGTTAGTGATAAAAGCCTTCACTAACCATCCAAAACACTCTCCCTAGTATATTTGGATTTGTACTTTGACCAGTACACTTTAACTAGATCTACCATGAGCATCTTCTGGAAAAAGCCTTGTCAATTCTGGTGGCCCCCGGTCAAAAAAGCGAGCTCAACCAAGACAAAAAAACTGACTTAAACGACGCTCTTACTTATTTAGAATTGCTCAACGATAACACAACAGTGGACGCTATCACTGTCTTTAAAACTGGGGCTGTTTGTACGTACTGACCATATTTAACTAGCAAAAATTGATTAATTCATTTTCGGTAGCTTACAAAGACTACGTGGCCGAATGGTGGGGCACTTTCGTAGCTATAGCCTGCTACTGGCTACTGCAGGAAGAGGACAAAGCCGAAACTTTATACCGGAAATTGGAAAACATTCCGGAAGTTTTGAGTTCCTTGAACGATCCCTTGCCTAAAGCTGTTTTAGCCGCTTTTATGGCTAGACGAAACTATTTAACCGCTAACAACAATCAAAGTACGTCCAAAAAACGAATCCAATGGCAATGCGACTATGCTAGTCAGTTTTTGGCCGACAGCCTCACTTACAGCAGTTGCAAGCGCGAGGACAGCCTAATTTTGGTGAGAAAGTGTGTTATTTTATTAAATCTCAACATTGTCCGTTTTGTGTCCATTTATCTTGGTGCATTGTAGTTGCATTGTACGTTTTGATATGGAGTGCAGTGTTTCTTCAGTGCAAACAAGATTTTTGGAATTACCTGCCAATGATTTTTTTATTTAGGTTTGTAGTATTTGCATAAATTTTAGCACTGTTGGTATATAGTTGGTGACTGGTCAAGAAAGAGCAGCAAAGTGAACGCTGCTTTTTTTGACCACAAACTTCTTGAAGGCGGCTATAAGAATTTATAAAGTTACCATTCATATCTCGGAAACTAATGACGATAGATTTTTTCTAATTACGTCATCGTGTTTTACGTAAAAAAGTGCCTTAATAATGTCGTAGTTTCAAAACTCTCTTTGGCTTTGTTAAAGATGGTTTAAAATGCAGCCTCTGACGTTTTCCCAATTTTCCGGAAAACGGAGAAAGATAATTTAATTTGGAAAACGGAAATAAGTTTCACATAAAATTCTCTAAAACTTTCCCCATTTAACCGACTCTGTAGCTCTTACGGTTACAGAGATTCCAATACATGTAGAACCAATTTGGGACACACTGTATATAGGTGTGCTGAGATTTAGGCAAATGTACTAACATTGAGTTTTTTAATCTGATTGAACTTTTTGTGTAGTTATCACAATTGGTAATCTGCGATTGGTTGTTGGAAACCAAAACTTCTTTATGGGAGGACAGTGTAAGTGAATCTTCCAATTTACCGGCCTCCAATAGCTGCCTCACTTCCTTTAACAAGGATTTGGCTTCACTCAAATTGTTGGCTCAACATTTACCAGTGAGTGATACTTATTTTAATAAATACCTGTATACACCATGCTTTTTACTGTAGTTTGCACTGTCCCGTGTATTTTTATATGAAGCTACTCTACGATTAATGGCCGGTGCGGCCCCAGGTCGAACCCAGCAATTATTAGACCGAAGTTTGAGACACAGACACGGAAAAAGTTCGATTATTTGCGGAAAAGGTGAGATTACAAGAATCAAACCGAACTTCAGCTTTAACACTGTTTTAAAGGGGATAAAAACAACCAAGAAATGGGTAGTGATAGACAACACGCCACTGCACTATACATGGCTTGTAAACACCTTCCCGGTCAGTTACTCTCCACCCCTGGTGAGAGAGTGGGAATGTTGATGGAGGCGGCTAAAACGCTGGAACGTATTGGTGATCAAAAACAGCTGCAAGATTGTTATAAGTTGATGAAAACTTTGGGAACGAACGCTGTAATAACTAATTAAGTTTATTACTGAAACCTAGCTTCAGTGTTGTATATATTATTTTATTTAAATCACATTTTTTATAAATTTGTTTTCCACATAGACACTTTTTTTAAAAGTTATAAAAACAATGTTAATTGTAATATTATTTATTTTGAATTAATCAACTTTGCTGAAATAATCTGTTATGCGTTTCTTTGACTGACTTAATGTTTCGTGTTTTGTTTTGCTTTCCTCTACCACCACGACTTCTTCTAAAGGTGGATCAACTACATCTGGTTTTTTAACTGTAACATACTGGTCGATAATATCAAAAACGCTTTTAGGTTTGGAATCCGTTTTCTCTTCTACATCCATGTTTGATTGGTTTCCGTTTCCGTCCAACATGTCGAATATCCGGCCGATATCCGTTTTAGGTAATTTATCTTGGATGTTATGGCTCTTAGTTTTTTGAGTAGAAAGTCTGACGTAAACTCGTTTTTTAGGCGATTCCGGTTGACTTGAAGCTATCACATCCTCTGATGATGCTGTGGAAGATTGAGACGGAGTTTCATCCACCTCCATACTAGATTCTTCCTGGTTAGACTTTACAGTCTGTAATTTTGGCTAGAAATCACTTAATTAAACATTGGCAAGATGATAACCTGAACTAACCTTTTTCCTTGAAGCTGTGTTGAAAAAGTCACTTATAGTAGGCTGTTTTTTACTGTCGAAATACGCCTGTTGGATAAAAGAGTACAGCCGATCTTCTTCCAGATTTCTTATGCCAAATTGGCACAGAAACCTCCACAGTTGCACTACAAATCGCATTCAAAAATAAACTTTATGGTTATTGTTAGAGACAAACCTATAGTGATTTTGTTTTGTCCTAAGAATAAGTGAAGATTATAGAAACTATCCATCAACTCATCATCACCAAACGAAAAATAAACCAAGTCCCTACCACTTGCGCTGCAAGCCATCAGTTGGATTAAGGTTTTGAGTTGTTTGCTACCCTGAAAGGCACCACAACCCCAATTTCCTGTTGCCACGGGGGCCAAGTTGGTTTTTTCTCGGCTACTAAAGCCAACATAAGCCTGTAAGAGATGTTATGTAATAATGTTACTTGTTAATAAGACGGTAATGGTACCTTGTTTAGTTCGCGCAACATTAAAGATGAATGAAACTGATCTTTCGATTTACTGAAATGAGTCGCGTCTATGACGCAAATTGTTGTTTTTTTTCTGCCGTAAGGGTCGTAAGGAGTGGCGTCTTCATGGTCACCAGCCCACTCAAACGAGTCTCCATATCCTGTATACTTATTGTATCTTTCAGCTCCTGTAAAATGTTCATTTTTTTGTCTAAAATAATGTACTAAAACTCTCTCTTATACCAGTAATGATAACCGCTTCTCCATTCCCTAGTTGCTCTACAAATAATCGACTCACGATTAATTCCGGACATATCACAAATCTAATTTCTTCCTGAACACAACCGTAACGTAATACTCCACCGCCGATATTCCTACAATATGACAGACTTGCTGTTTTAAGTCCACTTAAAATTAACCAGTCCACATAAATAGCTACCTATTTGCAAAATCCACCTGCAAAAAACCGAGTCCATTGTCTTCAATGGTACCCTCGCTGGTAATATGTACCTTCGTGTTGCCTAAATTCGTTTCTAAATTGTCCCATCTGGGCATGTTTGCTCGCGGAATCATTTTCCGTTCAAAAGTTATTACACCCACGGGATCTAAAAAGAGGAATATTGTATTGTGAAAATTCTACTGGGTTGGGCCTTGTAAAATAACCGGCTACATAATAAACCAATAAAAAAGTTGAAATTAGGGTCCTATCGACCCAAATCCATTCAGAAACTGTAAACTCCATAAAACATGAAAATCTAGTTTAAGGTCAGGTAGACGCTAAAAGTATACTTTTGTCAGTAGTAAAAGAACGTTACTACAGTAAACTACTGAACTTATTTTTACTCTAAACATGCGGCAAAAGACGTTGTGCGTGATTTTTACTGTTTTACTTGTACAAAGTAGTGTATCACTGGAATTTGACTGGATAGACCAGCAAGTTAAAGACCAGTTAACAGAGGAAGTAACGACGAGTCGGTGTATTTGTGTTCCCTATTATCAGTGTAAAGATTCCTTTGAACTGGCCGGCAAAGACAATGTGAAAACAAAAAACCTTGTGAATTTGGATGAAAATTTCAATCGGTGCACCGGCTATTTGGAAGTGTGTTGTCGAGTGGAATGCGGCATGCAAGGAAACGTGTTTACATCCACTTTCGTAAACCGAGTGGCCCAAAATCGTATACTAGGAAACGTAGAATCGGCTGATTTTGCCGAATTTCCATGGATGTTGGGCATTAGGAAAGGAATGAAGTATCGGTGTGGTGGTTCTCTAATACATCCAAAGGTAAATATTTTTTTGCTATTTATAAACAACTTTACAATCATCAGTTTCAAAAATACATTTTTATTTCTAGGTCGCTTTAACAGCCGCTCATTGCGTATATTCCAAAGGTGAATATACGGTAAGAGCAGGCGAATGGCACTGGAACCACACCAAAGAACCGCTACCGCACCAAGACAGACAAGTAGAAAGCATCAAAATCCATCCCCAATTCAACTCTGAACAACTAAGCAACGACATCGCTCTTTTGGTGCTCAGTCATGCTTTTCTGCTAACTGACAATGTTGGAATTGTTTGCCTACCACCCAGACATCTACACTTGGACACCAAAAGATGTAAAACGTCAGGATGGGGTAAGAACTCCCCTAACGGGCAATACCAACCATTGCTGAAGAAACTTGAACTTCCGATAGTCCCAAGACAAAAGTGTGTGAATACTTTACGTAAAACGACCAGTTTGGGGCCCTGGTTTACTTTACATGAAAGTTTTATGTGCGCTGGTGGAGAACATTTGCGAGATACTTGTAGAGGCGACGGGGGAAGTCCCTTAATTTGTCCGGTTTTTGGACAAACTGGACGGTATGAACAGGTGGGGATTGTGTCATGGGGTATTAAGTGTGGGACTGTACCGAATGTACCAGGAGTGTATGTAAATGTATTGTTATTTTTAGACTGGATTGACTTGGAAATGATTAAGCTTAATTTAAATATTGAGGTTTATAAGTACAACTAAAGTTGCAGTGAGTAAACGGGCTGAAACAGACTTACCATTTTGTGTGACTCTCCTAAAGTAGTTACAAATACTCTTCAGTTTTTCACAAACGCATTGTTTGCGATTTGGTCTTTGAAATGCTGAGAATAAGCTAAAATTACACTTTTATTAGGCACACAAAATGCTGTTATTTATGGAAAAACAAACCTAACAAAATTCACGCCTGGGTAACTCATGGCCGTATTTTTCTTCCATGGAAACGTGCACAAAAAAGCGTTGGCCAAAAGACTGGATACTTGCAACTGAGACATGCTTAAAGACCTATTGTGATTTTGTTTTAATAGAGGTATACCACAGGGTAACAGCTCTGGCAGTCTTAAAGCCAAAGCAATGATTTTCGGCAATAAATGTGCAAAAAAATGAACTGACTCTTCTCTATCCATTTCCTGCAACTCATCTGACGGTAACGACTGTTCAGAAGAAATTAAACGGTCGTACCTCGCTTAAAAAATACTTTAAAGCATCAAACTTAGGAAGATTGCTGTTGTAACTATTGATGGCAGATTCAAACTCTTCAAATGTGTTTATAGGGTGTGATAAAGCTTCTCTAATCATTTTCCATCTTTCTTTAATTAAGTCCGAGTGGTTCTGGGCAAAATAAAGTAACAAAATTATGATAAATTACATCATAAGAAAAAATTACATATAATTTTTTTGTCACCAATTTATTGTAAACTTACTAAATTACGGACGTCATGCATATTTATACAGATAGTCATACAGACATAATAGTGCAAATCTTACCTCCTGGACACAAAACAAATTTTTGTCACTGTAAGGCATTCGAACATGATCATTGTCCCATAAAAAGACATCCTTAGACTTGTGCGGTCTTGGTGGACTATTTAATGAAACAGGCAAGTCGTGCAATACCCAATGATATTTGGAAGGTACCAAAGGGGTGACGGCAAACGACCAAGGGCCCTTTCCCTTACATAAATCGTTTAGACTGGTACCTCTCCACTTTTGAGTGTCAGTGCGATTTTCCGTAGCACTTTCTTCCATTGTTCGATTTCAGTTTTTCCTTAAAACAAATAAATATTAGACTGAATAGAACTGTTTACATGTTAATCACTGAATTATTACAATCACTATTACTAATGAATTAATTTAGTTTGTTTTTGTTTTGATTTAGTTTTTATAGGTTAGGTTGTTGCTGACATTGACGTAAAATTAATTCAACAGAAGAAAAGAACACATGTAAGCAACATAACCTCAGTGACTTTGAGGTTAGGTTAAATCTTGGTTGTTTTGATTTTTACCCTTTTTTATTTTTTTGATATTATGTATTATTTACAATGAAATAATGCTACAAAAGTAAAAATGGGTCTTAGTGAAACTGTGCTACTATTTTTTTATGTTGTGTCAATATTCCTTTTCACCTTTTTCCTGCAACACACCCTAACATTAACTGAGTGCTTCTATAATTTAATTAACAATAATGAGGATCTCCTAGTATTTGACTATATAGTGGGTAAGTAAACTGCTTTTTAGCATGCTTTTATTTAATACAACATAGTTGGAGGAGGATCAGCAGGTGCTATATTAGCCAACAGGCTGTCTAGTAATAATAAAAATAAAGTTCTCCTCTTGGAAGCTGGGAGAGACATTGCAGACTTTTTGCATGTACCGTCTATGGGGCTGTTGCTGCAGCCAACCTCGTACAATTGGGGATACAAAACTGAACCCCAAGTAAATGCTTGCAAAGCATTTAAGAATAATGTAAGACTTTTGGTTGCAAAATTAAACAATGTGTTTTGAGTGTTTGATTAGGTGTGTTTATGGCCTATGGGTAAGGTTTTGGGTGGTACTGGAATGCTGAATAACATGCTGTATGTACGTGGACATAAGGATGATTTTGATGAGTGGTTTAAAGACAATGAGGATTACAACTATTTGGATATTTTGAACTATTTTAAGAAGCTAGAGGCAAATTATGAAAACCAAACATATGGTTGCTGTTACACATTTTAAATTTCTGGTTAGTACAGCATGATATTTTAGAACTAAACAAACCAATATATGTGAGGGATTTGGTCTTTAAGACTGAGTTGCAAAATGTTGTACTGAATGCTGCTTCCAGTATGGGGTACAACACTTTTGATACTGACTTGAACTGTAATTTAGGTACTCAATTAGCTGGTTACCAAAATTGTGTCTTGCATGTTTAAGTTTGTATAGGTTTTAGCAAGCCAAAGGCCAACCTTTATAAAGGCCAAAGATGGACAGGGGCAAACTATATTAAAAAACATCCACATAGCAATTTAGAAGTGAAAACTAACAGTTTTGTGGATCAGGTATGAACTATTGAATTAAAGTGTTTAACTCTGTTTATTAGGTAGTTTTAGAGTCAAATTTTGAGGCAAAAGGTATAACCTACACATATTATGGTCATAAATACACAGCATTTGCAAATAAAGGAGTAATATTAGCTGCAGGAGTTATAGGGTCTCCTAAAATATTGATGCTTTCTGGTATAGGTCCTAAGGAACATTTAGCTTCTCTGGGTATTTCTACAGTTGCTGATCTTCCTGTAGGTGATAATCTGCAAGATCATGTAACTACAGGTGTGCAGTTTGTGATCTTACTGTACTCATTTTTAAGCTCTGTTGCTTTGAAGGGTTTGATCTAATATTACTTAACCACACACTAAATACTGGAATACAGTCTATGCTTTCAATTTCTTCAGTGTGGAGTTATTTTAGTCAGGGCTCTGGCCCTTGGACTACTACAGGATGTGATGCTATGGCCTTTTTCAAAATCAAACAAAACATTACAGAATTTCAGTCCAATAGGCCTGACATACAATTTATGGTGATGCCTGTAGGGATTACTGAAGATAAAGGTCATTATTTACGACACCTTATTGGTAAGACTTAAAACATTAAACCACCCTCAATTTTATTCAGAGATGTGTTTAGGAGTATCAGATATAATATGGACAAAATATTATTCCAAAATCAACCAAACAGCATTAACCATTTTACCGGTCCTCTTGCACCCAAATAGTAGGGGGTACATGCGGTTGCAGGGTAAAAACCCACATTTACCACCTTTAATTAACCCCCAATACCTGTCTGACTATAATGATGTGGATTTACTTATTAACGGAATTAAACTGGTTAAGGAGTTAGTGGAGACTGAAGAGTTTCGCGCTTTTGGTGCTCAATTTAACACTATACACTTCCCTGGTAACAAAATTCACTTTATCTGATGTGATTGTCTAGAACTAGTTTTATTCAGGGTGCGAACAGTATATGTTCAACACTAAACCATACTGGGAATGTTATCTGAAGTATGTAAGTTTTTCTGCTTACCACCCAGTGGGGACATGCAAAATAGGGTCTGCAAAAGACCCTACTACTGTAGTAGATTTCAATTTTAAGGTTTGTGGTTTTATAATAAGCATCTAAGCGAATCACAGCATTGTTCATAGTTTGTGATTGGTCAAGAAAAAGCTGTTTTTTGACACTCACACAGATGCTGGACATGCGGAATTACTTAACCACGAATGTATACATTTACAGGTGAAAGGAATGAACAAATTGTATGTTGTGGATGGTTCAGTGTTGCCAACTTTACCAAGTGGTAATTCAAACGGTCCTATATTAATGTTGGCTGAAATGGCTGCTGATTTGATTAGTAAAGAGGACTATTTAGGTGGCAAAAAGTGTTCAAAGTTTGATATACTAGTTCCTAGAGTCATATGTTAAAAAGTGTATTATTCAATATTATTTGATTTGTTATAAAGTTTCTTTTCAAATTAAGGCAAACAAAAATGCACTAAAAGTCTTTTAATAATAGATATATTAACATCATCAGGAATTTTATTTATGGGCATGACGCAGATACAGAGGCATTAACTGATGAGGACATAATATTTGTTTTATTATCACAGGGCCGGAATTATTCAAATTTAACGACGAAAATAATCAGTATTTTCCACTTAATTTATTTACACATAAAATAATCTCCTGTTACAACCCTTCATATATTAATATAGCTCTCCTTAACTTCTTAGTATTGGAATTCTAATTTTCACTAGGCAACCTGTTGATGATTTATTTACGCCTTGGGCACGCTGAATTTAGGCAGGCAAAGACCGAATTTGCTTTCGATTCCCGAGAAAATTGGTACCGATACCGAGTATCCTCCTATGTGGTCAGGATTCGATTGTGCTTTGTCTCCTGCTATTGACGGCACTTTGAATTCCGAACCCGAGGGTCGACTGCAAGTAAACCCCATGTAAAGTAATTTTTAGAGGTGTTTTAAACCAATTTACCTTCCACCAAAGTCAACATAGAGTACCCGTTGTAGGACTTCATAAGTTAGTAAAGTTACACCAAATTGTGGGGACGACCTGAATACACGAGCTGGAAACTTTTTGTTTAGTACCTTGTAAAAGTTTTTTCAAACTGAATGCTGACCAATTGATCCTTTCCAGAAAGCTCTAAATCCTTCTTCAGCGTAAATTTTTCTGGTTGCGTCCAGTACGCCACTGTACGTAGTTTGTCCCGCTCTGGCCACCACTTGTAAACGAGTTTTGATGACGTCAGCAGGGGTTACTAAAGAGGCCGCAGGTACACCAGCGATAGCTCCGGCAAGTAAAAGGGTTAAGGGATGATTGTAACCACTCTCATCCGCTAGACTGTTGATAAAATTGTTTTCAAAAAAGTTGATTAGGATTTTTTTTTTCTACGAACCTGGATTTAGTGTGCGCATACGCAGGAAAGTAAATAGCGCTGAATGGTACATCTCTGAGCAGACAAGCCCTGGCTCCTTTGTACAACCCGAACAACCCTAATTCCTTAACTACAGACCAGGCTCGGACTTTGGCGCCACCAGCAATTTCACCCGCTACTTGTAACCGAATTTTTACGATTTCCAACGGATTCGTAAAGATTACTTGTGACCCGCCAGCCTAAAGAACTCATTAACTGTCAGAAGTTATTGAGAAAAATGTTAAAAACTTACACACGATCCAGATAAAATTTCTCCATAAAGAGGAATGGCACCATTTTTGTCTGTAAATTTATCCCTAACAAAATCGTTGACCTATACAAACCACACAAGTTGAAAAAAATATTTTTTTAGGTAACGTTCAGAAACTTACAGTTAACTTAATGGCTTTTTCGGGTGCCACTCCCAATAATTGCGGCACCAGCCCTCGGTACAGACCGAACACGCCCTCGTGTCTGATAACTTTTTTGAAACAATCGAAACTGTTACGGTACATCAGTTCGCCGATAAAGGAACCGGTACGTTGGTTTTGCATTCGAGTTTTTACTAAATCGATCGGATATACTGCGGTGGCCCCAACAGCTACAAAAATGAGTTAAAACTATTATTTTAAGAAGTAATAAAGAAGAGTAAGAGACTGATTTTTTTAATGAATGCATTTGACCCAAGCTAGTGATTTGTACAAAAAAACTAAACATGAAAACAACTCATAGTAACTAACTAACTAACTAACACTTTAAGTGGCAGCAAAACCTTACACGTAATACGTTATTTCATCACCTGCACATGCAAAAATAACGTTGCTGTCCGTCAACGGACGGTGCCATATACTGATATGGCTCCGTTTTTCTGTGCAAGTGAGCGGAGATCCTTTTATTTTTATGGTTTCGATCCTATCCGTCTTTTTGACGGTACGGTCCGGAACGTGCCGTGACGTATCTTTACGGGCTATAACGTGTACGTTATACGCAACCCGCAAACAGGTTTCTGTCAATCAACGTTTTATGATTCATGTCATTTTTCTAACCAAACATGGAATATAATCAGATTTCAAATTGCACTTTAGATTTACAAAAGAGTTAGATTTACATTTGGCAAGGGAAGTTTATGGGCAAAACCCATATGAAGACCTTAAGAGATGGGAGAGCCATAGAGCTCTTTTCTTATTACTATATTATTTTCATTATTCAAGTGCATAAGCAGCAAATCATCCAAGTCGTCTTCATTTAACAGATGTCCTGACTTATAAAGTGTAAGATGAAATTTAAAACGAACTTAAAGTCAGTTTTAAGATAAACGCAAAATCTTTAAATACGTACGTCATCTTGATTATAACGTATTATGTCTGCCTGTCACTTAAAGTGTCTATTGAGTGAGCTCTTAAACTTCTAGAATGATTTCATTTGATTATTAAAAATTGTTTGTTTTTTCAAGACTTGAAATGAAATCTAGTTACACTGCATCCCAAAAACCCACACCTGTTTAGTTAGTGCTGATGTCAAATAATGAAAGTGTTACACACAACACCAACAAAACTCTTACTTACTTACCTCCGGCTACTGAACCTAACGTGAAACGATAACTACTCTCAAGTATTTGAATTAGTACACCCCTCTCCTCTGGACTCTAAAATTATGCAAAGGCAAAAAAACCTATCTTAACTTTCTGCTTTAATTCCATTCGTCGATTTGTATCAATTTTAAAGTTTTGACTAAAGAAAAACTTACTGAAACAGCGTGAATTTCCGCCAATCTGTTGGTAATCTGCTTAAAATACTGTTCAGGAGCGATGGCATAGAGATCATTGTACACGATACGCCTAAAAACAGGAAAAAATAATTTGTAAAGAGGTAATATTCAAAGCAGGTTCGTAGAACGAACCCTTCAGGAGGATAATCCTCTCTGTGCAAACATCTACGTTTTCCCCAACAAAAAGAGCAGCGTAAAAACACAAACAAGAACGCAATAGGTAAGTGAATTTCAAAATAAAGGTTAGGTGTAAGCCAAACTAAGAGCTAGGAAGTAAGAAAGTTGAACTGTACCCAGTTTGATGTAGGACGTCCACCAAATGGAAGAGTATGTCAACTTCCAAAGGCGTCATCTGGGACATGGCCTGTGCGGAATGCATAAACTCTTCCTTACTAACTTCCTGAGCACGATGACCGTTAGTCACGTTGAGGTAGATACGTTTCACTAACTCCATATTATTGAGCAGTGTATTGAAGGCTATAAAATAGGGAAAACTAACTCGTCTGCCTTGAGTTTCCCCTTGAACAGCCTGTCAAGAGCGCACAATCAAAAAACCAGTCAAAATATAAAAAAAAACGAGTTAATAATACCTCAATCAAATGAGATTGCACTTCTTTGGTGAGCAAGTGGCTCTTGATGCTGACCATGATGTCCTGAAAATCCAAAACAGAAATAAAACCAGAACCGTCTTTGTCGGCTCGCCTAAAACCTTCAATGGCGTACTCCTCGTGGAAATCGTGTAAGAATTGGCTGAACTCGTTGTACGAAACTAAACGCTGTTTATTTTTACCGAAGTATAATTGTAAGAAAGGGGAATCCATGTTGAAGGGGATGCGTTGGTGGAGTTCGGTTTTTTTCATTACCTCCACGAATTCCTCTAAAATTCACCACAATTTATTAAACTTGCTTGCTTGAACAAATGACTTAACATGCATTGACTCTGATGGTATATCAAAGCATTGTTCGTAGTTTCTGATTGGAATTGTGAAACTACAAACAGTGCTACAATTTAAGCAAATATTACCAGGAGCTTAAATTATGCTCAAAAATTATTAAGGTTTTAATCCCTTAGCCCTATAAAATTCAATATGTACCACCAAGGGCACTAAGACATTTGAAAACAAGGAAAATAATAATAAAGTTTGCAGCACAGGTAAAATTTGGCAACCAACACTGAAAAATGTCTCAAAAGTAAAAGTACAACATTGTGTTTGTTTGTACCGGTCAAAAGTAAAACTTGACCTAGTTGTGACCTTTCCAAGGTTACCTACAGAAGGTAAACAAAAAAAAACTTACGGAAGCTGACCATGCCATTGCCATTGGTGTCGAACAGCTGAAAAGCCGTTTTGTACAGGGCGTCCGGGAAACATAACAGACCTTCGAAAGCTTGAAATTCCGAATAGGAAATTAGGCCATCTTTGCTGGTGTCCACGATCCCCGTTAAAAGTCTTGCGGTGTCCTGGTTGTAGTCTTTCTCCTCCAGCAATCCCAGATAGTTGACGATAAAGTCATGGGCGGTCATAAACTTTTCGCCGTTTTTCTCTACGGTGGCGTATTTGTTGAACACATCGGACAGTTGGGCGGCATTGGCCCTTTTTAGGTATCCGCCACCCTGTAAATCACAGATTTACTTAAACAAAATCGAACCAGACACTTTCACAGACCTCTAGGATCGGTACGTTATTTGTGGCCATGTTACACTTGGAATGCGAGAGGAAAAAACTGACAAAAATCAAGTTCGGGTATTTTTTTGGGAAAAACAATTCGAAAATCGCGACCCGTGCGTTGCTTACATCACGTTATTTTCGTAGTTGGAGAGTTTAAAATAGCACTAAGGTTGTTCGCATAACGCTGAAAAATAAACTACGCCAGCAATGTATCGCGGATTGGGTAAAATGGGTGCAAACATAAGTGAACAGTATAAAATTGTAAAACGTCATTATTAGTTGAATCAAATGAAGGTGACAGAACGCACAAAAGGTGATAAAACCAAAAAGAAAACACAATACAGGTGAGTCAATGCTTTTTGTGTCATCATAGTATTTTGCTGTTTTTTCTAAAAAGTCTCTCAAAAATTCCAGTGTTATATGTGTATTGTAATAATTTTAGAGTTGGTTTGTTAATGATAACAATTCCGCAAATCCACATGTTAAACATTTGCGCAAATCTTAAGACAGTGGGTAGTTTGTGATTGGTCAAAAAAAAAACAGCTTTCAGCTGGCTGCCTTTTCTTGACCAATCACAAACGACGAACAGTGCTGTGGCTTTTTGAGAAAAAAGTTTTCATATGTTACAAATTAGAGAACATTACAGCTTAATATGATTAATGACAAATTACACTGTCCTTCATAAATTGAACAAATCTTGGATGTACTGTAGCTAGACAAGCAGAATTTATAACAAACTATCCACCGCCTAACATTTCATATAAATCTACCATCATTATAACAACTTTATTGTAACAATTAGACTGTAATTCTCACCGTATTTGCGCGTGACAATGGACTCATATTACGGCACCGTTAAAAGGATCAAACCCAACAAAATCACAGGACCAATTAAAAAAATGCAATTTTTACTGTTTTCCCTTACACACACACAACTTATCTGTCACGTTTTACATGCTTGGAAACAGTGTAAGTGCAAAACGAAAAAGTGAATCGCTGGAGGATTAAAATTCCCAGTTATCAATGATCGTCATTAAGGTTACGCAATGAATTTAACGTTCTTGTTTGCCACACGAAATTATTTTTAAATTTGCCATATCTATTTGCCACAATGTTTTGTTGTGCTTGCCTGTGATAATGTGATTAGAGTATTATTTGCTTAAAACCAATTTTGGTTAAAAAAAAAAAATTGTACAAATTGTAGAGTAGTAAATGGTATTTTAATTGTATCTAACCATCAACATCCATCTTTATTACAAACAGATTCAATTGAATTGAAATATACAGGGTGTTCAAAGCAAAAAAATTGTTTTGTTGTTCTCAAGCATTTTATAATAGAACTTTACTAAAATTTAAAGCTCTATTTGGCTTGAAGTTCTAAGGTTGCCATTAGAGATTATCGACCCCCTTTTTCTACACTACCACAGGTCTCAAGTAATTATCATTATTTAAATTTTTCTAACAGCCCTAAAGTTACTAATTTTAGCAATTCTCAGTATCTGAATTCTTGAAAAACTACAAATTGCCACCTTTACAGACATTTTGAACCTTTTTACTAGTTTTGTTGACAGGAGCCTTTCTTAAAATCTTGGACACTTTTATTATACTTTTAGGCTTACCTCTTGACATGACGCAGTCCAAACAGACAAAACCTTGTCCATTGTACTAATAAAGTGTTAAAGGGTTCCCACTACGCCAATTAAACTACAAAAAAATTATGTTTTTGTTAAAAAATCGGTTTACGTGTATTGACGTTGGAACGTGATTTTGGGTTTGGATAACCGAAGGCCGGAAAGACAAATTTTATTGTCTTTCGAATTGATTTTGAAGTAAAAAGTGTTTTTTGGTAAAAAAAAGTGTTTTTAATTTTTTTTAGTGACCTTTTTTTCTATTTTAGGTTATGTCAAATGTCAGGGTGGGGACGTAACGTCAACAGACGTCAACTGGATGCAGAATGGTTGCGTGACCGTCAAAACAAAAGCACACGTGACTATACTTATGTTAATGCTTTTGATATCACGTGACACGGATTCATCTAAGTGGTAGGCAACACACAATACATATGTATCACAACAGGGTGTTAAAACCGCCGATTTTTAAATTATGGTACTGATGATGGTTATTTTGATATTTTTAGTAGTACACCTGACTGAATTAAGTAAACTGTATTTTATTCACTTACTAGTTCTTCATTAAAAATAGTGTAAATGTATGATTGTATATACTTATGTAACCAGGCCGCGGTGGTGGTACACGAAAGTTTTCACTACATTTGCTATATTTTACAAATTGCATAATACTGGTAGTACTATTAAATGCAGCTAGATACAACGGCGGAAATCGAAAGTGCGCGTTTGCAACTGATAACTTTATAGGTTGCAGTATCGTTTGCCTTCGCCGTGTCTTACACCCGGTTTACCTCAATGCAAACTGTACAAAAATGTTTTTAACGTTTTTAACACTTAATTTATTATTATAAAGCTAAAATAAAAATGAGTTTGCGTTCAATTTTAGCTTGGATATGCGCGCTTTCTGTATTCGATTTAGTGGTACCGGAAACGATTATATCATCCGAAAGTACCTACAGCGAGCCGAATACACGGTCCCAAATGAAGATCCTGGTGGATATGTTTGATCAGCACCAATGGGGAAATCGGTTAGCAGACTTAAGCAATGAAAATTGCAGAAAAGACATGGAAACTTATGTAGGAAGCTTGGAAAGTAACACAACGTTATGGGCTGCTAAAAGTAAGTAAAACAGTTTTCTTTTCTGGTTTTAATATGTAAAACACGCCAACTTAGAAAGTGATTGTTGTATATATGTCTGTATAAATTTGCAAAAAAAGTTAATATAGGGCTCAAGGCTGAATGACTGGTGTTCTAGTAATGAGAGCTATAAGAGCAAGATGAAAAAATTGCATGTTATAATAGTAAATGCAATTTATTCGTCAAAATGGGTTTTTGCTTGTTTATACAATTTTCTGTATGAGAATGTTTTATGATACAAAAAGTAAATCAAATAAACTATCGGGGGTTAGTGGCTTAGTCGCTCATCGAATTTTATAACAAACAAAATCAATTTTTGGAAAGTATTGATTGAAACAGTTAATTTAGCTAAGATAGTGATGAAGCAAAAGTTACCTTAATTTTAATTGGTCACTTCCTTACTGGTTTTACCGGAAGTTACGCCACCTGCCAATTTTTATAGGCAAGTTTATTATCGTTAATTTGCAATTTTCAGTATTTTTAAAAAGTTTCTTATAATAATCGCCCACTCAGCTGAATTATTCCTACAATATTATCAATTAATTAATAGATTTAATTAAAAATTTCAAGTTATAACATAAAAACTGTATTGAAAATAATATAAGGAACCGTTTAATGCACGCATTGAGAATTCCTAGCCTCAGCAATTACGTAATGGTCAAGTGCTGGTTTACTTTTGCACCGTGAATCGTAATTATTTGCGCGATATATAGAAAGTAAGTTCAAACAGGTTTTTGAAGAAACGAAGAAATTAAGTTTATTAGGTAATTCCTATTATTTTGTGGGGTTGTCACACTTGTACTTTGAATACACTTAAAACCCTAAAAAATGGTATTTTTGTTCAAATGTTTGTCTAACAGTTATTTCTTTCAGTGTATGATGCATCAGGACGTTACAACGGCCATTTTTTCTTCGGTAACGATTTCTGGTTGGGATCCTCCAGTTTATGTTCGGAACTTCAGGACCCTAAAATCAACTCGGAAATTCCGCCATTTTTTGCGGGATATTTTGTCGCTAAAGTGGGAATCAACTTTACTGCCTCAGTAATATTTTAACAATTACACTAATAAATGCACTAAAATTGTTCTTTCAGGCCAGGGAAATATATTTAGGTCTTTGCCTACCAAAATCCTGCACCAACGAAGATGTCAGCAAAATGCTGATTAAGGAACCTGGCCAAATTTTTTTGGTGAACATTATCAACGTTCGGACAGTACCAGGCAGTTACCAGCTACTGCAGGATCCCAAGTTTCAAATAATCAGGTTTGTGTGCTTTGTATATGTTGAAACAAAAGTCAATTATGCAAATATTACAAGGATTTTGTCGAACATATGCATTTTAGCTCCATTTACATACTTAAATTCTATTTGCTTTGTAAGGTTGATTGTGACATCAAAGTGCAACTGAAACTTACAAGACACGCACTTAAGTACGCAAGAGATAATTTGGTTGGACTGTTTTATCTGTTTTAATTGAAAATTGCATTTCTTTGTATAGTCATCAACGAAAAGGTATAGAGAGAAATGCTTGGAACTAAATTTTTGATTTTGAAACTTTAGACTAGTTAGGAGGTGAACATACCACCTAACTCTTGAGCCAGAGGGAAGGGGAGGTTTTGACAGTCTCACATTCCGGTTTTTTGTTTATATCTCGGAAACTTTGTATTCTACCGACATGACCACTCTGTACAAAATAAAAGCTGATTAAATTTACTACGTTTCATTCAGTCAATTCGATATCTTTTATAGTTTTCGAGATATTCGCTCTTGAATATCTGTAAGCCTTTCTAGAGCGGATATTTTGAAAACTATTCAAGATACCAAAAAACTTATTCAGCTTTCATTTTGTTAGAGTGGTAATTTCAAAAATACTGACTGAAATGGCGTTTCATTGCATTTCTGACTTTGCTTAATTTTCAAAAGGATTCATCACAGTTTGAGTTAAGTAAGAGTAGTTAATTGAAAAATTCTATACGTCCCTGGATTTTATGGTAAATTTACCGTACCGTAACCCCAGATTTTACTATTTAGAGACAGTACTGACTAAAATTGTGTTTTACTAGATTTTAACTGACCCTTTTCCATTTTTGATGGTAATGATCATAGTTTCAGTACAGTAAGGTTTGTTTATGGAAAAAATACAGTACGTCTCTAGATTTTAAGGCCAATTTACTGGTTACTCAGCAAATTTCAGTGCCGTAATCCCCAGATTTCAAAAATACTAACTGAATTGACCTTTCATTGCAATTCTCCTCCAGATTTCGAAAAAAGTCAAAAATTGTGTTTATACGTTTTTTGATCATTTAGATTAATACCAACATTTTGTTTCCTGTACTAATTTTTTCTGTAACTACTGTAGTATTTCTGCTCTGATTACCATATCCATCATATTTGTGGCATCGGTGGTTGAAGTGTTAATCAAACGAAAATCAACCACAACAGACCTGGAAACTGAACATTCTGTGAGCAAAGAAAGGATAATTACCAAGGATGACAACCCTAAAAACAAAAACAGTAACACTGATAGCATGAGTGTTTGTAAAAGTTTTCAAATATTACTTTTAATAGGTTTCTTCTTAAAAGCTTTACTGGCTTTCTCTGTCATTTCCAACGGGAATAACATTCTAACCATCAATACTGGATCTAAGGATGTTATTAGTTGCTTACACGGTTTGAGGGTGTTATCCATAGGCTGGATTATTCTAGTACATTCTTACTTGCAAGTGTTTGGTGTGGCTCGAAACAAATACGTGCGCACTATTACAGAACGGAATTTTATGTACCAAACCATTGCAAACGGTACTTTTTCAGTGGATACGTTTTTCTTTATCAGGTTTGTTTGAAATATTAGATTTAAGTAAGTTTAACCGCCAATTTTCAGTGGTTTACTGATGACTTTGGGATTTTTTAAAAGCGAAACTCCATTAACCCAGAATTCGTCGGACAAGGCTCGGATACGTGGGTTTTGGAGTACTTGCGCTAAATTTGGCGTTATGCTTACTTACAGGTTTATGAGACTCACTCCAGTGTACTTATTTGTGCTCGGAGTCAATGAAATTGTTATGAGATATATTCACAAGTGAGTTTTAGTGTTAAATGGGTATTAAGCCAGAGTTAGTGGAGTTTTTTTAGTACTTCAGTGTTTACACCTGCGATTGTGGATCACGTGACTTGTGAGCAGTTTTGGTGGAGAAACGCCCTGTATATCAACAATTTCTACCCTAGAGCACAAATGTGTATGTTGTGGTCTTGGTATATAGCGAATGATACCCAGTTTTTTGTTGTTGCTTCTGTGATTCTGCTTGTGGCCATACGGTGAGATTTACCAAGTAAACAGGTAAACAAACGTAAAAGGTTGTGTTTTTAGAAGTGCTAAACACTTGAAATATGCTGGGATTTCTATCGTAGTTATTCTGGTTGCTTCCTGGCTTTCCACCTTTGTCATAGCCGTGAAATTTAACTACATTGCACGGGTGCAAGAGCCTTTTGCATTGTTTGATGAACTGTATGATAAGCCTTGGATGAGAATAGGGCCTTATTTAATTGGCATGATCATAGGTGTGTCAAACTTACTTTAAAATCAAGCTAAAATAAACAGAGTAAATCCTATAGGCTATACCCTATTCAAACTAAAAGGAAAGGTCATTCTTACGTTACCCGTAGTTGTGATTGGATGGACTCTATCCTTGACTTGTTTGGCAGCCTTAGTGTACGGTTTAGGTAAACAAGGACTGGTTGTACCAGCCTCAGCCTTCTACGTAAGACTTATTCAAAACGTAAGGAAAACTTAAATTACCATTAATCTATATAGGTTGCCTTAGGGCATACAGCTTGGGCTTTATCCCTAAGCTGGATTACCATAGCTTGCAGTAGCGGTTATGGTGGACCGTTTAACGCGTTTTTCAGTTGTAAGTTCTTCTTACCTTTAAGCAAACTTACCTACGTCGCTTACCTCGTCCATCCAGTTTTGATGTTTCTTACCAGTTTTTCGTTGGATGGACCGTTTCAGATTCACAATCTAATCACGGTATTGATTTACATTTACACGTAAATTACTCCAGTACCAATCACTTTACGGTTTTAGGTGGTAATGTTTTTTGGGAACGCAGTTTTGTCTTTCATCATTGCGTTTGTGGTTTCTTTGCTGTTTGAAGCGCCCGCCATAAATTTGATGAAACTGATTTTTTCAAGTCGTTAATGTTTTGTTTTTTTTATATTTAATATGAATACTCTTGGAAAAATTGTTTGGTTTTATTTTGTCTTGAGCTTACCTAGTCGTTCAGGCTTAGATAGCAACCAGGAGAAAAAATAGTTTCTGACAGCGCAAAAATTGGTATTAAAAGGAAAATGAGTGGTAAACTTTAGTTTGAAAATGCTCTCTAATATCTTAATTTTCATATTTCTACAGAGTGCTGGTTTTTCTAAAATTGAAGGTTAAATTGGGGCAATTTTAAGTTCAATAAAATGCCGCTTTAAAAACCCCATCAATATTTTCAATGACACTCAAAAAAAAATAAAAATTCCATATTAGATTTTTACATTTTTAAATTAGATTTCTACAATATCAAAAAAATTACACATTTTTTTGTTTTAATAAAGTCGTTTTCAAACCAATAATCACGTGACACCGTCAAATGATTGTTGCGTAACGTTATTTTTATAACGCTCTTTTTACTCTTTCCTGGTTTCAACAATCAAATTTAATAAAAATAGACTTACTGGACCATTTGCAGTCATTCTAGTTAAAACGTTGAAATGAAATGACACCTTTATCGCACAAAAACTAATTTAAATTAAGTTTAGACTGTGAAACTTTAAATAGAACGCACCAAAGTGAAAATCAGGGTCTAAACTTGCCGTAAATTAAACTGGAAAAATCAAAATATACTATATTTTATAAATAATGCCTTGAACATTGATTAGGTCAGAGAGTGCTCGGTATCATTATCTGACAGTTTGTCACATGATCATTCTGTTGCAAATGACAAATAAAATCACGTGTACTAGTGTCATTTGACCTAACAAACGACATTTTATTGAACTCCAAATTGCGCAACCTTTCTTTGTATCTTTTCAGAGTGTAATTACAGAGTGTTGTCTATTGCCTAAAAATAATACTCACATAGGAATAAGTAGCCTTCAAAATCTGTTCAAATAAAAGAAAATTTAAAAAACAATATCAATATTGAACTTTTATCCAAATTACCGCAATAACTGACTGCAAAGACATCACACCAAAACCACCAATTGTATAACAAAGAGGTTTCTGAGCTCTTCTCATTACCAACAGCATCATTGACTTAATTTGGGGCGATTGCTCGTGCCAATTGCTCTCCCAAATAGCCATGCTAATGTTTACACTCTAAAATTGGTTACGTTTACTACTATAATGCTATTTTATCGAAAAAACCTACTTCGAAAATTAGTTCATTTCCTGAGTGATAGTAGACAAACAATCGAATCATAACGGTTGTAATAAAAGTGAATACAGTTAAGAAGGAAATGAAGGTCATGTCATTCTGCAAATCGCAATTATTTACTAATATTGTATGTTTGTTTTATATGGTACTCACAGGCGAAGTTTGCACCAACAGAGCTGCAATCTGAAATGAACTTTGTAGAAAATCAAAAACCGTATAAGTACTCATACACTCATTGATCCCATCTACATATCTATAAAAGCTTTGTTTTACACAATTTTCTTAATCTTAAATGTTACTTTTTTACTGTATGATTTTTTTGTGTTTTTTGATGCACTCCCTAAACACAACAAAAGCACTGATATACTCATTGCAATTACTCTGCCTCATATATTCGACTTTGTAACGTCCAAAATTTCGGAGAACATGTTGCAACTTCTTCAACTGAGCAACTGGGTATCTATACATGTTGAACATTAAAATGTGAAGGTAAGTAACGTACAAAGCCCCAATTAGCAAGTCAAACAATTGTAAAACGTAGACAATCTAGAAATAAACATTTTACAAGATTGAAACTACCTTAAAGTACACTGTACCCAGTAATATTCCATTTTGTCAAAAGGAAACCAGGAGTCCACAATTAAAGGCCTTAAAGCCTGAGTGGTATTTCCAATTTGAATTATATCTGGTTTACTCATCATGGGGAACAAAACGTACTGGAATAAAGTAAGATACACAGGAGCAGCATACCAATTGGATATGCTGTCACTACTTTTAATGAATTTATCCTCAATTTCTCTAGTCTATGGAGATATAATGAATTAATCAAATACAATTGCCTGGAAACTCACTTTGTCGTCTTCCAGAAAATCATTGTGCTTTTCTTCATCAATAATGGACTGAATCAAGTCGTTCACCATTTTGTTAAACCTCATCACCAATTGTCTGACTGCTGTTGATGTAAAAACCATTACAACACATATATTGGCGCAAATTTCGTCCAATTTTAATTCATCAGCAGTGCATTGTAGGTACAATTCAATATATTCAGTGATTATAAAGCCACTAAACCAGAAATGTAGAAAAACTGAGTACCAGCGATACAAAGTTTGACGTAGATGGTTGTGTTGGAACATAAACTGCCAAGGAAACACGCCAATTATTGACGAGTAAATTATGGCTACACGAAGATTTTTGCATTGTGGATAAGCCTAAAAAAGTTTTTGATAGAAAATTGTCTGAAATGTTTCAGATACTACTTACAGCCATCCTGAATGTACCTGCTTGACTGACTGATATTATAATTAAAAACTGCAAAGATCGAACGATCGCCAAAAGTGTAATTTTTTATTTATTGCAGCCGTGATTGCAGGAATTCAATTATTTACCAACTAATAACAGAGTGTAGACAATTTGCAAACATGCACTAGTTATTGAATTCAGCTAATTTTAACCATATTTTATAAACAGAAGGACAAAATAAAATCTCAAAAAAGATGAAACACGATTTAATGCTACTGTGTCAATATAGACAAAAGAAGTAATAATATACAATTTGTACAAATGTTAAATTTATATAAAACAAACACACTTTAGATTATAATTATATAAAACTACAATTATTTTAGAAGTTTGAGTTTTAACACACACACACTCAGAATGAAATAAAAATAGTTCTTAAAATCGAAAGGTAGATGAAGCTTTAGCTAGTATATATTTGGTATTAAGAAGCTTTTTGTGAAGTCGTTTCGGACAGTACAAAATAAAAAAATACCTTTTTGGTGTCCTCTTTACACATGTCCTGAAAAAGCACTATATACACAAATGCACTGCACTAAGTAAGTACAATCGATTGAGCGTCCCTGTAGTACAGTTATTGAAGAATATTCACCTGAAATGAAACCAAATTTTATTTTTGTATTACTATTTTTAGTTAGCAAAACAAGTTAGTTGAGTAAGTTAACACTAAACCTACCAGAAAAACAATCAAACAAACAACAAAAACAATCCACGTGTGTTAAATGGCTGAAGCGGACACGGACATTGCCACGTTTTGTTCTGAGTACTCTTCATACTCCTCTTCACCACCTTCCGGTTCTTCATAGTCATCCAAACCTTCCTCTGTAGGATCTTCCTCACCCTCAATATCTCGATTGTTAGGTGGAGGAACAGGGGCAGAGGAGGGTTTGTTTAGATCCTAATTTAGAGTTAGTGTTTAGCTGGTTAGTAAAGGCAACCACACTGGGTACTCCTCTGTCTCAGGAAAAGTAGCAGTGACGACATTAGGTCTGTTCGTAGAGAGAATCTCCAACTAGTAATCAGAAAATTAAATACATTCATTGGCCACAAATCAGAAAACGTCATAGACAACTTGACATTTACTGTTTCTGAGTTGGAAACCAGTTAGGGATTGCCTCTGCAAACAGACCTATTAACTGTGACATGTGTGATATCAGATAACACATAGTCAAATTATGGTCGTAAAGCTCAGTAATAGAAAAGGAATGACAATTATTACGTCACTGCCACTAGTCCTGAGACGAACTTTACATACTTTTGGAGGTCTCCAACCACAACCGGGTAAGGGCAACCCATCAGGCCCTAAGGGACAAGGGGCGTCCAATCCAGGCACTCCCTGATCGCCCTTATCTCCTTTGTCTCCTTTTCTACCCCTTTTGCCTAGGGGCCCCTATACACAACCATTTTCAGAACGTTACCCTGATAAATTAACAAGAAAACTTACAGAATCGCCTTTGTATCCTTTATCACCTTTAGGACCCTGTAAATTTAATTTTTTAAATTTTTTGTTGTACAATGTATTAAAGACATGCTAATTTGTGAGGGAAGAAGCGTTAGTCTTGTGCGCTAAAATGTTAGTAGTACCTCAACACCAGGAATTCCGTCAGTTCCCTAAAAGAAAACAACTTGTTAGTGTTAACTAATGGGGTTATATAAATACTAACTTTGTAACAAACACACAACTGAATAAAAACATTGGTAATGTATACTCACTGGTAGTCCAGGATCTCCTCTTTCTCCTTTAGTACCAGGTTCTCCTTGTGCACCCTGACGTGCGCATTAAAGAACAATCATATAGGTCGTTACTAATTGTTCATCAATTTTACAGCAAAAAATCTATACATTTTAGTTAATAGCTACAAACATCTAGTTAGATGTTTTTGCTACTTCTGAGACTGTTTTTTTAAATATTTATAGATTTTTTGTTTAAATCATTATACTCACTTTCATACCATCCAAACCGGGCGGTCCCTGTGAAGAAAAATATCTAAGAAACAATGTGCGAAAGTGTGAGCCTGTAAAACTAGGATGAATGATGGATGGATGCCAAAATGCTCAACATTTTCACTTTCAACTCAATGTGTGTATCAAAACCATGCAGCGGTTTCATCTGAACACTTGTTGCGGGAAATTTATAAACTAGAAATTAAACGTTTTTAGAGTGAGGTTAGAGATGATAATAAGCAAATGGCAAAGTTCCGCACATGCACATACATTTATTTATGGATTTTTCTTTAATACAACTGGCTCTTATATGCTAAAATAATATTTCGAAATGTACATTCAGTTTGGTCATGAATATATCCGATAACTATTACAGCTGGTACTTTACAAAACTGGACGAAATCGTTTAAGTTTAATAACAATTCACTTTCCTTAGGTTGTATCAAAAACTATGGGAAACATGCTTCTTTACATCAATTACAGAAAGAATCAATTTTCCCCCATCAAATCCGTTTGTTCGGTTCACACAGTTTTACTTACAAGTTTTATTAATACTATAAAAATCAGTCACGTAGAATCGTTATTATTATTAGTTTTAACTCTAACTGTATATTAATTACAAATTCTAGCCTAGTATGAAACACCTAAAAATGTTAACTTTTATTATACATTTTTTTTTGTCGTAACGTGTCCAATAGTTAAAATACTGTACTCGGTTTATTTAAGTACAAGTACGGGACGCAAACTGTTAATGGCATTAAGTAAATGTAGTGACGTTGGTTTGGTAACTACAAATTTATACAACTGAACAAGTAATAAATACACTTACATTTACGGATAACAGTAACAATACCCAATATTGTTATGCAATTTTTACAGAATTGTGGTGTATGTGTTGTGTAGAGTAAGTTTAACAAAAAAAATCCCAGAAGATCCCGGTTTTACCAGCTTCTGTTACTGTCCTCCTAAAATATTCTCGTATTTCGGTCATGCATCTTGATATTGGCAGTCGGGGTTCAAACAATCACTTAACAAAATGTCAGGGCTGTATCACTCGCACAGTATAACGTATATAAGGTCCGTTTCGGATTATTTTTTTAATGTTAACTGGGGTTGTTAATATTTGTTAAGTCACTGCATTGGAAAACCCTGCTCTAGTCCAAGTTATAGTATAGTTTCCTTACCGTTTGGCCCGGTTTTCCGTAATCACCCTGCCTACCGCTTTCACCTCTCAAACCCATAGGACCCTTAAAAAAATACAAAATAAACAAAAATTATGATTTTTGCGTTAAAACACAGTTAATTTATTTAATCTGGCTCAGTCAAGTCGTTCAGTTGCAAGAATTGTTTTAAATTACCAGAAATCTCTAGGGCCATTTTTAAAGTGACAGCGATTTCTAAATGTTACTGACAACCTTCTAAAAAGTGTCACAAGCGTTTTAAACCGCTCCAGAGCTGTTTTACATTGTCAGAGGTCTCTAGGACCGTTTTGAATGTGCTCAAAGTCCTCTAAATGCTACTGAGAACTTTCTGAAAACTTCCAGAGCCTACTACAACTGTCTTAAACTTTACCAGGACTGTTTTAAATTGCCAGAGGCCTTTGGGACCATTTTGACAGTTTTATAGATCTCTAAATACTATTGAAAACACTCTAAAAGTGCCAGAAGCCTCTAACCTTAAATAAATAAACCAATTATTAGTGAATATTATTGGTAGTAACTATCTGGTAAATAATGTTTAAATTTGTACTTACAGGAAGACCCATTGGTCCGGCGTCACCTTTTGCACCTTTTTCTCCCTGAAAATTATTATGAAAAATTACGCAAGTAATGACAAAAGACCTAATTTAAAGAATTAAAAATGTGTACAAGATAAAGTTTTTTACTATCAAAAACTTACCGGTTCTCCTTTGATTCCATCCATACCCCTGTCGCCTTTAATTCCTGGAGGTCCTTGCAGTCCTGGCGTTCCGGCTGGACCTGGAGGTCCTGGAGGTCCCATCAGCTTAAAAATGATATTTAGACGTTGAGTTTAAAAGCAAACAATACACAAAAATCCTCATTACCGGTTCTCCAGCCGATATCACTTCTCCAGTGGCGTCACCCTGGAACAGTGTAAGAAAAGTACAAAAAGGATGTTGTTAACACTAAATTTGATTGTGACGTTTGAAGCAGGGTCTAAGTTGGAGTAAAAGGTGTAATTTACTTACTTGTCGTCTCCTGAGCTTTTTGTATTTCTGCATAAAAAAAAGGTTTTACTGCATTGAATGCCAAATTAAAGAAACACTTACCGATTCTCCTTTGTCGCCTTTTTCACCTTTTTGACCTGGATAACCCGGTGGTCCTGGCAGACCTGGAGGACCCATCAAACCAGGAGGACCAATGTCGCCATATTCACCTTTCTCTCCCTTAGGTCCTATCAGACCCTAAATTAAAACCCCGATTAGTCTTTATTGTTAGTTATTGTAAGGTTAACGTACAGGTAAACCCGGTGGTCCTTGTGGTCCCGGTTCTCCATTGACTCCACCTAATCCGGTTGGACCTGCAGGACCAACATCGCCCTTCGGACCTGACAAACACAATATCGCATGTCAGATACTTTTCAAAGACATCAAAAACCTGTTACCCAACAAATTAAACCGAGTAAGCATGAATTATTAGAATTTTAGTTAGTAGATCAACCGCAACCTGGTCAATGATGTGTTTTAGTTCTTTTTTTACCTGGAAGACCCATTAAACCCCAATCTCCCCGATCTCCTTTTTGACCAGGGACCCCTGGATCCCCCTTTTCTCCGGGGTCGCCTTTCGACAATGATCCGTCTTGACCCTAAGCAAACGACTACGTCAGGTTTTGTATATAGCTTCATATCAAAGTGCACTCAGGTCGTTTTCAGTGTGTCAAAGGACTTTTTTACGTCCATTAACACACCAACAACTTCCATATATTAGTGTGAACACTGTGTATAAAACAAAATAAAAAAGGTGGATTAATAACAACAAAAATAACATTTACACTATTATATACAAATAAGTACAAATTAAAGTGAAAACAACTCCACCACAGTAATAATTAAGCACAGCTATCTACAATAATTAGAACAACGTGTATATCTACAAAGTGGCGTGATAAATTAAATCGCGTTTTGCAATAAACGGTATATCATACACCCTCAAATTATGACTGCAAAACATAAAATTATATACAATGTGACTCTAGACAATAAATAATAAAATTATCAGCAGCTGATTTAAAACTTTTGCGTTCCTAAATAAATATACATTATTATAAAGAAGAAGCCAGCGTGTGTTTGTATAATATGCAAATGAAAGCAAAATAGCATATATTCGAAGCCCCGATGAAATTTTATACCGGAAGCGAAGCGAAGCACGAAAAGCAACATCTAAACCAAATAAAGGCCAATCATGCGCATTCTAATCAAGTAAACATGCTGAAGATATCCAAACCAATTCCCAAAATGATATGAAGCTATATGCAAATGAGGTATGTCAGTTTGTTAGGTTCGGAAGTTTTTTTGAACTGATCCAGTGATTAAATTGTGTTTGATGGCACTATTAAATTATTAATAAGAATTTTAGGTCTTTTTATAATGTAATTTATTAGCACTTCTCCGAATTTTAGTCAAACTGTGAACCAGTTCAAAAATCTTTAGTTGGGTCATAGAAAGAAAAACATGGGTCCAAGTACGTTACCCGTTTACCCCGTTTCCCTCGGGCGCCTTTGTCTCCGGGGGGTCCAGGCGGTCCCACCGGTCCCGATTCACCTTTCTCACCTTATTCGACAAAATCGCGGATAACAAACTGAAAAATGCGTGAAAAAAATGTGCAACCAATACCTCGCGGACCTGGTGGTCCCGGCGGTCCCTCGATCAACGACGTGGCGATATTATCCCCGGAGATTGTTGTCGTCAGGCCTCGTTCGCCCTTATCTCCTCTGTCGCCCTAAAATGAAACTCGCTGGATATATTTGCATTTCAAAGGGAGCAATTAGAGCGGGGAAAACGTTTCACGACCCCAGCTTTGGCTATACAGGGTAATTCAAATTCGACCCTCACCATTGGGATCTCAGAAACCATAAGAGATATGAGAAAGTTTAAATTGGGGCAAAGTTGCGCAATTTAAAGCTCAACCAAATGCTGTTTTAAAAATTTTGATTTTCCGAGTACTTCCGAAGATATCCGAAAAAAACTGAAAATTTGATTTTTTGTTTTTATTTATTTCTAACCTTATTTGAAGAGATATCCCAAAACTAAAAGCATCTTTTCATTGCCACTTTTTCTTAGCTATTCGATGATGGATTCAAATTTGCCACACGACGTTTCGTTTTCTGTCAGTCATCATCAACTTTCTTTTTTCTTATGGGAGCCATATTGGATTTTTAGACCATCAAATAGTACGTTTTATTCTGATTTTAGTGATGTATAATAACTTATGATTTGCTTCATAAATAACAAAATAATTCAATAAAAACTATTTTTACTTTAGTTATTGGCTTTGAGTTAATGGGCCGTTTTAAAAAATGTCATTATTTGACAGTACTTGTCAAACACGATAATTCGGACGATCATTAGAGCTTTTAGAGATTTTTACCTTAGTTAGCTTTGAGTTAATGAGACGTTTTATGAAGATTACTTGGTAGTACTTGTCACACGCAATTGGCCTGAACATACTTAGTCACAAAGGTGTACAGGTGACTTAAAGCTTAGGCCACTCGCTACGCTTGTGGACCTAGTTGTTCTTTTCGTGAATAAAAAATGGTTTAAGTCACTTGCTGTATAAATAACTATAAACTTGCACTTAACATTATAAAAAATTGAAATTTGGCAAAAAATGAAGTTCCTAAAATGATGATCTTTCTCTTGGAAACATAAATAAGCCTTTTAAGTTAGAGATAATGCTAACAAATCTCTTTTTCTGATTAACCGAAATAGTTCAGCAATGCTTGTATAATAATAACATTTTCTGCGGGGATTTCTTTTCTAGATACATTTTTGACTATGATTGACGCTCTAATGATCGTCCGAATTATCGTGTTTGACAAGTACTGTCAAATAATGACATTTTTTAAAACGGCCCATTAACTCAAAGCCAATAACTAAAGTAAAAATAGTTTTTATTGAATTATTTTGTTATTTATGAAGCAAATCATAAGTTATTATACATCACTAAAATCAGAATAAAACGTACTATTTGATGGTCTAAAAATCCAATATGGCTCCCATAAGAAAAAAGAAAGTTGATGATGACTGACAGAAAACGAAACGTCGTGTGGCAAATTTGAATCCATCATCGAATAGCTAAGAAAAAGTGGCAATGAAAAGATGCTTTTAGTTTTGGGATATCTCTTCAAATAAGGTTAGAAATAAATAAAAACAAAAAATCAAATTTTCAGTTTTTTTCGGATATCTTCGGAAGTACTCGGAAAATCAAAATTTTTAAAACAGCATTTGGTTGAGCTTTAAATTGCGCAACTTTGCCCCAATTTAAACTTTCTCATATCTCTTATGGTTTCTGAGATCCCAATGGTGAGGGTCGAATTTGAATTACCCTGTATAGGATACACACTAATTAAGTTTTTTTTTGGTAAGGAAAATTCACTTTACTGAATGTTTTAAGAATAGTTGTTGGTGTTCACCTTTAGTCCAGGTGCACCATCCATTCCAGGTCGACCTGGTGGGCCGATCGGCCCTGGATCTCCTTTTTCACCAGCTGGTCCGGGCTCGCCGGGCATTCCTTGTCGACCTTCGTGACCCGTTGATCCTTCAGGACCTATTGGTCCGGGAGGTCCCGGCGGTCCCGGTTCTCCTGGTTCACCCTAAACACAATATGATTTTCAATTAAGACTTTTGTATTTATTATTTAGCTGACAAACCTAGTTTTTTGTATTGTTTTTAAAATACTAATAATAAATTATGTATGTAGAAACATGCTTTGAAATTAACCCATTTATGTAATTAAACTTTTCTCAACCCTTTAAATTTTTTTGAAAAATAAAAAATTAATTTGAGGTCCTTTGGTATGAATATACCCTTTGCTGTGCATTAGAACCCTTCTGGGACAAAACAAAAATTTGCACTTTTGACCAAAAATTGCAGTTTTTATTTCAACTCCTATCAATTTCACTAACCTGCCATTAGAAAGAACTTGGAAACCCTACAAAATGAGCTAAAACTGGTACCTCTAGCTCTTTACGTTTCCAAGATATTAAATTTAAAAAAGTACCTAGTTTATTTCTGTTATATTTACCATTTACCTAAAAGATTAAACATCAGAAGCATTTCCTGAAACCCTTTGAAAAGTTTAAAAAAACAACTTAGATTTATCAGCTAAATAAAATAAACAATTAAAATTCAGCATTATAGTAAGAAGTCATGCGTTTTAAATACGACAAACACGCATGCAATATTCATGCTGACAGTATTTAGAAAAAATAAACTAAATTTATCACTCTATATATTAGTATTAAATACTTATCACTCTAAATATATCCCCTTGAAAACGAAAGCTTGTTATAATAGTCATGTTGGTTTTTTTTGCTTGGTGAAAGAAAAAAGTGAAAACAGGTTCTACAGAAAGTAAGAGAGAGTAAGCGGTGAAGCATGAGTACTAAAGTCTAACTCACTTTTAGCGTAATGATAGTTTCCCCGGTTATGTTATGGCCCCTTTCCTGAAGCCCCTAAAAAGGACACTAATCATAAATTAAACACAAAAACAACGAAAAACATAAACTACCAAAAGTGCAGTATAAAAAATGAGACACAGTTCCCACATCAATATAAACATGCCCTAGCTACAGAGACGTAAAAAAAATAGACTACATTAGACGTGTACACCAAATCTACGACACTGAGGTGTGCTGTCGTTACCTTGACAGCTACAATTTCAGCATAGCCCAAGCTTCCGCCACGTAAGGTCGTCACTGACCTTTTAAAGCCCTAAATAAAGAAAAACATATATTTTCGAAGACTTTTTGGTGTCAACAAGTATAGCCAAGCTAAACGATAGCTACAAACTAGAATAAGTAAAAAACTAAAGCTAAAACAGAATGCAACCAAAATTGTAAAATTCTAACTGAAATCGGTTTGAAAAGTTACTCACCCGTCCAGGCGGCTTTAAAAATCAAAAATTTTGAGAATAATAAGCCAAGTTTAAAGGGTAATTTTTGTGTTACAATTTGGAGAACATAAAAGCTACGATTTTACTTGATCAAACTAGTTTTAAGTCATACGACCAGGGTGAAGGCAAATAACTCGTAGTGTCATTGATTATTAAACAAAAACTAGTGACATTTTTACTGCATTTTTATTTAAAACTTACCTTTACTGCTTGCATTACGTCAATTCCGGCGCTTCCAGGCTGTCCCCGTTGACCTTTCTCTCCAGGTTCTCCCTTTTCCCCTTTTGGCCCGTCCAGTCCTATAGGACCCTATATAAAATATGAATTATTATTTCCCCTCAATGAAACCCTTACAAGATAAAGTGTTAGATGGGTCTCTTTAATATGAATTGTTAATATGGATGATCGGAGTATTTATACAGTCCCTAAGTTCATATAGGGCAAATGGAGTGACGTGTAGTGGTAAATTACAATTACACGAGTAATATACATAACTTATGGTTAATCAAACGTATGAACTTAGAGGCCGTAACCACACTAAATTATTCCTCGGTATATATACACGGAGGTTCAAATTAAGTTTTAATAGCAAGCGGCCTTTCGATTAATTACAAGGGTTGGTTAGCGCTAATTGCACACACTAATAATTTAAAAGTTAAATTTTTTATTTTCCTAATACACAACGGAATGACAGGACTTATTGTAGAAGTTGCTGAACGAGAGATAAATTGAGTATCAAGAACGATAATAACAAAAATGTTGTTTGATGTTCTGGCCCAATTAAAGGTAAAAAATCAACAGGCCGTTTTAAAAGCGTTTCCACCAATCTGCCCTTAAGGCCCTAATCCCACCACCGACAAGTGACTTTCCGCTTCCGCCACCAACAAAAAAAAGCGACAAAACAAATGAAAATCAACAGACCGGAAATCCCGGAAATCCACGAACCCCCGTCGGACCCTGCAACAGACATATTTCATTAAGTCCATTTTTCTTACTTTGTCCAGGATTTGTACGAATGATTTAATCCTCGCACGGCTAACACGATTAACGGTTCCAAAAAAACGGGATTATCTGGATACGAACAACCAAAGGCCCGAGCTTATAAACAAGCATAAACGGGACTTAACATGTAAAAGTATCCTCGTTTTGAACGTGTATAAATGGAGGCTGAAAGCCAGATTAAATTTCTAGTTGTGACTACTTTCTGGACAGGGCAGGCTTTGGGGGTGGTTAATACCGGCTTTAACTTTGAAATCAATGTACAAGCATGTTTTAGTAAAACAGTCACCTTTATGGAAATTGTAGCATTCAGATGCGACTTTTATACTTCAGAATTACATCGGTGGAGTATAGAGGTCGCTCCTGTATTAAAAAGGCACGATGACTCAATTTCTACAAAATGCTTACACAAAGATGAAATGATAAAATCATGCGGGATCCTCAAATATTAATTTGATCTACGGATTAAAGCACAACATATGAACGAGCAACGACTTCGAGGAAAGAGAGACTCCAAACCGCTCAAGACGTCCAAACTTTGGGGGGGACCGTGTGTTAAACTAAATCGGACAGATTTATTATCAACAGTCTGGGGTGAAATTTCCCCCCTTTCCAAGAGTTCGTATTAGTGCCTCAGTTTAACTTTCGTATTATAACTAACACCCAAAAAACCACGATGCCTCTTACCCTCAAGCCCACTTCTCCTTTTTGACCCTTGTCACCCTGTAATATTAATTGAGACCGGGGTTAATTATTTATGGCAGGAACCTGCTAATCTAGACTAAAGTAATTAATATTAAAATTATTTGTGCGGCTGACCATTTAGGCCGGAATGTGTATTAAGTATTTTTCGTCGTGATTTATAGATTAAACTGAGTGAACGCACCAAAAAATTACATAAAAAACTAGAACTAATGAAATGAGTGAGTTTAATGGACACTTCAACAGTCTTCCGTTCTTCTTTTATCAGTTTGTCGTTTTTTTTTGTAATTTCTGGACCATCAGGAAGCTCAATCATTTCATTCTTCCGCTCTTCTTTTGAAAAGTTTAGGCACTTAGTCAGCTCAATCACTTCAACCGTTTCTTCTACTTTTCTCTTGAAAATTTTCCAAATTTGACTCATTTCACATAACGTAGCTTAGTCTGAATATTTGTAGTACTGAAAAGAGTTTGTATTTTATTTATATATATTTTTTAGTAATTTACAGGACTTTGAAAATGCGTTAAAAATTCAAGTTAAAAGTTCAGTTTATAACTTAAAAGTCAAATTAGCAGAGTGCAATGTTGCCAAATAACACGTTTTATAGCACGATACGAAAACTTTCTTATTTCACTCGACAAAAAGTAATTTAATATCAATTTGACATGATGCCTTTAGTTTAGTTTTATTGTTAGAGACTTAAAAACTGATAGAAATAAAGACCACTTTATATGGTTCTAATTTACTTTACAAACTGGCAACTCAAAAGCAGACCTAGAAAGGCCCTGATGATAGAAGTAGCTCCTGGGGGTCTATTTTTGACCAAACGCAACTTTAGAA
Organism: Ips typographus; assembly: GCF_016097725.1. NCBI lineage: Eukaryota > Metazoa > Arthropoda > Insecta > Coleoptera > Curculionidae > Ips > Ips typographus. Next base: position 11,996,201 of record NC_138427.1, read on the forward strand.
ACGAATGAAAATTATACGCAAATTTGCGAAGAAGCTTGTGACAACACGCAACTCAAAAATCAAGTCAAGTCAAAAATTTACCCCCTGGCTAGCTAATTGGTTAAAAATCGTCTACGTCATATCTGCTGGGCGTATTATGTTATAATGCAATTAAATTTTTGTTGTTAGAATTAGTATTTCTAAAAATAAAAAAAAGTATTTCATATTTTTTTGTGTTCTACTAAAATGTGGAATGAGCCCATTAGCCAGCACAACCATTTCAACTCATTCTTCTATTCTTCTCTTGAAAATTTTGGGCTGTTTGGACTGAGCCAACTCAGTCATTTCAATACATTCGTCCGCTCTTCTACTTGTCAATTGAAAAATTTGAACAACTACAGCTAGTATATTTACTTTACCGCCCGTTGCCCTGAGACTCCTGACAGGCCGTAAAAATAATCAAAAGCCCTAGGGCGTAAAATATCTGTTTCAGCCATGGAAACCTAGGCGTAAATAAACATTACAGCGACATTTGTGCGTAAAATATTTTACTCCACGACCTCTCCAAAAATCCCTCTGTCTCAACTTAAAAAAATCACCCTGTAAAGTTTTTTAACTTCAACATAGTGTTGTTGAAGCTGTTCTCTCTCTAGAAAAATCTTGTTTAGCTACTTAAGAAAATTAAGAAGTTTTCGTCAATCTTGCTAGAGATGATTCAAGAAATGATGAAAGTATTGCCAACAGTGACCCAATTAACCTTTAATTATTTTCAAAATTTTCTTCCAGTCGGTATTCAAATAAAAATAGTTGTAACAATATTTTCACTTACAAAATCTGTAGTAGTAACAGAAATTAAACAACTGGGCAACACTGAGCACAATACAAACATTAGTACAGAAGTGAAAACGACAAGATTAATAATAAAACAAATAAATAAAAAAATAAAATAAAAATATGTACCGGAAAACCGTGCTTTCCTGCCGCACCCGGGGGGCCCTAAGAAAAAAACGAAACAAAATTAAAACTAAAAAAAAAAAACCAAAACAAGTTTGCGATTAATGGTTATTAGTTTTACCTGAGGTCCTGGTTCTCCTGGGTCTCCTTTTTTGCCCTTTTTTCCTCGTTTACCCTGAGGGCCGGGAGGCCCAGCCGGTCCTGGAGGACCTGCAAAAAAAAGGACACTCGTCAATACATTTACCGGAGAATCTGTAACAGTTTTCCTCAATCAAATCAAGTTTCCCAAAAGCACTGAACCGCCTAAGACGAATGCCTGACTCTAATTGAGCAATTGTCAAACATTGTACCATCTCTCCGTTAGAATTGCTTTAGCAAAACACAAACAAAGATAAATTGAATCGCACGTAGGAAAACGAGCGTTTATAAGACCCTCGAAAACGCTTTGTTCTATCCCCTCATAAACACGAAGGAAGCCGCGACCGGAGGGGAAAAACGATTCTCATCTCCTTTTCACTGACTGTGAAATTTCCATAAGGTGATTATTGTCTAATTTTGACCTCGTAACCTCGTATACGTTCTGAAACTATTAGTTTATTCGGATTGGCGTAAACGAAAGGGAAACGTGCATTAAGGGATGGTCGGATAACGATCGTTTGTTGCAACGAATGACATCCACTAGGGAGGAAAAGTCGGTCTGGGGGGAATTTATGGTAATCTATGGCTTGCAGCCAAAAGGAAACCGGGAAAATTGTCCTTTGAGTTTGTAAATTGAAGCAGTTCGATTTTATTGTAGATAACTATTTCAGCTACATTTAGTGTCTATCTGTAAGGTGATAATTCTTTCAGACGTGAAGCCCTTTTGTAAACAAACGAAATCCTTACTAATACGTCTCTGTCATCGTCTAATCGTTTATATTGTTTCCGCCTTTTCCTGTTCCTTTTCCGTACCCACATCCACACCGTAAAATGGAAAGGGAAAGCGGCCCTTATCTGCTGACTGAAACGATAATACAACAAATTTTATAACGCCCTTTTTTGATTTTTCCGGTTCGAATGGGAGTTTCTCTTTAACTGACATTTTATTGAGACCGGATAAATTTCGTAGAGGGTGCCCTATTGAAATTTCCTCTCGCCTGTCGATCCTAAACATCTGACCTGGTGAAAATGTTAAATGTCACTTGACTTTCTGGGATATCGATCTGATAAAATGCAATTTCCATCAAAGCCTTTGAAATAAATTAATTCGTTTCTAGTCAGCGAATCGTACAAAAACCCAACACAGAAAGAAGTAGAGCTCGAATCAGATGAGAAAAGGCCACCGCATCATCAATGACGCAGTTTTTAAAACTATTTCTTTCTCCTTCTACAGTTGCCGTCGCATTAGATATAATCAGAGGCGTCCTATTAAAATATTCCCGAAAATATATTGTTAAGCGGTCAAAAAGCCACTTGGCAACGTAGTACGGTTTTTACTTGGACACAATTAAAACAGATGCGGCAGCGGCCAGGGACATTTGGACCTTTTTATATGCTTTTACTAGCCGGCACTCTAAACGGTGTTGCCAAGTTTAAAAAAATGTAGTGGCGGACAGGGAGACTTAGGGGGTTAGGTTAGGTTCCGTTTTAGTCTGGTGTTTTGGTTGTATTGTTGATGGTCGCAGTTGAAGTTCACATAGTGTTATGAATAAAAAACGTTATTTTGTCAAAATGTCTTTCAAAAAGGTTGGAAAGAAAGGTGTTATCATATACAGCCAAGGCCGTGAAATCGTCAGTAACGTCTTACAATTTATGAAGAAAGAAGCAGAAGGAGTTTCCATTCCTTTGAAAAACTTGTTGTCTTTTATTTTCTTTATTAAAAACGACGAAAATGTTTCATTTTACTGATAAAATAATAGCACGCCACTGACTGGCTGCAACAACTTGGAAAGTAACGAGAGCAGCAATATTTAAAGCGAGACGTACAGAGATCGTGACATCATCGTTTGATGACGCCTGTGGCCTTTTCTTAGCTGATTCGAGCTCTAAATCTTGAAAGCTCGCAAAATTGAAATCTGGATTATGTTCCATTAATAATTCCCGAGAAGCGAAAGGCTTAACAAGGTTATAACGATGCGCTTACTGCCTGATTACTCTTCATCAGTCAGTTTGCCAAATTCATGGCAAAGAGGGTGAATATTAAACGTTTGCATAGGAGGGTAACTTTAGGTTATTGGAAAGTTTTAAAATCAAGATTAAATTGGTTTTAGTGGAATTAATTACATTTTAACCAGAATAAATTTGTATGTCAACTTGTGTTCTTGTGATGAATGAAATCGAATGCCAAAGCCTAGAAGGACTGCTAGAAGAAACTTGTGTTTGTAATATTGCCAGATGTTGCTTGTAGGTGCATCAAACTAGCACTTTTGCGGTAACAAACAAGTTCTAGCTGACTTTGCTTTTAAAACAGTCTTGTACTTAAAAGATTTATTATGCGTCCCCTTAAAACCGAACAAGCTGTGTTTTACGATAACACCTCGATAGATTTTATGGCTCTAAAACACACACACGGCTGTGTGTTAATGTCTTCATTTTCAGACAATTGGTTACTTTACATAGTTCGACCCACACCGTGTCTGGTACCCGACGAGATTTCCTCAAGGGATGGTGGGATTGGTACCGACGACGTCGCGCTTTTAATCCCCACGTGATGTTTGTGAAGGAATTAATGAGCTCTGGCAACGCCGCAAATAGACACCCAAAATATATATCTTTTATCTCTCCGCCCCGCTCTATTATGTGGTTTAAAGTGGGCCCCATAAAGGCCCATTAAATGGGGAAGATTAATACGGTTAAATTTTTGCTTCCGGCAATGTGTGCTTTTGACAAATATAGTGCGGAACGGCAACTTCCATGTTTTTTCTCTCATTTTCAACTATAAATTTACGGCAGAAGCTTACGTTTTACTGTAGAACAAATAGTCAGTTTACAAGTAACATTAGTATGCAGGAGGAGAAGAGGTTTCGTATTTCGTGGCTGCAGCTTTAAGGTCGATTACCGTAATTGTGTTCGGATCGAATTAGCCTCGATTCCTGAAAGGAATCCCTTCAATGGCCGACCCCAGGGAAATTCAATTTCTAATTTAGATTTCGTCCATAGAAAGCTTTTAACCACAAAAATCAAATGTTAACAGTGAAAGTATAATGACATAGTGATCTACATGTACAGTATTTGCGTAAATCTCAGCATGGTCAAAATATTTTAGTTTTTTTATTATTCTTATTAAAAAGTTTATCAACTACTGACGTAAAATTTAAAACGAAAATGCCCAAATAGCATGTATTATTGGCAACTGCGCTTGGGTGGTCCCGGACAAATTGGTAGGTTGGTAATTCGGTGTTATTACGAGAATCGAGTATTAATTTTCAAACACACCACTAACCCATTATCTAAACCTAATGACTGTATAATGGACAATCAAGAGGATATTAAAGCCTGTAAATAACTCGTATTAATTTTGAATGGATTTTTTAAAATTGAGTTGTTACGATCCCTTTTGCGCCAATAAAGTTCGAGCTGATCCGGGTATAATGTATAGTTTAACGTCGTAATTACAAAAAGGGCCGATTTATGATTCAGTTTCAGAACAATTAAATTCCATCCTCGGGGCGGTACTCGTATCAAATCCTTTAGTCTTGGCTGATTTAGTTTGCCCGCCCGTTTAAGAAGAGTTACAGCTTTGACTAATGGCCGACATCGGAGGGGATCGCTAATTGCCTCCCGGTCTTCGAAAGGTAATAAAAATCAAGCTAAACATTTATCTCGGCCTTAAATCTTGTCGCATTTACGCTTTGACCGATGACCCACGACCAACATCCAAGAAAAAGCGAGGTAATTTTTCATCTAACGATCTGAAGACTGAGGAACAAACGGGGATAAGCATTAAGGAACAATGATTGATCTTGTGTGTTCTCATACCTTGAAATTAAGAGCCACAAAAGTGCCGGCATCACTACCAATTGCAAGTAAGTAATCCCGGACTTATATTGGAAAGATTAAGTGTTCAGATAAGGAACAGATGGTACAGAAAATGTCGCCAAAAAGCACCGCAAAGATCTTTATTCACATTCTTATCCTTGCCAGACCGGGATTATACATTGAAATGCCGTGGCTTAGTTCACGTGAACGACCCCCATTCACACCACTATTTTATCAAACGTGCATCGAATCCACGCTAGAACCGCACAAATTCCAGTTTTTTGGATTAAATAAATTTCGTTGTGAAATTGCATTTAGTTGTTTGATATTTCAACGCGCAGCACAAGAATTTAATCCTAATGGCGTTAAATTGCCTGTGAAATTGGACTCCGACCGACAATATTGAAACAAAAAAGTTAATCGTAATGAACAGCCACTAAAACGTTCACTTGTCATTGTCAACATTTCTCCATATTCTGTTTTTGAGTTTCCAAATTGATATCCAAATAGGCAACATTGTTACTATAGGAAATCGACGATAAAAAGTCTTGATTGTCTTGTAACAGACTCTCTGGCAAGCTGACAGTATATTTCTCACATATTCATGGTTTTGTAAAACATTTAAATATGAAAATCTTGCGGTTTGCATATTAGACACAAATTGTGCACGGTAACGAGATAAGTCCTAACTGTATAAGCAGTAAAGTTTGAAGTTGCACCGTATCCAATTCCAAACCATATCCAATATCAGCTCAGATATAACAACGTCAGCTACGATATTATTACTTTCTTGAGACGATAGGGCCGTTTGTATTGCGGAAAGCTTTTAGCCGCAACACACTAAAATAACTTTGTCTATAAATTCCTATCAGGACTGGAAGTTGGAACTGCTCCGTGTGTCCCGAACGTGGCATGGAAAATGACTTACAATGGATAATTTACGTCTTGGAACGTGCTTATCTTGGAAATGACACCTTACCCGGAAATGCGGAGGAAAAAGTGGTTGAAACTAGGATTTCAACGAAAAATTGGCCCCATAAAAAAGTCTTGAATATTTGCTTTCTAGAATTACTTAATGACTCTTAGAATATTTAGCAATTTTTATTTTTATGGCAAATAAACTGGATGACATTTCAAAATCTCGCTTTTTCGAAACGAACTAGGCTTGTTTTATGTTTTTTTTGCTTAAGTAAAAAACTACACTGTAACTGTACAGGGAGTCCGGATTTGACAGGAAAACTCCTTTTTTCTGGTCAAATCTTCTTTCTTATTTTAAATGGAACTCATAATCGAATATAACTTTAAAAAATGTTTATTTTTAAATTTACTACGATGTAAGTATGTCTATAGTTATTCATAACATAAAATAATAAAGTTAGGTAAATTTTTGAGAAAACGGACATTTGCAAAAAACCAAGCAAACCACTGAATCACCTCAAAAACGTGCCTTGAGAATGTTTTTGTTTCACTTCGATATTTTAATAAAAAAGTTGTGATAAGTTTTCGAAATGGACAAAATTTGAAAAACGCCCTCTAGCTCCGCAAACTGTCAATATAGGTATGGTTTTTGCCATTCATCTCTCATTCAAAAACCGACTAGATATGTACACTAGTTTAATCCTATCTAGTCGGAAAATGGGGTTTTCCTGTCAAAACACTCTAAATCCGGAAACACTGTACTATACAGGGTGAAATAGGTGCGCGTAAAAATAAATAAATTTTCCTAAAAAAATTGAAATTTATTTATTTATTATTGAATAAAGGGTCGACATTTACAAGTTCAGAAAAGTTATAAAATTTTGGTTAATTGGGGACTACTTGAAAATGTAACTTTTTTTTGTGTATTATTTTATAACTTCTTTTTAACTGATTCACCCTGTATATCTAGTTTGCTCGTTGGATTTAAGTGCACATCTGCGAATTCCTATACATATTCAGTATGATTCGATTTATCTTGGACGAAAACCCGAGAGTGGGGTAATTAGAAAAATGAGAGGAAAATTAATGGCGACCCTCGTTTCGAGCCGAATCTATCCTGCTGATGAAAATTGCTAACAGGGAACAAATTGGCTCGCCATCTCTAATGCACCCCTTGTAATTACTTGGGGGGGGGAAGAGGAATCTCTGTCGCAATTTCTATATTACCAAATGATATGTGTGTGTGTGTGTTTTGGGGGTCTGTTCTGAAGATTATACGGTCTTTGCTGCATGTTAACAAAAGTGTGCAGCCACTTTTCTATTAGTTAAAATTCAAACAGTCTTCAGTGTATTGTACGTTGTAGCCGTTTCTCGAAGTCACAATTTGCCCTTCCTCGGGTGTTTATTTGATTTCCCCGAGTAAACACCAGCTTATTCGGCTTGCTTAAGCAAATAGGGATCGTCTGCCGAGATGTCACGCCGCACAAATATTTACTCGGGTCTTGACTGCGTGGAATTTAATCGAAATTTTAAATGAAAATTTTTGCATAACGTGTATGTGTATAGACACGCACACTTGAATTTCGAAGCTACTTTTGCTCCTGTATTTGCGTTTGATCAATCTGCCGATAGTGGCGTGTTTGTTTGACTTGTACAGATGGTTCAGTGGTGATTTTACTATGGGAATCACTTTTATGTCAAAAATGAGGAAGTCCAAACTATTTCAATAAAGACTTTTTCCAGTTCGTCAGTTAAAATAACTACTTACCTATACGAAACACAGTTAATGCCATGTAAATCTAATATTTATCATTCCCCGTTTAGTAAATTGTAATTTAGACAAGACTTAAAGATGCAACAGGAGAACCGGGGAATATTTATGTCTCATTGTTTGTTTGACAACAACGATATTTATGGGGCGTTCTTATTTACATGCATAGTACGCGGACATGGTCCCTTCCCATTGAATTATCATACTTGGTGAATAGAAATCGAAAAGTGGGGCTGGAAATCAGAGATAATGGTTTCGTCCAATCCGCACCTTCGAGCGATTCATCATAACAGCTAATTAACATAGGGGAGCATGAAATGGCAGTTGTTTTACGTAATTAGTCAAAAATACGACCAGGTGGTCTGCGGTCGCATTTTTGGGTAACCGTCTTCGCGCATCGGGTACCCGGGGGGTCGCCATCGCGAACCAAACAGCGAAAAAAAACCACTCGGAGCTGGTTTAATTTATAATAACCGCCGGTTTGCGGCCAACACCCAGAAAAAGAGACGTAAGTAAGCGGTTTTTTGGTATGAAACCAATTACTAACATAACTTATTTTGATGCCAGTCATTTGTCTATTTTGATGAGTTTATTACAATAATGTAATGTAATGAATAAAATATTTATTAAACTTAAGTCTGCATGTGTAGCATCTGTGTAATTTGTAGTTTGTGATTGGTCAGAAAAAGCAACAAGCTGAAAGCTGCTTACTAAGAGAGATTTACGCAAATGCTGTCAAAATATCAAGTCCACCAACTGTCAAGTAATGTTCATAAAACATTAATTCAAACTCCATTAAGATGTTCATTAGAATTGAAATGAATCTTTCTAAATGCAAAAATAAAGTCGTTATAAGCTGTCTAAATATGCAACAAAATTTAATAATTGAAAATATTATTATTACTTACTATTATAACTAACAAACAAAATGTAACTCTAATATCGACAATTCGTCCATCAAAAGCGACTATTCATGGGGCATGTACATAGAAAAAAACTGACATATACAAAGAGATATTTATCGTTAAAGGTTAAAATATTTTTTGACCTTTTTTGTCAGCTGGCAATCTTTTACATCTATTCATCATCATTGTTATAATATTAATGAATTACGATTCGTGACGCATCGAAATATAACAATATGGGCATTGAACAAATTAACCTTCGACTACGCGTATTCTGCATTAAATGATTAACGTAGACAAAAAGTGGCCTTTTCCTTGAATGTCAATAATTTCCAATCCCCGGAGATTGTAACGTAATTATATCCAATTTGCTTGGTTTTTCTAGCATATAAACTGCTTCGTTATTTAAGTAATTACGCAATTAAATATGTTAAATAAATAGCCTCTAGTGTTCTACACTATCTGTTTACAAATTAATGTAGAGTACCTAATTAATAATGAAAGGCAAAAGTTTATTTCGATATCGGATGGCGGGGCCGCAAACGGCCTGTATAACGAGAAATGCAAATGATCTCGCAATGGTGTTTAAAAACGGGGAAAAAAGACTAAAAAAACGTCGGATTTAATGGGAGTCCTCTGAAAAAAGTCACGATTTGTTATCGCGGATATAATTGCACCTGAATTGCTTCCAATTACATATAAAACGAAGCGCATTTATTTGATTGTTAAATTATGGCCAACAGGGATGCAGTTGTCACACCTTTTAATTATCCCCTGGAATATCTTAATTAATAGAAGGACAAAAACTACAAAGTTCTTAATTACTGACGATAAAAAGTAGTTCGGATATAATAAAAGTTTTACGGTCCCGACTTCATTAAAAGAAACGCGGTTCCATTCTCCATCGGAAATAAGTTAAAAGATTCTTATCGTCTTTAGAGAGTTTGCTCCGTTGTAACTAAAACATCAAGTTTCCAAATTCCGTCGTCCTTTTAAACTGTTACTTTCCGGCTGAAATTGCACTGAGCAGAAAACACTTTCCGGGGGTAGTTTCTAAATACAAACTTCATTAAAGTGAACGATTCAAAGTGCCGATATAACGGCCTTCGAGTTAAATTTATCGCTCGGTTTGAATAACGAACTTTGTAAAATAACCAAATCAAATACTTAACTGTCCGTTCTAATTACGCTTTGTACCGCTTTTATTTTTGTAACTACCGTCTTAATAGCCGTCTAGACAGATAATGCATACCTACATATTTTGTCATTTACTATGGTGAACCTGTTCGATACGATAAAACTCAACATACAATAAGAAAAAATACCAAAACTGTTTGTTTATGGTCTAGCTTACGTGTTTTTGCGATTTTTATACAAAATAATAATAACTTTGAAAATAAGGGTTTCAAAAATGCTATAACGTCACACACAACAAAGAAAGTATTAAAATCAAGTCATTTTAACAATATTTTTGTTTATTTCATTGAAGTATTCCAGATTCAGGAAATTGTTTGAATTTATTTTTTTAAATCATTGAATAATTTTAAAATTTCTTTTAGAACACTTTAGAAAAAGGATGAAAAATACTACAAAATGATAAAAAAATCTCCTCTCTAGCTCCTCACGTTACCGAGATATTGAATCTTAAAAAAGTACTTCAAAAACACCCCTAAAACCCCTCCATTCTTTAAATTTTTTTGAAAAATTTTAAAATGCTTTTTTTGTGCTTATTTTACCTAATTTAATGTCCTTCGGTATAAATATGCCCTTTGATGTGCATTGGAACTCTTATGGAGCAAAATAAAAATTTGCCAAAATTGCACTTTTTACCAAAAATGTCATTTTTTCAATTTTTGAAAGGTTTTAACTTTTTTATTTGAACTTCTATCAACACCGCCATTAGAAAGAGAATAAAAAATACTACAAAATAAGAAAAAAATACGCCAATGTAGATCTTCACGATACCGAGATATTGAATCTTAAAAAGTACCTAAAAAACTAAGTACAAATAAGAAAAATCTCAAAATTTGGCAAACGTGCGAGAAAGAAAGATACTAAAAAAGTCATTTAAAAAAAGTAAAATGTAAAATTATGAACACACACACTGAAATTGTTGTTATTAATAACTTTCTCTTCATATTTAACTTTCTTTCTAGAGTCCGTTGCTATTTGGGTATTTGAGAAAACGGAGAAGAAATTGTTTGTTCTTAAATAATTCTTAAGAAACACCATTCAGTCATTAACTGTGGTCGCAGATAGAAAACTCCGCCCTCTATACGAAAATCCGGAAACGTGTGATTGAAATGGGAAAGTTTGAAAAATTGTCACTCACCAAAACTTCCGACCGATATTGCTGTATCAGCCGGCGGAAGTTCGGAAAGTACTAAAATTAAATTTATGTGTTAATACTGGTTATTGGTTAGTTTTTCCCTTGCGGCAACATCTGTGACTGATGTTTGCCCCAGGCGAGTTCAGCTTTGTCGACGTTTTTGCCACTTAACTTTTATATTAAATCATTACTATTTGTTCGGGTCCTAGCCCAGTCCTGGCTTTTTCATTTCAAACATTCATCAGCCGGCTCGGTGTTGACATTGTTGAAATTCCACAAAGGCAATGTTTACAGCTCTGTGACTTGAAAAAATGTAATTCCACCGTATCCTATTAGTCGAAGATAAATGTTGCGGTATCAAAGAGCGTTCCTTATTGTGTCTCGTGCTAAATCATATTGGATGAGGCGTGAAAAGACGTGAAAGTCGCATTCAATTTATTGGTGGACTAGCTAGTTTCTGAGAAGTCTTGAAGCGGAACACGTTCGGTAAATCTTCTTAAACGAGAGCAATGGGACATTTTATTCTTAGATTTTTAGCGACTCATAGTTTTTAATAATTTCCCGGGTGCCTAACTTGATCAAAAGCGAGAGGAAAAATTATTTCCGCACCAAATATGTGCCCTAAAAACGATTTTCGTCGTTATATTCACCATTTATTCGAGCAATTAAGCCAATCTAACAGGCTCTTAGCGAGTCAGAGGCGCTGCTAATTGTAAAGGGAAACGTTCCAAAACGGAAAACCATTTTCGTACTTAGCAGGAAAACGGTTGAAAGGTCTTCCTTTCCACGTTTATGAAATTAGGATGCGATAATACGACCTAGGAAAGTTCTGGACTAATAACAATGGAAACGTTTCATCTCCACTCTCATTACGAGGGCAATCAGCCTCTGGGTGTTGTTTATTTAATTCGCTCGTAAATGCGGTAACACTTTTAAGTAAAATTGAATCGTCTGTCGAAATGGGGTTATTTATGAGGGGGACAAGGTCCCGAGAGCGACATTAAATCAGGTGTGAAATTAAACCGAATTTTAACACCCGCTTTATTGCCTCGAGCCCCCGCTTTATGATCTAGGCGGTTTCAAAGGATTCCTGGGGCAATATTTCTATTTTTAAGTCCAAACACGTTTAATAGGGAAGTCGTAAAAGCCAGTACACCACTTGATTCGCTCGGGATTTACGGTTTCTTCATGGTGAAGTAAAATGGGGTATTGTTACGAAACAATTTCCTATGATCAAATGCAACTTCCTAGAAGGCAATTTCATTTTAAATCTACAGGGAAAACAAAATTCAAATAATACATTTAGACAGACAAAAAGGCAAACAGTATACGTAACACTGTTTCATTGGAAATGTCGCATTTCCTTAACACAGCATCGAGCTTAAATCAATTTGGGGCATTTCGACTAGGTGCACCACAAAGAAATCGACGACTTTGAAACCAGCTTCAAAGCAAACTTACACAAACATTGCGGATTTGTTGCCCCCCCGCGTCTTACTTTCGGAATTTCAAATATATTCAGATAAAGGAAAACGGATCGATACTAGCGTATTTTTCGTAAACACGACCATTTCCTTTCCAGTATCGTTTGATGTAGGCACACACATGTGGAACAGTGTTACAGTCTCACAGAAAAACTGAATAATTCTAATTAAAAGAAAATAAGGAAAAATGCTAATTTTTTAAATTAAAAAAACACGTTAGCGAACGCGAGGCGCACAATAAACATTCGTTTTCCCAACGTATTTTCGGTTTTAATCTCTTGGACATGTACTCTTGGTTTGAATAACGAAAACCATAAATTAAAAAAGAGCGGAGGTGATGAAGTTTTCACTTGACATTCGGGGATATTTTATAAATATGTCAAGCGAGCGGTTTACTCGCCGCAACATGATAAATCGTTAGGCGGTGAAAAATTCATTAGTTTTGGCAAAAGCCAGCCATATTTCTGGAACCAAAAAGACAACAATGCTGCATATCGGCCATCTTTAACTATTTACGATCGACCTACAAAAGTCAATTGGTTCAGATCTAACATGCGAACTTTAACGATTTCCAGTGTTTTGTTTGATTGTGGAAGAAATTGACCAATCAGAATTTCAATGTGCGGAATGTTCAACAATTTAGATGAAAGTTTATTTTTGTGACGTGAAAATGTAAAAACACCAATCAAAAGGCACTCATGTATAGGGTGTCTCAAATTCGATGGTTTTACAGGAAATCTCCAAATAAATATTGTGAATCGAACGATGGTGCTGTTGTACCTTCCACAACAGCTACTCTCGTTTCTGAGCTACAGGGAAATTTTCAAAATATGCGATGACGTAATCTGCCAAAATCATAATTTGACCAACTGTCAAATTATGCCTTTTTACGTCACATTCGCTCTGCTCGTTCCATGGAGCGTAAAAACGAACAGCGGCAACTAAAAAGGAAGTATACTACAGTAATTAGTGTCTAGAAGCGTCCTGAAAAGCAAATGTCTTCTAGAAGCTTCATAAAAAATCTGAAAGGTTTTGAAACGTTGCCAAAGGCTCTATAACATTATGGCGGACAAGTTTTAGAAGCTTCTGCAAGATCTGGAAGGTTTGGGAACGTCACCGAAAGCTCTAAAACTTCTGACTAGTTCCAGAAGCTTCATCAAACATCTGAAAGGTTTTGAAATGTTTCAGAAGACTCTAGAACGTTCTGGCAAGTTCTAGAAGTTTCTATAAAGGTCTGAAAAGTTTTAGAACGTTGCCAAAGTATCTAGAACGTTCTGGCAAGTTCTAGACGCTTTCATAAAGATGTGGGAGGGTTTGGAACTATGCGAAAGGCTTTAGAACGTTCTGCAAGCTCTAGAAGCTTCTTCAAAGATTTGAAAGTTTTTGGAACCGTTCCAAAGGGGTCTATCACGTTCTGGAAAGCTAATTAGATAATTTCACCGTTTCTAAAGCAATTATAAAGATTTTAACTCTTCACTAATTAAAAACTATTGAGATGAGAAAAACTTCCTCCGTTAATAGCTTGTCTTATTACCTTATATTAGATTTACCCAGTTGGACATTTCTCGGTATTTTTCAGGTAAATTGTCTCCTTAATAGTTTAAAACTTTTTTTTTTGGGTACGCTTATGGTAAAGGTCGTTATTTGTTCTCCCCGGAATCGACAGCTGTAGTTCTGGGGGGGTTCACTGATTGCAGACGTGATAAGAAAGCGCAATGTCCGACGAAACTTCAAAGATAACGACAAAAAGCGTTATATTGTTAGGAACTTTATTTCGACAGCCCGTCCGCGCTCTTATATCGATTGATTCGAACAGAACTAAAAACGACTTTCTCAAACTGGATTTCCGATGAAAAGAAACGGCGAGAAAAAGAATTAATTCCCGCATTTCCTAAATAGTGAAATAAATTGCCTAATTATTCGATAGCGACATGCTTTTAAAGCGAACCCCGTAGGTGTGAAACGCTCTAATCGAACACGGAGCTCGACATGAAAATTCAATATAATTATGTTAATGAACCGGGCGCATCTTGAATAATAGACAAATTCGTCCATTATGGGCCTTATAAGGATAAGGGACTTAAATAAAAGGTAAATTAGTTTAGATAAAGCCATTGACGCCCCCAAAGCACTTCAATCTCTACGACAAAAGTGCACTTAAAGCTTAAATTATCGCTAATAAACGGAGATCGTACTCATGGGACTATCTTTATGATGGCCGCCAGAAAACTCGCTGTTAAGTAATTGACTTTGTAATATACGCAACGTTAAAGGCTTAATTTTTCAGTGTTGCTAAGTTTACCTACAAGTTTTACGTGCAAATGGTGGAGCATAGTTAGCAGAGACGCAAAAATCTAGTTCAATACTACACTCTACGTTTTCTAGACCCTCTAAAATGGAAACTTAACCACGTGACTGTACAACAACTTTTCTAACTTATACAAGCTGATACAAATTTGAGAGACAGAAAACTTAGGAACCGCAAGATTAAACAATCCTAAAACCAAATAGAGATGACATCACAAATTGCAATAGTCTGTGCCAATATAAGGTCCGTTCGTATAGCGAATCTCCATCTAGTAATCAGAGAAATAGATACGTCCATTGGCCACAAGTCAGAAAACGTCATAGTCACGTGAGCATACAACCAATGAAACTTGACATTTACTGTTTCTGAGTTGGAAACCAGTCAGAGATTGCCTCTGCGAACAAACCTATAAACGTTAATAACGATCGTTGGGTTGGTAGCAATGACCGATATTGTCAGATTGTCACCACTTGTCTTACATACTAGTTGTTATTGCACTTTTTACAAATATTTGATGTTTTCAAAATAAATCCAAAAAAATTTAAAGATTTTTGACAGTATTTAAGAAAGTTTTAAGATTTTTAGAGGCGTTCAGAAAAAACTCTTCTAAAGACGTTTGAAAACTTTTTTTTAAAACATTCGGAAGATTTAGAATACTTGTAGACATCTTTTTGAGGGGTGTTTTAAAGTATTTTAAAGCCTCTGGCAATTCCAAAAGGATTCTAGAGGTCTCTAACAATTACAAAATATTTATGGAAAGTGGAAGAGACTTGGAAAAGCCGCAGCCGAAAGGGAGATTCTTAAAGTTTATAGCAAATGGAAGTCTTAAAAAGTTTTGAGAGAACATTTTCAAAACTGGTCTAGAATGAACAAAATTCCAAATTTCTGCTCTAGAAAGCCCAGAATATACAACACATGCTTCAAATTTGTAGCTTTCTTAACAACTTCTGAAAAATGAAGTATTTTAAGTTATTCTTCGTTTCCGGTTATAAACTGGCAAAAATTAATGAACAGCCACAGGTTTATAATGTCAAACTTGCTGCAGGGAAATTTTACGGTCTCTCCAATTCAACGCTAAGAAACGAACGTATCATAAGGAAATATGGGAATGCAGAATGTTTCCATATTGCCGTTTTATTACCGGGTTAGCGATATTTCAAGGGCCTTATCCGGAGTCTTGAAATGTCGCAGACAACGTACGAACGCGATATAAACGTGGAACGCGTGCATATATCACGAGTTTTGAAGACACACAACTTTGAAATTTATAGATTTCAGCAAAAAGTACCAAACTTTATGTTTTTCGTTTTGTTATTAAGTGGAAATGCTAGCAGGTTTTCTAAAACTCACTCTATATCAAGCATATTAACGACCTTTCAAGAAGATATTTCAGGACAAAGTCTTAACAATAACGTTTAAATTTAGTATGTTATAGCTAGTAAAACTTGTTTTACTCTATACTGAATAAATTTATTACCTAGTATACCAGTCTTTTTAATTTGTAACGGACTATAAATCATCAGGCATCAAGTTTTAGACAGTTTATTTTTAGTGGTGTGAAACATTTCAAGTGGAAATATTCTATTCACGAATAGGAGCACCCATTAACCGACCGCAAAAATCGATAAACGTAATTAATTCACCTATTTTCAAGGTTTGCGATGTCACTTTTTCCCCATCCAATTAATACAGGCGTTAATGTAACTTCCATACATCAAACTCCCCCTGCACGCTTTTGAATTGGGCGGAAAAACGCCAGCGTTAAGCCAAACAGAATAAAGTCGTTCGTGGCCCTTCGGGAAATACTTCTTTTGACTCCGCAATTATCCCAAGAACCCTCAGGAATGTCAACGCCACAAAAGCCGAAGAATATAAAGTCGGTGGCTCTTAATGAAACACGCACTCCAAGCTTTATAGCTTTCGCTTTATTTTCTCGTGCTGCGACAATGGCGGATAAGCCACTTTGGATTTTTTTCTTCTGGGTATCCATCTTGAGGAAGTTCAGTCGTTCGTCTTGGCTCAAGTCGGGAAAAGGTGACGGGAAACATTAAAAGTTTGCAAACCACCAGTTTGTCACATTGTTACGCATTTCAACTTTAATAATCTCAGTTTCAGTCATGACTTTTTTTTTTATATTTAAAAAGAACAAAAAATGCTAAAATAAGCTAATACAGTTAGTTTCAATAGTAATATATTAAGTGCATGTAAAATTTTTTAAAAAGATTTTTGTGATTCCATCGTTGCCGCATCTATATGAAATCAGTGACAACAAAGGATTTTTGTGTGACAACCCTAGTAACTGATGCCATTTTTCGATTCTGTTGTTTAATCTAGACAATTTTTGTTTTTATCAGTTTTTCTCTAAATGTTGTCGTTTTCGAGATATTGACTGTTAAGGCAGCAGGCAAACGGTTAAAGATAGAGCAAAATGGTTTACATGTTCCTATCTTACTTTTTTCAGATCATATGATGATATTTTCAAAAAATTTCAGACTGTCAAAAAAGAAAATCGTTTTTTTTTCGCAGTATTTTCTGCAGTATTTTTCTCATTCAGGAAACCGAAAAGTTTGCAATAAACCAGATACATACTCAAGTATCTTATAGTAGTTGAATATGAAATTGGTCCGGCATGAAAATATTATTGGTTAGAGTCGAGTCGCGAGTTGAAATTGAAGAACTCTCGAAAGTTCAGGAGCCACTTGAGCCAACCCATATGCACGCCTTATTCGAGTGCACACGCCTAAAAAACTCAAACAGAAAAGGTAACGTTTAAGGGCTATTCAACTTGGACAGTTATTCTTTAGTAGCTATTTGCATATACTAAACGTCAGCCTAATTTACGTTAAAATATAAGCCAAATTGCTGGTCATTGCGTAACTGCACCCAAACTATAGTTGGTCAGTGCATTTTTTCTAAATATCTTTCTGTATTCAGTGGACAAATCAAACCGTACATTATAATGGCAAACATCACGTTTAAAAACAAAGAACCTGAATCCGGTCACGCATTCTCCACCCAGTCTCAGTTGATTATGTTATTATGTCTAATTTCAGGTTTTGCAAAGAAAAATGTCTTACCTGGGTGGTCATTACTGTTCAGCATGTTCATATTTCAATTAAGTAATTTTATTACAGAGACTGACTGTAAGCTCTATTAAACTAGCCTTTGCCAAACCACCCTGAAGCTTCAAGCGGATTAAATGTCCCAACAGAACTGTATTCCTGTTAATTGGCTATTGAACCTGATTTCAGCAAATACCCTCGTAAATTGCCTCCATAAATTGGTTTTATTCAGTTCGGTCCATCTCTAGATATACTTTTTTTCGAACTATTTAACGTTAAACCTGATTCATAGTATACACGCCTCCGTGATCTTCAAACTAGCAGCAAAACCTGTCAAATTTAAATAAATACCGTATTGACGACGCCATTTACACGACATAACATTAAAACAGTTTGTAGTACTGGGAAATAAAGCATGGTGGCGCCTCGGAAATTTACGACCCATACAATAAACGTATATTTTCCCGGTTGCCTTCCCAAAACGAAAAAATACAGACAAATAGTGTAACGCAATGTAAATAAATAAAATTTAGTGGCTTGTGTGGGCTTGTGTTATCCTTGTGTCTTGTATACTGGTCGATGTTATTAGCATAACGCGGTTCTGGACATGCATATCTGGGAGAGTAATCTTCCAGATTTATCAGCTCGAAATTACAAAAGACGAAAAAAATAGAGCTGAAACGGTAATAAAAATGTCTGAATGTGAAATATTTAATTCACTTTGTCAATGATGGGTGTGGCTACTAAGTGGGTGGGATGTACGAACAACTAGTTTAAGGAAAAGGAGAACAAATGAGAAAGTGAAGATCAAAATAGTAATTTGCGGAGGGAGTGGCTTATTAATGATGAAGGCGTGAGTTTGTAAGAAATTAGGGAGGGGCTATAAATGCTGGTTTTGTTTCTGTTTTAAAAAATGTTTGAATATCATTTTAAAAATGGTTGAGAGTTAAAAAAATTGATCAGTTAGATTTTAAAGCGAAGCTAGTTTTAAAGAAGAATTAAGGTTTATTAAAGTCAGAAAAGATATAAGTGGAAGAATACGTTAAAAATTATTGAGCTGGTTAAATGCCAAAAATGTTTAAAAGAAGACTAACCATTTTAAAGCCACACAAATTCTAAAGAAGAATTAGGTTTTTATTATCGTTAGAAAAGAAATGGGGAAGAGTTTGTTAAAAATGATTGAGCTGGTTAATTGTCCTGAAAAAAGACTGATTGATATCGATTTTATATCCAAACAATTTTTAAAGAAGAATTAAGTTCAATTGTAATCTAAAAAAGAGCGAAAAAATGTGTTGAAATGATTAGGTTGGCTTATTGCCTAAGAATTTTAAAATACTAGAGACTACTATTAGATTTTTAAGCTAAACAAATTTTGAAGAAGTTTTAAGGTTATGGTCAGAAAAGAAGAGCGAAAAACGTGTTGAAATGAATGAGCTGGCTATTTGCCTGGCTAATACTGTATTTTAGGCAGAAAACAAGTTTCAATCTAAATATGAAATCCCTGATTATCACAGGCACTAATTGAATTAAAATTCAAAACGACTGAATGTGAATATGACAAAAAAGATTAAAAAAACTGAACATTTGAATATTTCAAATATTAGCCAATAACTAAATGGAGTTTGGCAATAAGCTGGGCCAAATCAAAAGTCCTCTGCCCTGGCAATAGAGCCGGACTTTTAAATAAAATCGCAAAAATGTTAATTGAGTTTGGAAACTTCTTAATTAAAAACTTTTGCCAACGCTAACAACAGCCCCCAAACTCAAAGCGAGTAATTTAAGATTTTAAATTATTCTTTAGACGAAATTGTCGTGTAGTTTATAACGATTAATCAATAATAATGTCTTGTCCGGCATCCCTAATTCAAATTGATGGAATTAAGTGGTGGTAATAATCAACCACCTATAACGTAAGGGCTTTTAGAGCCTTGATTGAGATGCTGTCACGGCCAGGACGAAATTTGATATTCAAACCTGAATTTTCAACTAACAACTCGGTATACATTTTCTGGCCGGGTTTACGTCACACGTTTTGCATCTCTGTCACGCTTAATTAAAATGGACAAGAAACACGTGTGTACTCGTAGGGAAAAAATTAAACTGTCGTATTATTCAAGTGAAATTTCACAGAAGACGTTCTAAATAGAGTGCTCACCTCTGATCCTCGGTCGGGGACGTTGTCAAAAAAAATTAACCAAATTATTATTAGTCGCCTACACAAATATGTGTTTTATGTCGTGTGTGTCGGCTTATTGGAGAGTGTAAATGAAGGTTTTACATGTGCCTGCACGGTTTTATCCAAATTGGTTTTTCTCCGCTAAAAAACCAAAAAAAAATAACGGCTTTATGTTTTTTCAATTGGTACGTTTTGATCCAATAAAATCCGCTTCAGCAGTGTTCAAAACGAGATTTTTAATACAATACGTTGTTTACTAGTTTTAATTAGATTAATTCAGTTCAGTTGGTTTATGTTGTTTAAACGCCAATATTGTTTTAACAGAAATGTGTTTTTTTCATTAAGAGTGTAAAATAGTGCACGTGTGCCTAAATAAGAGTAGCTGTTTTAGGCTAAACGATTAATCGTAGAGCTACGAAAAACAAAACAGGTTAGAAGAAAATTCCCAAACAATCATGCTTTTCGTTGTAATAAAATGTTAACTTACTTGTTTTTTTCCTCATTCTCTCTTAATCGGTCTTTTACTTCATATTTGCAATTTCTTTTCCATCGTTTTATCAAGGATACACCATTTCCGACTAGCGCAGTAACCACAGCCAAAGAGAACTTTATCCATTATTTATTATTTTTAATTTTACAAATAGTTATCTTGTAGCTGAACTGTTTCATGAATAAAATTATGAATCTTTTACCCTCGTTTTGAATTGAAATTTGAGTTTTTGACAGTTATCACAAGATTTACTAAAATCTATATTGATTTACTTATAACCAGTTTTGCGCCTTTCCTCTTTCTATTCCAAATGTGTGGCCCATTCTAAATTTAGGATTAATCAAACAAATATTCTGAGAATAAATTACATTTTTGCAATAAAGAGTTCCTAAACGAATAGATGTAAATTCCAACATCCGGCTGTGTAAACGTCGCTCGACACCCTTTTTACATGATAATGTGACCGCTTTGAAACTCTTTCAAAAAATTGATTATGGAGGCAATTTTACCATAAACTTCACTGTCGCTTATCCCTATAAGATGGAGTATTTAACCCTGTTTGATGCGGGAAATTTCCAGAACGTGCCAATAACTGTGTAAATCATATTCAGATTATATGCCGCAGGCGGTTGTATCAGCTTCAAAGTGCTTAGATTTTGGATCCTTTGCCCCCCAAATAAGGGCATTTGAAGCAATTCCCTAAAGAATATTCCCCACTTTCCCTTTAGCCGGTGAAATTGATTTTCGTGGCGTTGACAGTATCGTTCATTTCCAGAATAGAAAATTCACCCACCTTTTCCATTGTTCATAAATCACCTGAAACGTCAAACTTTTTAGAATGATATTCTAGTTAGAAAAGGAGTTTTCAGCGTTTATGCAAAGTTGGGATTTATCGAACCGACGTTGTTATCAAACTCTCTTTTATTATCGATTTTTGAGGTCATCCGAGATGCTTATGGCTTCTGCTAGGAGCCCAAAGAAATTAATTGAGATAACAATGTTACAAGGTAAATACAGAGTTGGTACCGTGGTAAACTCAGGCACGCTGTATAAATTTACATTTGCGTGCGACTTATCTGGCAGTGTATGTTCGTTATGTGTACTTTTGTTTCTGGCTGGTAATTACAACGTAACTGAAATAAATAGGTACGTTAAACAGTTTCCCCGCCCTTCCGGTTCAACTTTGCTTTATTCCATAATTTCTTCGGGAGCTAATTAATGAACGACACTATTTAGCAGCCGGGGTACCAAAAGTTTTTACTCTCGGTTGTCGTTTCCATTACCGAGGAGCAAATAACCAAAGTTTGCAACTTCCCCACCATCATTTTGAGATAATTTGTCGACACAATGCGCTTTTCCTTTAGAACAAACACACACAATATAGTTTGAAAAGTTTGCAATTATTTACGGAAAATTTCAATATAATTTGATGCAAAAAGATATCTTTTATAATTAATAATGCTTTTGGATGTAATAATCTCTACCTATTATTTTTAACATTCCATATTTGTAAAAAATTATTTATTAAAATAACATTGGTATTCTGTCAGTTTTCATAGAAAAATAATATAACCTCAATAAAGTCAACAAACTATGCTGTAAGATAAAAAATGGGCGTGACTAATACTGTGATGGGAGTGGTCAAAAAATGGGCGTAAAGCAGGGGTCTTCACAATAATTTAGGGGAGTAGGTTAGACTGGATCAGTCTACGATTGGTGTAAAAAGGATGGAGTAGGCGGGGATTTCAGTGAAACCCCGCCCCCCATTCATATTCACTTATATCTAAATAGTTTCTCTGATTGTATCATCAGTTGAATGGTTATTTTCTTAATCTCTCTGTGGTATTATTCAGTTGATATTCCAAACACGTTCCGCTGCGTGTTTAATATTACTCGAGAGCATTAACATTAAGACTTCTGTTCATTACTTTTTATATACATATACATATAAAATGTGTTCATAACATTTCCATTTCGTAAATAAACAAGCCGCTCTCCTCTTAAAGAGAAACGAATTTATCCTCGACGTATCGGAATTTATCCGAAAGAACCGTTTATGTTAATGGCATTAAATTTAGAGCCTACTTATATACATATTTCGAAGATCTTCGATAGTTTATGCGACCCGAAGTGCAACTTTTCAATTTTAGGAGTTGTTTGTTTACGTCCTCTCTTGTTTTATGAGGTGCAAGCGTGGCAATGTAAACTGCGCGTGAAATATCACTAAAAACGCTCTGTGTATTTTTGGAATATTAACGGTCCGGATATTGCCTCTACTAAGTCGCACTTTTTCCAATCTAAATATTATTTTTCTGTAAATTGGTTCGTATCATTTTCGATCGTAAATAACCAAAGTGAAAATCGGTTATTTTAAGAGGAATTTCAATCGCTTCCAGATGTATTGTGAAAATTAATTGGGGTTGTATGCGAAAATTGAATTTCTAATGTTTCCGGCATGGAAATAGATAGAATACAGTTTTGTATAGATTGTATTGTATTATTACAGTGAATTGTGTAGAACTGTTGCATTTTTGTATTCGAATCCAAAATTTTGTTTTGTTACGTTGTTAGTTGTTATTAAGTATTCCAAAAAATACCCCCCCATCCTTTCAATTTTTTGAAAAATAAAAAAATTTAAAGTACCTGTGTGCATTGTAACCCTCCTGGAACAAAATAAAAAAATACCAAAATTGTACTTTTTGCAATAATGTAACTTTTTTATTTGAACTCTTATAGATTTCACTCAAACGTCATTAGAAAAAGGATGAAAAATACTAATGAGCTAAAACTGGCCTCTCTGGCTCTTCATGTTACCGAGATATTGAATTTCAAAAAGTAGTAAAAAAGACCCCTAATACCCCCAATCTTTTCAATTTTTTGAAAAATAAAAAAATTTTAAGTGTTGTTTTTTACTTATTTCACCTAATTTAAGGTTCTTAATATAATATAATAAGCCCTTTGCTTTGCATTGGAACCGTTTTGGAGCAAAAAAAAAATTGAAAATTTTGACCAAAAAATGCCATTTTTCCACTTTTTGAAAGGTTTAAAATGCTTATTTCACTTAATTTGAGGTCCTTTGGTATAAATATGACCTTTGCTGTGCATTGGAACCCCTCTGAGACAAAAAAAAATTTTGCCAAAATTGCACTTTTGCCCAAAAATGGCATGATTCAAATTTTTTAAAAGTTTACAGTGCTTATTTCACCTAATTTAAACTCATTTGGTAGAATTACGCATAGGAAACTATTTAGACAGTTGGTGTTGCTTTTTGCAGCCCCTGATGCAACACATTCTGGTTGTTTTTGTCTGTGTTTAAAACCGCCCTAAATAATAAGAGTTTGATTGGAACGCAGTGAGCCGAAAAGGCTCGTTTGGTCGCCCCTGATTGCCAGGTTTGTCTGCAGGGATTAAGTGCAGTCACGCATTCAGTCTATATTCCCTCTGGGTTGCCTCTGTTGTACGGCCGATGCCATTAATAATAATGTGCAACTGTTTATTTTACTTACTTTCGTGTTCATGGCGATATAAAGCGGATTTTCTCTACAGCTGATGATCGTTATTTACCTGAAACAAAACAGGAAAGTGTCATTTCGGTTACTGTTGTTTGAAGCTAATAAGAATAGTTTTTTTTTCCAATTTCTATATAAATCGTTCTATAAAATAAGTGGGAAACCAGACACTTTAACAGCTTCAGAATCATCACATTGAAAAATATAAAAGAAGTTTGATTTATTGTTTGTGAAACGTCTCAAGGGAGTTCCAGAGCGAATTAAAATTGTTTAGGGGTTGTATTTTCCACAGTTTGCCGAGGCGGTAATCACGAAAAGTCTGTTCCATTTATTTTCATTCTTTTATTTGTTACTACTCGGAAAACGTTTTAGGTCGTATTTTTTCCCAATTTAATTTCAATGAAGCGACTAGTCACTTGACGACTGTAAAAGGATATTTATGCAAAGCTGTTGGAATTCAATTCCGGCAGGACTTTGCGTCTTCATAAATTAAAAAACGGCGGAGACAGAGAGAGGAATTCCCAATAAGTTTAGCCGGATAATCGCAGAGTTTTTTTCTCTTAATTGCGTTTGGAAATCCTCCAAGAAAATTCCTTTCCAACGTATTGCTTTCACCGATACAAATCGAAGCTGTCAAGTGTCCGCTTAAATATAAAAAATGTGAGTGAACTCGTGTATGGAAAAATTGTGCATATCACAAGAATGCAGTTAATCAAAAAGGAAACGAATTCTACAAGAGAGCAAAAGAAGAAGCGGCACCGCAGCAAAATATTCACATTTCCTCGGTAGTTAATGGATCTCTCAACCTTCTGGGATTGTCAACGTATTTGTTATTCCTTAAAACGAATTTATTACCTTGTAAATATTCAGGAGGTGTTATTTACAGATTTGAAACATCTTGCAAAGGAGACGATGTGTTTTTAGAAGCTCGGCTCTTACTCTACCACTAATTAAAGTCATCGAATGTTGAGCGGTGTGAATAAAGCTGTCTGAATTGGTAGAGATAAAAACTAATTAAATCTCAGTTTCACTGGCTGGCGAAATAATAGCTACAATTGAAATATATTCCAGACGTAAAAATAACACCTTCACACAAATCAAGGCAAACTTTATAGTTATTGCAGACGAGTGCTTCCCACATTCGGTAGAGAAACCCACATTTACGCCACTAGAACTATATTATACAACTATCTCCATATACATGCTAAAGCAACTGATTAAACAGGTATGGAATTTGAAAGTTAAAAACAAGCTTTTCTATGGTCTGGTCTTTTTAAAACTTTAACGTACTTCTTAGCGTGCCAACACTAGCAATTTACAATGTTCCAGTTAATTTAGCAGATACTTGTCCGAAACTTTAGCCATCATCCCTCCAGCTTTAAACTTTAACCAAGTTTCCTTTTAGAATTAAGTTGTTGTTGGTGGTGTTCAGTACTTTTCTTTATGAATTATTTCATCCCCTTGTTTCACTACAATATTAAGGCTGTGTTCAACAATTTAAGCGTTAATTATGTGTCAGCGTCATATCTATTTCGTGGCATTTAATTCGTATGCGTGTTGCAAAGCGATTTCTCACTCGTGAGATTGATGACTTTAATTAAATACTTTAAATATTCAGATAAATCAATCATGTGCCCGGATATCGACTTCAACGAAGACACGAACCACTGATATCTATCGGTCTCGTGATTATCATGCTTTATAGGTAACTTCTGGGAAAAAATGTTTACTGCTCTTTTGGGTTTCCTGGGTACACCGTTAATACAAACTTTCGGTTATATTCGTGCTAATAAGAAATTAAAAATAATAGAAATTAAGTTCCTATCTTAATTATGGTATTTTCACTGATTATATGACATCCTGAGGCAAAAGTCAATAGTTTATTTCAGAGAGATAACTAACACATAACGGTATTCTAAAGTTCTTTTTTCTTATGTAATGTATTCAATTTGGTTAAATGGTTGATATGAATTAGAAAAGGAGCTAAAACAGAAATCCCTCCAACCAGCTCGAATTGAATCAAACCTTTGACCAAACCAATCGAAATTAGTGACCAATTCAAACGAACCGATTGAATTTTTTGGTCAAATTTGAGTTAAAATATTTTGAGAACGAATAGTTTTAGTTTTGGTCTAGGTTCAATATTAACGTCACAAAAATACATAAAATCAAAAAATTCTTCTTTTTCAAAATATCTCAAAAACCAAAAAGTTTTCTAAATGTCATTTTATTAAGGTCGTGATTACGCATTTTTTTTTTCATTTACATCCAACCGAATATGCAACTCTGTAACTGTTTTCAAGATCCCCATAGACTTGCCCAGATTTCTCCATTTTACTTCAATTTAGTCAGTTTGACCTATCGGAAAGCGTTCTTTTGGGTTTTATCACTTTCACAGATTACCACTGAAGAAAAGATGTTTGACAAGAGATTATTCATTTGACAAATACACTAATGGCATTTTCGATTGGCAAATTTGATTTCAACATATTTCAACTCAAATTTATTCAGCAGTTTAGATTGATACTAATACTGAACTTAAGATAAATATGACTGCTACACAAACCTGCTTTGGAATACCCACTGGTATGCTTAGAAAGTGTTTAAACATAACATTAGAAGGAATGTTAATGTAAATTGTAATTACAAGAAAACAATTACCGTTTTTGTGCGGGCTTTTCAGGCTGTAATTGCTAGTAAACGGCAACATGAAACGTCGATAAATCTTGAAAACTTATTAAATCCGAGTAAAGCCATACCAGTTAGCAAACTGTTGATTTATCGTCCATGACGAAGTTGTCGTCTACTGTTACTAAAACTACTACAACAACCTGCAAGGTTTAAAGCTGCGCAACCATATTTCTATTCCGATAAATTGATTGGACGCGTCAGTTGACAAAGATAAATCGAATGGCATAATATCGGCAATGCGATACGATTAATTGGGTTGCCTAATAGCTTATTGTCTGTCTGAACTCAAGACAGCTTCTAGTCTCCAAAGGAATAATGGTCAGTGACGTGCCTCCCTTTTTGGACTTGTCATAAAAAGCACACCCACGTTCCTTGTCTTGACAACCATTTACGCTACACGAGGATAATAGTTCCAAAGAAAGTACAGAAAGCAGATGGCACACTCACCAATCCCCATTCCGTGCAGTTTAATGGCAGTTGCTTATAGCATATATCTCTCTCTCCCACATTTTGTTTGATAAACAATATAGCTTCAGTGCTTTAAAGCCACTTGCGTCTGCCCAATTATTAAAATAAACAGCGAAACCCAATACACCAACAAACATCAGAGGTTAGCTTTGAATTTCAATGACGCAGAACCGGACTGGAGCCTTTATGATGATTCGGATTGCTGTTTTATTGATTTCGTCAACGTTTCGTGTCGGCACAGTAGCAAAAGCCCTTTTGCAATTTTAATCTAACTCCCTTCGTACTAACAAGAGGACTTTTTTAGTAAAAAAGGTTGCATTACCATTTCTATAACAAAATTAAATTTCTTCTTCCTCTCTACTCCTCTTAGACTTTCTGTAGTGCGCCCTTCTTGTCCAATCCAAGTCTTGTAAAATCTATGTTATCAATTGTTCGTACCTTTTTGCAATATTTTGCTGCACACCTACATTGATTTTTATCAAAAAAACACTTTGCATTATTAATCACGTTAATGGATGAACGATGATCTCACTGCACCCTTCTCCTGTTCACGGTAACGAGGATCAAATAACCAGGGAAGGTTTGACAGTTTCTGAACCCGATCACAAGATGCTCCCATAAATATGTAAAACGATACGGCCCTAAAGGCGAGTCTCCACGTTCATTGTCGTATAATATACACACGGAATGTACGACAGCGTATTCAGGTAGCTGTAAAAGGCATTACAAAGTTGCTCTTTTACGATGCTACACTTAAATATTTCCTTTGATTTATGCTGGCCTTAGCTACGATAAATCAGCGAGACTTGCATATAAACTGGAGTGATCTTCCTGGAAACTATACAGGGATAAATACAATCGATAAATGTCCATTTGGTGCAGGCAAGGAGATAAAGTTCTTTGTTTTACGATCTAACTTTGTTCTTTGCTACACTCGTCTAGTTTCTACTTGACGTTTCAATGGCAACTTGGCCGATTTTTCACTGACTGAAAATTCTTAAGCAACATTCCCACAAGCAAATAAAAATAGTAATTATTTACTGAAGCTATTTTTTAGCGTCTTCAGGATTAATGCAGACTGGATTTGTCGACGGATTTATTGGATTCTACAAGGGAATTAGGTTTTTTTGAAGGTTATTTAAGTGTTTTCATCCATCAAGTGGGTAGACGGGAGTTTCTTAAAAAAAACCAAGCGGATGAGCTTGATGTATTGGTTCAAAAACAAATTAGTGTTTTTTATTACCGAATTAGCGAGCTAGGGATATCAATATCCCAATCAATCTATACTTAGTCGGATTCAGAGAAGTTTTTTCAGTTTGACTATAATTACATAAAATGCACCGCACTGGTTGTTTATAAAGGAAGTCAGGACCAACGACATCGATAAAGTCTTATATCGATCGATGGGTTTCGTCGTGGGACACCCTGTATACTATAAATGAAAGATGTATACACAATGCTGATGTGAAAAATTTACAAAATCAGGTAATGTCAGGGAGAAAAATGGTGTCAAAATTTGAACTGTCAGGAAACACAGTTTGAAAGGACAGTCAGGGTCACAATCGCCTGTAAAACCCACTTGTAGAGAGAAAGTGACTGTTTTAAGCACATTTTTGGAATCCTCATTAAATTTCCTATCCAATATCCTGATAAAACACTTACAATTTCCTATAAATAAACTGAAAAAACCACCACAAAATCAGGTAAAGTCAATGAGAAAAATGATCTCAAATTTTGAACTGCCAAAAACATAGTTTGAAAAGACAGTCAGGATTACAATCGCCTGTAAAACCCACTTGGAGTGAAAAAATGACAGTTTCAAACACATTTTTGGAATCTTAATTAAAATTCTGTTGTATAAATCAACTTAGAGTTCTTCTGAAGTAAAATAAAAAAAATTTGAGACCTAAAAAAGTTTTGACAAAAAATTGGTCCATTAGTGCTTAATATACTCTGTGCATTGAAACTCAACATGTGAATGTTTTGAATAAACGTTGATTTATCTGAATATCACAGGGTGTTACGTTATTTTTCGTTGCTCAACATCATAATATCAGGTTTGTAGAATTATCCGTAACATCTTTAGACATTTAATACCCCCAGCTAATTGATTCGGTAATCGAGTTTTACGGTCATTTAAATATTCTTTTGCTTGGAATTATCTCCATAAATCAAGCACTTGAGCCATTCGAGCTAAACCGGAATTAATTACCGATTTTAAAACCTAACAACCGTTAAACAAGCCACAATAGTGTTGCAATATTTCAAGTTAACGTGTGTATATACGCCACATTTTTCTAAAGTGATAGATTGATGGAATCATTGCTGTAATTACGGAGAGGGCATTCAATTTTTGAATAACGTCATGCTAATAGATACAATAGAGCAAAACCGGGACAAAGTAGATTTGAAATATGAGGAGGTTATTCCGATGACCTAGTGCAGATGACACCTGGGTGGTCGAGGCATCTAAGGCCATCCAGACAGCTGCTTTGTTCAGCAGTCCCACTAAAAAGGAAGATAACATACAGAGGGACGTGTAATGAGATGCCAGATAAAGCCAATGGAACAATACGGGCATGAAGATAACGTTTGTCATGCATGATGAGGCCGTAAGTCGGTTAATGTGTATAATTTGTGAACGTGTTCACAAACGCACTATTTGCTTCAACTTTTTCTAATAACCATCACTCTTTAACCGTCAGAAGATAACAATGGTAGGAAACTGAAAGTTATTAATATGTACTTAGTCGTGGAATTTGAAGCTTACAAATTCCTTAGGAAATATTAATGCGAGGGAATTAATCGACGTTGTAAAATTTCTGCATTACTACTTTCCTTACCTTGACGATGGTAAAATTGTAAATGCACATTGCGCATAACTCATACGTTTACGCAAATGCATAAATATTGTTTTGTCTCTTAAAG
This sequence comes from Ips typographus, assembly GCF_016097725.1. Taxonomy (NCBI): domain Eukaryota; kingdom Metazoa; phylum Arthropoda; class Insecta; order Coleoptera; family Curculionidae; genus Ips; species Ips typographus. The sequence continues at coordinate 12,026,130 of NC_138427.1, forward strand.
CGATTTGTCTTGTATGTATACGAGCGGCTTTTAAAGTAATACAAGACAGGTGATGGCTGTTTATCGGGCGAAAATCCAGGAATAAGCGTAGGAATTTGGATGTTTTTTGTATGTCGAAAAAGTTATTGTCACGCGGAAGAACGTATCTCCAAAAACTCAGGAGACAATAAAAAATACTCTAGACGGTTGATAAGAAAAAAATTAAAATGCAGACAGCAGTGATCCAGCCGCATTTTTATTTTTAGAAGAACGGCGTGTTACTACGTAGCATCCCCATTTACTTGGATATAAAATATGTGAAAGGAATTCATAACACCCCCTAGAGTGTCCTAATAAAGTTAAAATGCACTCTCGACAGACACTGGCTTCGTTTCGTCGTTCTTTAAGGGTGGGCCCATATCCTCCGTCTTTTAATAGCAGCCCTCACTGGGACTTTTGTACCTGTTATAACGGCTTTACGTCCGTCGACCCCATCGGATGGATAAGTAGGGCCGAACAGGATTTCTGGGTGATTTATTATAAGCCTCCTTGGGGGCACAATTAAAATTTTCCAAACGGAAATTTGTGGTCCCTTAATTATTTTCTAAGGGCACGGTTGACGAACTGTAATAGGTTCGTCATTATAATGACATTTTTCTATGACTGTTTAATAATGTGCTTATTACTCACTAGTATTGTATAGATAATATCCGCGAGTAATGAGTCTTTACTCACTGGTTTAGTCCACCCACGGACACCACTAATATATAGCGAAAATCAAAGTACAATAGAGTGACATAATTGTTAAAAGGAACATAAATGTGCTGAATGAAACGTTTCCTTCTGTCCATATTCCACCTCCAAGTCCATAGTGTTATTCCTAAACCTTGATTTTCGTTTCTATTATATTATTTCGACATATTGTGACAAATGACATTTGGCTGTTAGTTACAGCTTTATTTTTGTTCTGTTCTAAACCTGGAAACTGTCAAATTCAATCCTATAGAGGTACCAAACCACGAAACATACTTAAAAAGTAACAAAATCAGTGCGACTGGTTGAATGCATTTTATACCTTTATCAGTGCATTTTTGGCATTGGTAACATCTGGTTGTCTGTTTCTGACTTAATTTTGTCTTTTTTTATATATGACAACCGTCAAATTCCTCTCCATAACGCTGTAAAACCCCAACACACTGTTAAATACTAGAAAAATCAGTATAAACAGTATCAAAGGTATTTTATAGCACCATGACATTAGACCGTCATTTACAATTCTGTTCTAAACCTGTACACAAGTACAAACAACGATCATACTTGAAAAGTAACAAAATCAGTGTGACTTTGATTGAATGCCTTTGATACCCTCATCAGTGCATTTTTGGCATTTGGTTGTCTGTTTCTGACTTAATTTTAGTCTATTTTTAAATATGACAACGGTCAAAATCCTCTCCATAAACCACAATAGTGTAGACAGTACCAAATGTGTTTTATACCTATTTAGGTGAGTGGAATTTTGACAGATATGACATTTGGCCGTCAGTTACAATTCTGTCCTAACCCCTTGGAAGTACAAAACGACGATCATATTGGAACCCTTTTGGAGCAAAAAAAATTGAAAATTTGAAAGTGAAAAATTTTGAAAATTGAAAATTGCACTTCAAATTTTGAAAGGTGGTAACTTTTTTATTTTAACTCTAATCAATTTTGCTAAAAATAATAAAAAAAAATGTCGTTTTTTTCTGAGGATAAACTGTAATAGAACTTAAAGGGGGACTATGTATGTACCTTTCATTAATTTCGTAGCCGAGGCACTTCAAAGGTAATATAGCAAAAGGTGGGTTCAGTAGCAAAAAGCTTGATCCTCGAAAGTCTTCTAGACAAACTCATTACCGGATTCGCGTCACGATTCCAACGGCTTTGGGCTATGTCTGTTTACCAAAGTTAAACGCTTTCGGAGAAACGAGAAGTCGTTTTTATTTGCACTCATCTTGACCGGATCTTAAGGCACAACTAACGAATTTTTCCCCAGCTAATAAGCTCGGACAACAACTTATTCACAGGTTCTATTTAGACCCTCACTGGCGTGGACAAAAGGCTTCCTTTACACAAGACAATTTACAGAAAATTGTGTCCATTTTCTTGTCGATACCCTCCGTATTGTATCCCCCATCTGCTTTATCTATCAAATTTGCTTTTTGCTACTCGGTTTGTCCCTCTAAAAATCGATATCGTCATCCCCCGGGACGATTCACTTTTAATCTGATTGATTAGTTCGCTTTGTTTGCTTGTCATTCCTGATTATCCCAGGGTTTTTTTTTATAAAATTCTGTTTTATCCTGGTCTCCAATTTTACGATCTTTTTACTGTCTACGGTTGTAAGAAACCGTGGAAAATTAATAATTTCCGGGCGAGGCAGCACATTCATAATACAGCGGTGTAATGCTCGGTTTATCATAATATAAGATTCCCCCGGTCGTATTAGCATAAAATGGTAAAATCGCCATATTCCGACGCGTCCGCCAGTAAACACTCTCCAAATTACCATATATCTCCAACTTTCATGAAGTTGGCGGCAATAAACTAATAAACACGTCGCAGTGGTACCAAAACGTGCAGGTGTAAGATGCAAATAAGGCGACAGGGTTCACTTCCCGATGTTTATGGAAATTTAACCCCAAATTACGTACTGAAATTTGGAAGTTTCGATTATGCTAATTAGATGCTAATCGCGTTCATTAAACTGTTTGTCAATTAGTTATTAACCTGTCTTTCTTCATTCTATTTTGTCAATTCAAAATCTTTTATTTGATTTGTGTTACCTGATTGATGTAAATGTGTCGTTTTAGCTACTAAACAATAACAATGAATGAAGCACTTGGTTGTGCTGGCTAAATGCCCAGAAATTCTGAAAAAAAACTGATTGGTTTCCAGAAGCCAAAATATATTGTGAAAAAGTAAGCGTCAGAAAGGAAGAGTGAAAGAACGTTTTTTTAAAAAGCTCAGAAATTTTTAAAGAATACTGAATCATCTTATTGCCAAACATGTTGACATATTTGAGCTAGTTAAATGTCCGAAATTTTTGAAAGAGTACTGACCGAACCATCTTATTAACAAACATGTTTTAAAGAATAATCAAGTTTTATTAGTGTCAGAAAAGAGCTTGAGCTGGCCTAGTGCCCAAAAATGTTGAAAGAAGACTAATTGATCGACCAAGATTTTAACTTTAATCTTAATTAATACATTTTCTTAATTAAAGTAAATCAACTCATTTATGGAAATAATTCCAACCAAAACAATATTTAAATGATTGGAGGTATTAAATGTCTAAAGATATTACGGAAAATTCTATACAAACTTGATATGATGTTGAGCAACCAAAAATAACGTAAAAAAGAAACTAATAATATAACTATGCTTCTTTCGTCTACTATTTTGACTGTAAATCTACTATTTTATAGTATTTCTGCCAAAGGTTGAGTTTTATCGCGGCAATAAACGTCACGAAATTAAATACATAATTATTACATAACATAAATTTTGTCTGGGTAAAACTCGTTACCTACTCTTTTTTGGTTGTTTTCAAATTTGAAAACGCTGCTAACATAATTAATATTAATAGAAAAGCATTCTCATTACGATAATGTAAAATTCGGTTTTTTACATAAATCGATCGTCGAACTAATCAAATATTTATTTTAACAATGTAGAAATGTGTGATAAATCTAGTAAACAAACATATGAATTGAGAATTTACACTTCACTTTATTTGCTTCTAGTATTGAGTGCTTTTAGGTGGTTAATCTAACAGTATTGACTTAGTTTAACGTTAAAATTATTTTTTTTAAAAATGAAGGTTAAACTGGTAAATTGTAATAAATAAAGCTTTCATCGTGAAAATATGCTTTCAGCTGCTAATAATCATAAATCAAACTTTTTTCTTTAAATATGCGCATTAAAGATTGTCAGGGAAAACTTAACTTAAGATAACATTGTTCGAAGAGGGCCGAGCCCTATGCAGACGTTCTTTATTTCAATGTATAAACGATTAAACTCAATCAGGTGTCATTTATCATAAGGTTGAACAATACGGCTTCCTGCTACCCCAAATTGCTTATAAATCCACGGTCGGTCGTGCGTAAAGTGATAGTCTATCATTAAATGGATCTTGCCCACATATTTTCAGATTCAATCGGTATAAGCGGGTAATTGTGGCGAAAGGGGGATAAACCCAAAACTGTCGATAAATGCCTGTATCGATACAGTAGCTCATTAATTGTTGCTACTTAATTCAAGAGGAGGAGGGGATTATTTTATGAAATTTAATTGGCGTGTGTATTACACAGATTCTGTTTCAAATTCAATTTCAAAAAAGTTGAGTTTAAATCCCATAAACGTGTTTGTTTAGTCTCCGTGGTGTTTGCCGTTACAGGCAATTAGTAATAATTAGGTTTCTGACATTTTTATAATAGCTCTTGCCTGTCAATCTTAAATTACTCTTTTTTAGAGGCTTCTGGCTCCTTTAAAACAGCTGTTAACAACTTCTAGCAATTTTAAAAGAGTCTTAGAAATTTTCAGAGGCCTTTGGTACATTCAAATCATTCTTAAAGCCTTCTGCCAATCTTAAATGATTCCTGGAAGTTTTCAGAGGCTTCTGGCATTCTTAGAGGCTTCTGTCAATTTTAAATGACTTTGAAAGGTCTCCTGACAGTGCAAAAGACTCTTAAAAGCTTCTGCCAATATTAAATGACTTTTGGACAATTCAGAAGCTTCTGGAGTTTTTAAAATAGCTGTTAGAGACCTGTTTCGATACCTACAGTAGCTCATTAATTGTTGATACTTAATTTAGAGGACAAGATTTTTTTATAAAGTTTAATTGGCCTGTGTATACACAGATTTTCTTTTCAAATTGAATTTCAAAAAAGTTGAGTAAACATGTTTGTTTGGTCCCTTTGGTGTTTGTCGTTATAAAAATCCAATTAGTATTGGTAGTTATAAGTGGATTAATAAAAATCGAGATAAAAATATGATAATTTTTTTTAATTTTGAACGTCTAAAAAAGAGGGAAGTACATCTAATGCTCCAATAACTCAAAAAGTCTAAAAAATTTGGGGTGAAAGTTGGTGTAAAGACTTAAAGCAGGTAAACAATAAATGTAGTTTTTGCTCATATTTTTAGCAAGCGTATATCCAATCACTTTGAGATTTAATTTTCCCCTGTTCGATAAATCGTCAATTTTCTCCGGGTAGTACTTTCAAAAGCAATTATTCTAAAATAGGCACACCTAACACAATTACAAGAGCCTATTACAATAAAGTACGGCTAATCTTTCCGAGGCTGACACGTTCAATTATTCCGAAACACTCTCCGGACTAATGGAGATCTTTCGCCGATAAAATTCTTTCGGGCACAATTCAAAAATTAAGTTTTGTTGTTGAATAGGGTCCTGAACAATTTCTTAATTAACGTTACAACCTCTCGACTGATAGATTGAGTAAATAACGTCGTATGGGGCTGAGTTTACGACAAGATGGGCCTAACTGATACCACGAATTAACAATATATGATAATGAAGTAGATAGTCTTAACTGGGTTTTATGGTGAATTTTATCTCGTTGGAATTTTATTGTTTTACTGCAATATTTTCTGATTTAGCTCTTGACTGTTATTGAACACTACCAAGTAATGAATAATGGTCCAGACGAAAACATTAGCTGGATGTCCCTTGTTTTAATCTCGCAAACGAGTCTGTAAAGTTTCATCCAGACAGCAAACCCTTGGATTAAGCCCTGTCAGCAGAAGCTTATCGCCAATGTAGAGGCAGCGCAGTTGCTAATCCAATAAAGACTAATGACGCTAAACAGGGGCGCATCTAATTTCCAGAATATTATATTTTTCAACCCCGAAAATAAAGGTATCACTTTCACCGATTCCAATTTAAATATCCATTTAACAAAAAAAAAAATCGAAGGGCAAATCCCTAAGCCAATCGGGCGATGAGCTAGATAAACCCGGTTTCGTGGTTGGCCAATTTTATTCAAACACTTTCCAGATAAATGTAATTTGGATAAAGAATCCACCGCAGTCTGAATCGGGATATATGGCGCGATTTATCATCCTTTGACAGACGACACGAATGTTGGGGAGATCTGGATATTTTGAGTGTTTTTTTTGCTCTCTCCTCTCTCTCTCACACTCTGCCATGATTAATAGAACCTCTCTGAATATGCTCTCGAGAAGAAAAAAATGCTTTTGATATTTCTTTTTCATGGAACAATCATTTATAAACGATTGTCCCGCAATGCAACATGAAAGTTCAAATTAACCCACATAGAATAATGACCACCATCCTGCTATGTCATTTGACAGATTTATGGTGAGTAGGTGTCATATTCCATTAACAATATATTCTGTCACATTCTATCCACAGTTTAGTTGACAGGTTGATCCTGTCAGAAAAGTCGTGGAGGAGTTATAATTTGTTTGCTTCAGAAGATTACGTTTAAACATTCTTAAGTAAAAACAGATTATTAATAACGGGTGTTCAATAATTGTTATGGTCAGGTCGCCTATGAATGGCAATTGTCACAAAAAGCGTATGTCTTAGATAACGTTACAAACAATTATTATATGACAGCTGTCATTTCAAACCATATACGAACTTATAACAATAACAATAACAATTATTGAACACCCGTTACTTTTATAATAATCTGACTCTAAAATAGGTTCTGGCGGCGTTGCCAATTTCACTCAAACTTATCTCAATTAAGCGTTGACAAAGGGTCCGAACTGATTGATCTTACCTCTGTCGGTAATATTCTTCTTACTTTGTTCCGAAAATGCCGTTTAAGCACGGACCATATACGAAACTTGAGGATGAATCGCCCAAAACCGGATTCGCCAATTTGCAAGTTCCCCGTCTCAAATGCCTTTGATTGTCGCATCCGGGATGCTTCCTCTTATATTATTCCCCTTGGAACGGTCGGGACTGGAGATTGCCGCTTTAATTGCCAGCCAGTCCGTCAAGTTGTGTGTTTCCCTTAAAATTCTCCAAAGCCGGTTTTGTTTTTATTCCTAAACTTTCGAATTTCTACACGCCTTTGAGTACTGGGTGACGTCATAATAAGGGCTCATTTCCCGAGAGCCGAAACCACTTTCGCGAGTAATTTAAAAACGCCTCGCTCGACACTTTTTTAGATAAGTTTTCATTCAACTGTTAAAACATCTTCGAATGGAATTGACAACCTTATTTCCAGTCTGAGTCGGGAGTCGAGACGAACAAAAAAACAGCTCTTTACCAGAGTAAAGCAATTTAGTTTCAGTTATGGCAGTTTAACGATAAAGCCTTTGAGAATGCAGACAGCCCAGACATTAAAATGTCTGCCATTAATAGATTTTGTATGGTTTGATCAGTTCCTGTTATTGAGAGCAAATTAGATGTAAAAAAATCAGTTTAGTTGAAGTTGACTTTTCAATTGATATCAAAAGTGCATAAATTTACTAATAATTTTAATGTAGTTTGTGACTCCGTTCGTTTTCTTCCTGCATAGAGTGAACTGATCGAGTATAACGTCACAATGACGTACTTTGACAGTTGGCCAAATTGAGATTTTGTTAAAATACATCATCGTGACGTCACATTTACACTGCACGCCCGATGGAGCATCAAATCGAATACGCCTTGTATGTATGGCAACTTGCAACGCTGAATCTGTCAAATTGTGGATGTTGTCATGGCAACGCAGAAAAAAAGGTGATAGAAAAAGAATTCGAGGAGATAAACGCTACTCATGGGCCGCATTCGTAAGTTGCAAGAAAAAGCAAAGGTACGTTCACAAGACGTCAGCCGCTTAGAAGCTAGGTAAGCAGTCATAGCAAGGTAAACGTGATTGCTTACTTGACTTCTAAGCCGCTAACGGCATGTAGCCATTGACAACAAAACAAAAATGAACATCTTGGGAAATCCTAAATGCAAGTTATTGACCAATCAGAGAAGGATTTAAATGGCGGTCGATTTGAATAATAATATTCTAGATTTAGTTTCAACTAATGATTTTGGGAATTTTTTAAAGGATAGTAATAATTTTTTTTATACAGCATTCCTAAAACAGGTTTCTAACTAGTCAGTTTCAGTATTGTTTACATCTTTAAGTCTTCCTTCCTAATAAATAAACACTAATTTTCATAATTTTCTAGATTAACAAACTATACATAATAATTTTGCTTTTCTTCAAACTTTTGATTGATTATCATTAATCTACAAACTCTGGTACCAAAACCCAATTAGGTAATTACTTTAATTAATCCCGAGGATGCTGCATGGCAAAAGTGAGTAAACAGAGATAATTAAATAGTGAGATTAATCCTGAATAATATGAAAATGTACTTTGAAAATAATTGGGTAAAACTACTGAGCTCGCGCTGTCTATATTTACTAAAAGTTGCTCGTTATAAAATCCAATTAGCCGCTTTTTTTTTAAATCGCGTTTTTAGTGAACAAGATTTGTTATAATAAATGCATGCATGACCATCGACCACATTATAGACGAAGACCCCAACAGCATCAAAATTCACGAAGCGCAAAACCACCGGAATAATCTCGACCCCGTTTTAGGATGGGGCTCTCGCTCTATGTGTGTTATCCTATATCTGCTCCGTGCAAATATCCACTTTGTTTACTTTTATATCCCTATGCCCCCCCAACCCACGCATACATTAAACGTGCATGCATAAAAGGGCTTTTTTTCCACCCATTTGGCTAATGCACCTAGCAGTTTTTGTTTCTCAAAAGACAAAACGTCATGAAGAAAAACTCGATGGAAAAACTTATCAAAGTTTCCATTCTCGGGTACGGGAAAGTTTTGAAATGCAAATGCGACCGAATCGAAAAAACGTGGAGAAGACATCCGGATCGTCTCATTGTTCCGAATTAAATCGGCTTTATGGCGGGAGTTTTTCCATTGAAAAAGTTATATTGTAGTTAACTGAATTTGCTCAATGCTTAAGCCACTCTCGAAGGACTTTTTTAAGATAGAACTGCTATTTCATTCTTCCATTTGGGGATCAACTTGACGACGTTATTGAACTTCGTTTCCTTCATATTAGCGGAAAAAGTTTTCTTTAGTTCGGTCTTGAATTGTAAGTGAATATTAATGGAAGAGAAGTTTTCTTTTCATTACTGTAGCTTGGCAGAATTATGGTATTAGTCAATTATTGGATTCATCAGCTAATATTGAGTTTGCACTAATAATACAGTAATTCAAATTTATTCTTTTGATTTCTTAATAATCAGTTGATATAATAGAGTTTAAATTATGGTTTTATATGACATTATAACAGTACATCAAAAGATCTAACCGCATAATGGCGGAATGGCCTTTATATATGAGACACTAAAGACGCCGGCTCCTTGTCACAAAAGTAACCCGATAGAGTCCGATTCCGGCTCATGAATTTTGAACATTCCGGTTTTCTCTTCGCTCGGCTTCACTATTCGGACGATTTCTGGTTACCAGTGCGTAATAAAAGTCCTTCCTTTTCATTCCCCTTACGGTATATAAAAAGACCTGTAAACAGAAGTGAGGAGGATAAATTTCCTGAGGAGTTAAAATTGTGTGTCACGAAAACGCGTTCGTGTTTAGGAAAAGTTTCGTTTGAGGTTTGAAATGTTTATCGCACTTTATTTTTGGATTGCCACGCTATTGTCGTGGTCTAAATACGAATATATCGAGAGGGTTTTGTTTTGCTTCATACGTTGGCATCGGTCAAACCAGATTTTTTACACGAAAAAATGTGTTAATTTTATCTTACAATGAAATTAAAATAATTAAAAGTGTCTGGGCCTCATCACAAAAATGAAAAGTGAACATGGAGGTACAACTTACAATGTACGCCCCATGGTACGTCAGAACCGTGGACATCCAGCTAGACTTGAAGTTCACCACCCCAACTGAAAGGATCAAACAGAGCGCAGTGAAGATATTCCAAAAACCGGAAAGCAGCAAAAATCAGTTACTGCGAGAGGCAGTGAACTAGGACCCGGAGCTAGAAGCACCCCACAAACGACCCCGATACCAGCTACTGGATAACGGGTAACTATTAGTAATAAGATTTTCTTTCTGTTTCAGATAGACGACAAATCAGGACCAACCAGCCAAGAAGAGGATCGCAAATTCCTCCAAGACCTTCCCCCCGGATTGCGAGAATTCATTCTCAACATCTGGGTAGAACCTTTCCGCAGCTAACCTGGTGCTAACTAGGCTCTGGCTGCACTCCTGGTACTTTTCCCTGCTAAAGGGGGCAACTTTTACTTTTATTTTACTAAAAAAAATCGATTTTCAGTTACTAAAGAGCGGGAAAATATGTTTCAGCATCTAAACTTCCGGTTTCGAGCGTTGTGTGTTTCCCATTCCAGGAAAAACTTGTTACAAGTTGCGGAAGTAAGCAGTAAGAACGTTCGCATTATTGTTTTACCATTCATCCATATAACAAGCAGTTTAACAAGCTAATTCTCCAGTTCTACAATATTCTAATTATTAGTTAAAACGGTGATAATTATTCTTATTCTAGAATTTATTCTAGTTTTAATATTCAATTGTATTCTTGATGTAAATAAGATGATATGATAACTAAACAACATCATGTTTTTTAATAACAAAGTACTGGACTTAAAAATCAAATAATAAAAATTCAGCCTTGTGCTTTTTAGTCCCAGCACTCATCAGATATGGTATAAACGTATGGTATGCCAATGGTGCTTTTTGTGAAGCCAACCCTGAATTGTTAATCAAATATTGGTTAGTCGCATCTTTTGATCGATTGTTGAATGAAAAAGTTGTCCCAGAAACTGCCAGTTCTAAAAAATTTCGTGCTTATATAGGGTGTTCCATTTAGCACTTTTCCCGGTTTCATTTTTAGTATCTATATTAAAGGCGTTCACTCTGTATATTACGGTGATTTAGTGCGCGTTCTAGATAAAATTAATTGCAATATTTGTTGTGTTGCAGATTTATAGTTATACAACAGAGACTAAAATGAATAATTGTAATTAATGCCTTCATTAAAAATGCATTATATGAGGGACGAGGGTTTAGTTAGTTTTGGCTAGTATTGATTTTATGAAATATTGCAAAATTATAATTGTATAACATTAAATTACATTATTTTTGTTACAGATTCGTATCCGATTGCAGGGTTCCCATAATGATAATCTATCCATGAGGAATAATTCCAGGTACACCAGGTGTGGGGAATAAAAACACCTGGTGTAATACCCATTTTACGAAATCGTTTTGCAAACTTTCGTCCCAGGACTTGTGGTGTAAAATAGGGTTTAAAGTTATTTTTAGAGCTATAAATTCAAGTCCTGGTAATCAATTCTCATAATGGAATTTTACTGTTAATTGATTTTTAATAATTTATTCCCTCTCGAGAGATGTACAATGCAAATCGATGAAAATGAATGCGTCATCAATATCGCAATTGACATGGATTGCCATTCTCTCTGTGTTGGAAAATGGACAAAGAGGGCCTTAACAATCGTTGGAACTCATGCATATCCCGCACAACATCGGCTTTCGAGAGTCAATAAACTTATAGGTTCATATATTTAATAGTCTTATATCTTATATGCTGGGGTGTTGTTGTTCGAATTGCGTCTATAGATAATGTTACCGTAAGCTTGTCCATGTTAGAAAATCTGAAATTATGATCCGAGTATATGCACATTTTTTGGGACAGCATCACAATCACACTTTCGTCTCTGTATAGTTCCGAACATGACACGCAATATTACGATATTGATGCATCGATTTACATAGCCATTTATATTAAAATTGTCCCGCATAAATTTGTTGAAATTTGCATACTCTCGTTGTTGGACTTATTGTATTTACGGTGAGTATTTTTAATATCCTTTTATGAAGCCGTACATGCAGACCACCCAAAATCTAGCCTTTTGCTCGCATTGAAACGTGATACCACTCTGGCAGTTAATTACTCCGCCAACCTTATGCTATAGTATAAAAGCTGAAGTCTTCAGGACAAGGCTATACCTATTCACTTTACACTAGGCAGATTAATCAAAACGACGTGTCTTTAGTTGACAAATAAAGAATCGATATGTGTTTAGCGGTAGCTTAATGCTAAAATTACAGGGAACGTTGGATTTAACATGAGATAACTTAATTGCTATCCAGAATATTTATGACTCTCGCTGATTTATGATACGAAGATATATTGGAATTAATTTCCGCCAGTGTACGAGTCGAGAAAGGACTTAACATTTTAAAATCAACCGTAAAAAAAGTTAGTAGTTGTGTACTGTCCATCAGGTAAATATTTTACCTTCATCTTCTTTGTTGGCCCAAGTTGAAACGACACGCACACACAATAGCAAGAGTGAGACGCAAACGGCGGTAATAAAGTGTCAGGACGCGACATAGGTAGGATTTGAAACAACTCGACTTGAAATTCCTGTTGTTTGGACAGATAAAGTGGCCGTGATTTTCAATTTGAGATCGTTTCGACGATCCATCATTCCTTTCAAGCTGGAACACATTACCAGACCAGGTTCAGTTTAATTTTCTTACTGATAACGTTTGTACGAGACTGGAGCAATTATAGAAATGCTTTAAGAAACATAAAAGCTCCCATAACAGTATCTAGATTTGAAGGTAAATCAACTGTTTTTAAGTTGGAATTTTTTTGCAGATCAAAGTGTTTGAAGGCTGATATCACATATACTTTAAAATTTCAAACAATTTCAGGAGCTTTTAGAACCAATTTGCTGTTCAATAAACTTGTAGCAACTTCATATTACTTTCAATAACTATTTGACAACAAAGCATATTGAGTGTAATACAGTTATTAACACAAAACCCATGTTCATAAGGTCGTTTTTTCCTTCCGACCAATCTATATTTGGAGTTTGATTTGCTTTACGATATTCTAGTTACCGGTAAAGGAAATTGACTCATATGGGCGCTGCTAAAGGCACTTTGGCATCACTAACCTGCATGCGAATGTATAACCAAATTATCTTCAAATAAATAAACCTATAACCTACTTTCTAAACAGCAGCTAGTTTTTGTGTAAACTCAGTCATTAAATGCCACCAATCATGGGATTAAACCTAGTCAAAACCAGCTGGTTACCACGGCAGCAGCTCATTTGAGTACATTTACGTCAGAAGAAGTGAATCAGTGTAAAACTAATTTTGAACGGTGGTGATAATTAAACTTTGATTTTTAATTAATCTGTACACTGCGTTTAAAAAATTCCGACGGAGAGCTTTTTGTTAGTATCTAAGTATCGATAATTTGACTGTGACATTTTGCACCTGATCTGTCACAGTCAAATCACAACTAAGCTTAGATAAAGTTTAAGGTGGGCGCAACTCGCCATAAAAGCTCAAATAATTGTACTGATGAACCATTTACTTCTTGCAAACCTGTCAGCCATTCTGTAACCGTAACAGAAAGTTGGCAACGCAGCAATGCTAGAGGCCCAAAAAATAGTGTCTTATATAATAATCTGTTACTGTCAAAGTGATGTTGCTGCCATAAAACCAAGTTTAATGTTAAGTCCACTTCTACAACACAGTCTTCCATCTATTTCAGTTTCAGGGCAGTAAGTAGTTTGTGATTGGTCGAAGAAAGCAGCTTTCAGCTTGCTGTTTTTTTGCCCAATCACAGACTACTACCAATGCTGTGATTTACGCAAATAATACGTCAAATCTGAAAATGTAATCAAATGGATAATTTCCAACAATGAACTCACCTGCTGGACAACTACATTCAGGTTCATCCCTCTGCATGTGTTGTTGATTTTTGGACGCTAAATCCCTGATAACTCGATTTCGAATCTCGTCTACCCTTTGAAGATTGCCCCCTAAGGGCGCGTTTTCAAATAATCTCTCTTCCAAATAGAAAACCCTCTGTTCCAAACTGTTTATCTTCGATTTGAAATTCGATTCGTTCCAACTGTTATATCCACTGGTAACGACACTCACTGCACAAAGGCAACACATCACAAAATTCAGTCCGATCGACGTTGATTTCTTCTCGTCGTAGTTTTTGTTGTTTTTTGCCATTTCGGCCCCTGTTAGGGGATCCGAATCCATTTTCAAACCGCGCTTCTGATGCAGTTTTTTTTTGCCAACAATATCGCTTGTTAGTCCGTCATCGTGGCCGAAAAAGGGTGTTTGTCCTTGTAATGACCGATTTTCATCCCCCTTTATACATGTTGGCAAATCGGTTTATCTAAAGGGAGAACACGCGAGATTTCGATGTTTTGTGGAGAAGCAGCCTTAGATCGCCCTACGTCAGCGCACCGTACCGTTCGCAAGTTAACTGAAAGCTCGACGCTGTGTATGATGGTAGAGCTTTCGAGGCTTTTTTGATAGAGACACCGGCCTTTATATAAGATAGAGAGGGACGGACGGAGCTTCGTAGCGGCGAAACAAGGATAGAGCGAGAAGAGCGCGCTCAAAATTGAGAAAAATTCTCGCCTCAATCAAGGCCAATTGAGTTACTTCAATGTCGGATTGTTATCTAATATAAGATTGTTTTGAATAGTGTAATTGGTGCATGCCTTACTTAATACAGGGTGGTTTAATGGAAACTAAACTCTTTTGTAGAATTAATCAAACTTTCATTTAGATTAATTATTAATAAGTATCATTATTGTCTCGTTTTATTTAAAAAAAAGATTATTTTTGAAAATCAGTAGCTTGTAGTGTTTTAGAGATATTTTAAATTGTTCGAAACTGAATCAATTCTGTATAATATTATTTGGCTCATTATGTAATAAACATATTGCTCTACCTTTTTGTCTCACCTTTCCAAAGTTACTTAAATAGGAAAGCATATTTAAAATAACTGAAAATATATCAAAAACATGACTAAACCAACGTTAAAAAATATAGGTGACAAATCAAACTTTACTTGGAACGCCACTTAACCTCATAATAGGGCGCGTATTACTCACCCTCGTTAATTGCCCTTTACAGTTTTTTTGTAGGGCTGAATCATATCGAATCGGAAGGGTAACGAGGAAATTATTAAGTCAATATAAGTCAGGTGGAAATCGCGTGACTAGCTATCCCGTTTACTTTGAAAGGTCCTGTCCGGTTTTTGAGGTAAAATTAGTTAACCCTTTTTGTCGTTGGTTCTAAATAGAACCGGAATTTACAACCGAATCAAAAGGAAATACGATTGAAGCATGGAACCTATCACAACTATACACTTCACACACATAATATGAATTGTAAATTAGATCTCTACAAACAAACAAGAACAGAGAGGGTCATTGTATCTCTAATAAAAGCTAATTGAGGGTCGAGTATACTCATATAGAACCACACGGTTACGCTATATCGAACGCTTGATCATTGGAAACGACAGCTTAAATTGTGAATTTCCTGCCGGGCTTTTCGGTTACCTCCGCATTGTTTAAAGTTTATTTATTAGTTGATTTAGTTCTGGTGCACTAAATCCTAGTTTGCAATTTTTGCAAAAATTACCAAGTTCCCAACGTAAAGTCCCATCCGGGAATATTTACTCGGCTATTTAAATTAAAGGCAACCTTGAATAAATACGGTTGAATTTCCTTGAAAATGGCGAAAAAAAAAGAAACTGCATATTTGCATCGGTTTTGCCCGAAACTGAATCAACAAGATAAAATTGCGTTATGCAATAATTTGACAGGAAACGGCTTGTTAAATCATTTACGTCCTTGATTTGAGTTCCCATATGCATACCTACACGTATGTAGTACACACATTAAAAAGGATCAGGAACAAATATTTTTTCTGTCAAACAAGAACGTTTGGAAAGGAAGTGAATTAAAAGGGTAACCATTACTTAGGTGACAAAAATATATTTGCAATTGTTGTATTTACTTTAAAGAGTTATTTTCCGCAAGTGAAGCTTCTAGTTGCTGACGGGAAACCTAAAGAATTTTAAGAATCATTGAAATAGCTGTAACACTTCGAAGATGGCAATTTTGGAAACTTTTGAGAATTCTTGACAAATGTCACGTGACGTATTGTCGTAAATTGACAGTCGTAACTTGTTTTAGGGTCACCCTGTATACATTAATTTATCATCAAAAAAATCGTAATCAAAAATAGATATTGACGTGTCCGATCGTTTTCCCAGAAAACAAATCCCTGAATTTTAATAGAATTTATGGGTGACTTTACGGACACAGTGTATACAAAAATAAGTCTTTCTATATAATAGCAACAGGAACTCGTGTTTTATTTAATAAATGTGCTAGAATTCAGCTAATTTACATTTAAATTTACCAACTCCCGACATTCATATCTAAGGCCATTATTGCCTTTTCTTCCCGTGAAATATTCAGCCTGCAAACTTCAAAAAGCTTATTTAAAGATAACGTCTCCAGCTTTTGCACCACTCTCCCGGGTTTTCTCTTAGATGTAATTTGTTTTTAAATTTTTCAAATGCAAATTTTCCGAGCGGAGAGTAAAAAAATCATCATCAACAAGAACCAAGGCAATATTTGTGCTAAGTGTACAAAAAAAAATTAAAATAGGTTAAAACAACGTTTAAATTTCTTCCTTAATTGAGTCTGAGTTTGCCTCCTACCGAAATAACAATACTGCGGCGTTTTTGGTGTTTTACAGTTCAAATATTTAAGTGCAAACAAATGTTGTAACCGCGTTACGTAAAGAAACTGATTGGAATCGCTAGGAAACAAGTTAATATAATATTTTTCTATACTTAAATAAAATTTGTTTACAATGGCAACCCTGTAATTTAGACCAAATTCCGAATTAAATGATATGAAAAAACTGGTTTACTTAAGCATAATACATTATTATATGGCCATCATGGCGTCCAGAAATTTCTTCAATTGGTTTCCTGTAGGTGCATTAAAAATTCCATATTTACCAAACTACAGTGTGGCTTGTTTTCCGGAGAATACAAATTTAGTAGAGGAGAGCCTTATGAAGGGTTAATAAAAGAAAAATCAAAAAATTTGACAATCCTGAACTGTGATTGGTCGATAACCCAAACTTTTGCTACTGGGTTTTGTCATTCATGGGTTACATCAAGAGCATTTCAGTTTCGTTATTTTGTTGACTTTTAGGTGGATTACACTTCTATTAAAGCCCTTTGTGGTAGTGGTTTACATATTATCTTAATATTGAGAAAATTCTTATTGTTCATAAATACTCTCTCTCTCTCTCTCCAATGGCGCTACAGTCCAAATTGAGCCTTGGCCTCCTTTATCTTCCGCCTCCAACACTGTCAATCCAACGCCGCTCTCCTCCAGGTTCTGACACCTATCAAGTTTTGCGCCTCTTCTGTCATCTTTTCCGTGGTCTCCCTTTTGGTCTTCTGCCCTGCATCCTACTATTGAGGGCCCTTTTTGGTAGTCTGTTATCCGGCATTCTTACTACGTGGCCTGCCCATCGTAGCCTCTGTAGTCTGACGAAATCTGAGATAAGTGCCTCCTTGAATAGTTGGTAGATTTCATGATTATATCTTCTTCTCTATATCTCATTTTTATTTAGTGGCCCAAAGATCCGTCTTAGTATTCTTCTTTCAAACACCTCCAGTTTATTCTGTTAGTTCTTAGCCATGACCCATGTCTCGCATCCATAGCATAGTATAGGCCTGATGATGGTTTTGTATATCCTGGTTTTTGATTTTCTGTGTATGATTTTGGAGGGGAATATATGGGACTTGTTTGCCGATATTATTCGATGTTGTATCTTCGATTCCTCTGATCTTCTCGTGTTGAGTTCAACACCTAAATATGTGAAGCTCTGGACAGCATCCACGTTATCCTCTACTCTGAGGTAGTTTTCGTTTCCTCTTGTTCTTGCCTGGGTTAGTGTTTTTGTCTTTTGTGGACAGGACTTGTTTCACCGTAAAAAGCTGATCAATTGTGGATTGTCCTTGCCTGAATCCTATTTGGTATTGGCCGATAATCTCTTCGGTAATGGGTACTCAATTCAGTATTATATTGACAAAATTTTTATTAACTTGTTAAATCGATAGCAAAAAGCTTCTTTCTGATCCCAACTGGGCAACACTTAATCTTGTGCTAAAAGCCTTTTGACTATCTCTTCCTGCTCAAAACGAAAATCTCTGTATAATATTGTCACTTTTCTATGCTTTATCAGGCCGGCAAAGAGCTTTTGTAGAGCATTTATTTTTTCCAGAAAAACATTCTATGGGACAATCATGGATAAAATAAATAAAACAAACAACACTTTTTAAAAATAGTTTTGTTTGGAAACTTTAACGTAGGAATAATGACAAGATTATAATAATTAGATAATTATTGTAAATAACGCTGCTAAAATATTCGGATGTGTGCATATAAGTATAATGAATTTGTACAATTGCATTTTATAAAGGCGTTAATAATTATTAATATTAATTAGTATTAATATAGGTTTAGATTTGAAAAATTATTGCTATCCTTTATCTATTATGCTAGAGTAGTACAATAATTGCGTTCCTTAACCTTACAAACTCCCAAATCAACGCAGGTTTGAGCAAGAAGGTAACAAAAGTTGGATAATTATTAGTTTTCTTTTTCAGTATTGGAT
Source organism: Ips typographus (assembly GCF_016097725.1). Classification (NCBI taxonomy): domain Eukaryota; kingdom Metazoa; phylum Arthropoda; class Insecta; order Coleoptera; family Curculionidae; genus Ips; species Ips typographus. Next base: position 12,044,704 of record NC_138427.1, read on the forward strand.
TGTCCACATGTAAATTGCGCTAGGTGCTTTATTTTTAAAGGCAACAATATATTTAGAATAAGCTTTGTAAAATTAACACTTCAGCCTTTCTATTACGGTGATACAGGTTGGTTGAAGCATCATTGTATCATTCACTGTATAAAAAACGTTCCTTGTTTGGTTATTCGTTACATTATGTATTATTATATGAAGGCTGGTGGATTATCGTTATATATGTACAAAAATTAGAGTTGTTTTGTTTTAAAGGCATAATTATCATTGTTTTTAATTATTATTGGTGCTACTGTAACAATTTCAAAAGTGCTTTTATGTACAAATAGTGTCGCAAAACAAAGTTAGTATTAATAGTGAATATGACTTGTTACAGTGTAAATATATATATTTTATTATTAGTCGTAGATTCTACTGGTAAAATTGGTTCAAATACGCATTAATAAGTAACTGCCATGATCACAGGTTTTGCTCTATACGTGCTCGAGGCGATTATACTACATTACTTTATTATAAGAAAAAGTCACTAAATTCCACACTTTTAAAACAACAAAAATTGGAATATAACCACTTTTACCTGTACAATAATTAAATCATTTACAATATAATAAGGCGAAGGTGCTATATATTATAATAATACTTGGAATGCAAAAATTGTGCCAGTGTGTAATCAGCACGCATTTAAAAATCTTGTTATTTGAATAACAGGCATAAACTATTCGAATAAACAAAACCCAAGGACAACAACAATTTAGCGTTTAAAATATAATTCAGGTACAAAATAAGCTATACATAAACAATCCCTTTTTTAAAGGGAGGGTTAACGCCATGATGGTCATATAGTATATTATAAACTCTATAAAAATCACAGTAAAGTTGCTTACTACTTAAAAAAACACAAAGAAAGTGTTAAGTAGGTTAAAATTAAGAAATTTTGTTAGCTAACAACAAAAATTAATTAGAAGTAATAAACTAGGGGAGACATTTAAATTTGTATTTTTTTTTATTTACTGCTGATTGACTAATCTCATGTTGGAACTGAACACTTGTGCAGTATTACTGCAGCAAGCTGAAAGTTGCTTTTTTGACTAATCACAATGTTTTAAAACTCAAAAAAAAAACTAATTTAAATGTCTCATTTTTTAAAAGTGCATTTTATAGTAGAACTGACTAGAATCTTGCAAATATCTACAGTTAACTCTTTATTTAAGTTGATAAGCAGCTTCATCCATGTATCCGGAAGAAGCCATTTTTCCCACAAGGTAGATAAACAGGACATTTTCCTAAATATGTACAGTGCTTCAAGAGCTACCGCGTATTGCGAACTTTGCAAAAACTTCACTTAACTGAAATACACACAAGTCCTACTAGAGGCTGATATGTACGCCTTTACTGAGATTAAGCTATCCATGTTATTACACATAAAGAGGCACTCAACTTGCAACATTACCTACTCGTGTGCGTTAGTGAAACTTTTATAGTGATAAAAAAAGAAAACGAGAAAAACCGCGAACGCTGTAGGAAAAGTAATTCTGGCTATGACGTCGATGGTTTTCGCCACTCTGATTGGATGCGGCGGCTCTTTTTTCCTCACCTGCAACACAGGGGCCTATTCAAGATAGGTTTTATTAGTGTTAGTACTGTTAGTAAACCGTAGTCCAATTAATTTAATTAAATCGAGTGATAATCGTACCTCAGCAGCTGGACAGCCATTGTTGGTGTGGGTGCACGGATTTGGTCCACAATTTGGGCAATTTCCAATTTCGTTGGGGACGGCCGTTGAATCGCGTTTTTTATCACTCTGTGAAATAACAAGAGTTAATTAAAGCCTTTTATTACGCACACGGTTCTGAAAAAGTGGTTAGAAACTCTGAAAAAAACAAAAGTTAAGTTAACCAAACCTAAAGCTACTTATGGTGTACTAAAATTAATGGTAAAATGTAGCCTAAAAGCACGCCTTAAAGAACTTATATTCCACTTTTTCCTCACTTAAATATAAACTCTTAGATTGACGACTTTAAAGCTCTAAAACACACAACTCTTACATCAGGATGAATTAACAATGCAATTTTATTATCAATATGAAAACTACAAAACCTATAGTTTTAGACCTGAAAGAATCAACTAGCCAAAAGCTAATGATTAACGAATTTTACTAAATAAGTCGTAACATGCATTTTTCCAGTTTGAAACAGAAAAACTGATGATAGAGATTTAGCATTTAATTTTTTCCATAAAATACCGAAAAGTACTGTAACTTTCTAAGTAAAAAGATTATAAAATCCAACTAACTTTTCAGGAAACACGTAAGCGTTAGTAGGCCTATTTGGATTTGTTAATAACTTTTTTGCAATTTTGCCACTTACTGGACGTTGGTTAAAATTGGGATTTTCACAGAATGCCGAATAATATTCTTGCTGGGCAGTCTCCTAACAAATAAAAATCAAAATTAGCTTTTCATTAATTTTGGAGTGTTAGAGGGTTAGTTGCAGGTTTATTTCTTTCTGTTATGAATACTTTTGTATACATTATTTATTGGTTTTATAAATTACTATAATCATGCGTTTTTTTGGTTAGGTTTAGCTGCGCATGAGCAGGACGCATGCGCATGCATATGTTAGATAATATACTGGCCGTGCATGTTTCAAAAGCCAAAACTTTGCTGAGTAATCCAGCAACCATGCTTTTTTTGGCAACAGCAAAAAAAACACATTATAAATTACTTGACAGGCAGTTAGGAAAATGACCCTAAAGATACATTTTTATAGGCGAAAAGCATGTGTGGCTTAGTTTAGTACTGAACTACTGAAAATAATCGATAAGCATGGCTGTTAGTACATGATAAGCAAAGCTTTGTTAGGTTTTCGGTATTATAAAAGCGATCTGAGGCAAAATGCTCGCGATATGACACAATATCGTTATGCGTAGGCATTTTCAACGTTCAATCAGGCTTAGTTTAGGTAAAATAAGGCTAGGCTTACCAATGGACTGGCCAGTATAATGCCTATCCTGCTCAGCACAGCCGGCAAACGCTGTAAAAGGACAAGGAACGTTCTAAACAAATGCCAAACTAGCACAAATATTAGCGCTTAGAGTTTTCTTTTAGTTCTGACTATTCAAGTTTATTACCGAAGTGGAAATTTGCTCCCATAATTTAGATGGAGAGATATTACGTGACTTTAGAAATCCATGTTTCCTATTCGTGTTTTTCGAACTTCACCTACTGCAGCTACTTGCTCCATAATAAACTAGCTTTATAAGGACAAGTTTGATGAGTTAAAATAGCTTGAAAATTACCAAAAAAAGTGAGGAATTTAATTTAAATTGTTAGTTTTTGGCATCACGACACCTTGAAATTTCAAACTAAAAGCGTAGCAGTTTATTTTCATGCTGACGCTATCATGCCACAACAAGAAAGAAGAAAAGATCACTCGACAGAAACCAGGCCATTCTAGGCTGAACACCATGTAAAACTTTTGTCTTTACTTACGAAAGTGCAAGATACATGCCCGTTATTCACTGGAGAGTGTAATGATTGCTTTACGATATTTTCACGCACACTACCACACTCGTGCGTAATTTTTACCGTGTGCGTATCAATACATATTAATGCCGGTAACGAAATCAACTAACTCACCTGAGTAAAAGGGTTTTCCCCAGGTCTATAAACGACATTGTGCAACGGTCTTTTCCGTCCCACGTAATTCACACACACAAACTCTAGCAGGGATGCGTAAATAAAACACATGCACACCCCGTCCCATACATTCATCGCCGTTAGGTTGGACACCACAGGTAGGGTGGACCGGAAACCGTTGGAGGTGGTGAAAAAGTTGAGCATCGTAGTCACCCCTAGTGAAGAAAGCACAGTTTTTTACCACAGTTAAGTTTGGCCATTACAAATCAAAAGTTACCTATCATAACTCGGGCTGGCACTGCGTTCCACTCCAACCAGAATGTTATAAACGATGACGTCACCAATATTATACCCGGTATAAATACGGTGGTGAAGTAAAAGGCTCGATCCCTCGTGAATATTAAATGTACTCGAAGGCAGCTGTAGTTTCCTGGAAAAAAAAACATCGATATAGTGAGGATAAAGTGGGTTTAAATTATAAATTTGACGGCTAACGTGGTGAGAATACAATAATCCAGAAGGTTATTATACCTAATTCAATTGTTACCAACAAAAAGTATATTTATTTTAGGGCCTAGCGATAAATGGAACAACTTTTAGCTAAACGAGGCATGGCTTACAGTCAAGTCATTAATCAAAACTGCCGCACCGCTTTTTAGATTCTTTTCAGCATCCCAAAGGGCCTCGGAGATCAGTTAATTCTTGACAAATTAGGTTAGAAGGTTTAAAAGCCGCAAATAAAAGAAATTTTCACCGTTTGAGTTGATTTTTAAAGCCCTAAAGTACTCACCTCTCCAACTCTGTTGTATAGGACATATGAGTGTCTGATTGTTGATTAGATAAGCGTTGAGGGTCGTTAAGCTTGGAGATTTTCGTAGCACGTCCTCATCGTTTTTCCACACGTAGTTTATCGATGTAATTTCATACGATACTGAAAATAAGACTGACATTAGCAATTAAACAATCTGGCATAACTGAATAATGAATAAACTTTAATAATGAAATAATCTTCCGCTCTAAAAATTTGATAATTAAGTTAAAGCAAGATTTTTAATTGAGCAAATAAACGTCTGTAATATTTAAATTTAAATTTTAAAAAAGTGTAGAGTTGTTTACTAAAACTTTAATTGCATCATCAAGGTAAACATGATCAAACACAGTTCAGATTGGTTCCAAATTCTAACTTAAGTTATTCCAAGATTTCTAACCATGAAAGTTTCTTAACTCTCCAGGCAGTTTAAAAGAAATTGAGAAGAAACTTCTAAAACTGTTACAAAACATCTTAAATAAAACATTGATTTTTGTTTCAAAACTCTGCCCCCACATCACTCTACATAAAGAAGTGTCGCGACATAAATGAATATTTTTAACGCTACTTACTGCTTTCCATCGAAAATGTACATTTAGGGTCGTCGAATGGGAAAATGTTCAAACTCCCCTGACAGGACAATATTAAGTGCCTCCTGAAAATTAAACTTAATTAATAACATGACGAAAATTAGTTTATAAAGCCGCACAAGACAAAGACAATACGTACCTCATTAAATAATTGACACTTCCATTTCGATAAATCCTTAAACTGAAATGTACTGGTATCAAAGGATCTTTAAAGTCCCCGTGCATAATAAAATAAGTATCCGGTAACCAGATATCGTCATGATGATGGATCGCGTTCAAATAGTTGTACTCGCTTTGGTTCGAATACCGCAATCTGGGGTCGTACCACTGTTGCTGGAGCAGAAACTCAACTTCGTATTTCTGCAATAAAAAAACCATTAAAACTTATTTCGACAGACTTACTACGGGAAATGCATTACTAGGAGTTACGCATAAGGGTAAATTAATGGTAATCGAGTTAAGGAAAAGCCTGCAGAGTGTCTTTTGAATTTCGCCAAGTTTCAGGACCGGATTTTATTATTCTAGGCTAGGGCACTCACCAAACTCGATTCGTCCGGAGATGCTAAACTTAATAGGAGGACGCTAACGTTGACTGTAAGAGAACCTGAAAAGAAAATGTTTTTCAATTTTAATTTGTAAATTTTCTGAAAGGCAAATGTCGTTCAATCGCTTTTATTACAGAATTTTTTTATCACATAATTTCTCTTTTTTTTATTACTCTCTCCTATAACTACAAATACAAATAACATGACTTGGAGGTAACACTGAATATTGATCAAAACTAGAAATTTAACTTCCCCAAATCCTAAGGGAGACGTGCACAATTATTAAACAGGAAGCTGTGTTGCGGAGATATGATATCCCTTATTTATAAATTATCTTCTAGAACTCGTGGAAACTGGCAAAGTGGCTGTTTTGAGATGAATTTCAAATTTTAACGTAAGCCCCTTTGTCTTCTAGTATTTCATTGTAGTTAAGTGTCGTAATTCGCAATATCATGCATACACTAGCAAAACTAATTTGGGTTGAACGGCTATTGATAATTCTATAAAACGCTTTTACAACATGGCTATAATTTGATTTATCGGCTAAAATTAAATTTCCACGCGATAGCTATCGCCAACAAATTTCACGGAACATATACTAATATTTATGAGTTTTTCGCATGGATTTTTTGGGAAAAACTAATTAATCATTCAACAATCACACTAAAGCTCATCAAGTGCAAGAGGAATGATGCATTGCACGAACACTAGTGATACAACCCAAAATAATAAGTCTGAATTAATATTAGTTTAATTCAAACTTATTGAAATTGGAGTTAAAAAACAAAAACTAGAGCTAGCAGAGAAATAAATAAAAAAATGAAAATCACGGACCCCGCTGCTTTCCGCTCTGGGGGATGTTTCGGTCATCGAAATTTGCATCCTCAGGAGATCGTAGGCCGCAGCAGAAATCCGCATCTGCAACAGCAAGGCAAGGGCTTATTTCGCGGGCCCTTTCTGTAGGGATTTTTCAGTTTTGTTAAGCTACAAGCTAAACGATTTAGATTTTCGCTTATTAAGGCCAAAAATGTTATTAGTTGAACAAACCAAAAGCAACTTATACATAATGCATGAGATTAGCACAGTGAAACAACTATAAAAACTACTAATTTCCGATGTTTTCTCTCATGTCTCATATTCGACGAAGCAAAATGCAGAATAATACCACTTAACTACCTCATTATCATAGATACAAAGCAACCGTGAAGTAGTAGACTTACCTCTAACTGGCGGCAGTAATCTTTTGTCGTACCTTGTCGCTCTCAAGAGATTATCCAGGATTTCCTTGTCGGATTTACCCTCTTCAAAGCTGAAACGTGAAAACCGCACTGGATTATACTCATAATACGTCGCGATTTTCATATTTATAAAATCCAGAAACGACAATGGGTTGTCATCTGCATACATTGAACGTTCCGGTTTTGTTTCTGTATTTTTTTGGGGGTTTCAAAAAAAATTGACAACTTACATGTCGGACAGGGCCAGGGTTTGTCTTGTCACCAGTAAAATTGCAGCCGCCCTAAGGAACATCCAAGGCTGACCCATATTAAGACATCTGAAAAAGAAGGAAAATTAAAGTAAGATTTATGAAAAAAAGAAGCAAAAAACGCATTTAAATAGTAGAAAAGAAGAATCAGTAGTAATATTTAGAACACAAACAAAGACGTATTAGTCCATAGAAGAGGACAAACAAGACAAGAAAAATAAGTGATAAAATTCATTCAGTAAAAAATAGAAATGAAAATAAAACGTAGAATTATTTTACCGGACAATTTTCACAATAATTCTTGCAGGTTTCATATCCGGAAAATACTGTTAGGAAAATGGCTGAGTATGGATTTTTGTGTGTGGTTTCACCTTGGCGATTTCCATGGGATTTGCTGACTCATAAACCAGGCCACGGCTGTATCAAATGCATTTAAACTACCCAATTAAACGCTATGTATTTGCAGTATTATAATTTAAAATTTCTTCCATTACAACCTTCTTGAGCGAAGCCCTGGTAATTATATAGGACAGTATTGACCCTTTCAATGAACTTGGGAGTAACGTGAATAGACTCTATTGATTTGCTTTGTTCGCAACTGGCGAAATGGCCGTCAGTTCAAGGGTTTAAAAAATAATGATAAAACCGACCATTGGTCACGCAAATTACATTGGTTAAAGCCTGTTAATTGGATGAGAAGTTTGAAATTTTATACTACAAGTTACACATTCATTCAAAACCTTAAAAATGCACAAAGCTTGACTAAGATATTGACGATAAATACACAATGAGCTTTTAGTGAAACAAAAGAGTTTTTTCAACAGCTCTGTCAACAAGTAGTTTCAGCTCTGAAAAGGAAAATTACACGGACGAGGTTGCTTGTACACCTTTGAAAGAGTCATTTTTACTATGCCCTTTGGGCGTGCAACTTAGTGAAAACTGGTTTCCAGCCTTAAACCAGGCTTTTTGTTTATCTATTCGCATTGCAATTGCTTTAGTCCTAGAACCGTGGGATCATTGGTTTCCCGAATAATTGCACAAAATTCCCTTGGGTAGGAAGCCATGGGCATTTAATTAATATAAGCGACGACCGCATTTTCCAGTTGTAAATTCCAAATAAGTTATGATGATAAAACCAGCAAAATTTTAATATTTAGGCTACGAATATAAATGTGCTGAAAGTCGAGAGATTTTTTTTGAAAAATTACAAAAAGAGCTAATTTTGCTTGCTTTCAATAGTCACTTTAAACGCTTTTGACGTTGTCATGGTCGATAGTTTTGCCCCATTTTCAACCTTATAAACCAATTAAATTTTTAGTAAAATAAAATTAAACGTTCAAATTTGTTACTCTACAAACCACACATAGAGGATCATTTTATGTCAAGTTTTTTATGGATGAAATTGATGTGAAACCAAATAACATCTTAACGGTGATTGCCTGCATAATTATGGTTGATGGTAAGTAAAAATCGATCTTATTGACATTAACTTTAATTTTGTTTTATCTACTCTAAGGGTAATTCAACCTGTACAGCATTTGCGTAAATCACAGTTAGTAGTTTGTGATTAGATACATGTGGACTTACAATTAGCTTTATCTTGGAGTTAGCTTAACTAGTCAATGCAAAGTTTTACATGATATAGTAAAATTTAGGCTTTTATTGTGATATCAAAATTATTTTAACCTGAACAAGGTCAACAGAAACAAAAATTTGAATATTCGATCTGTTACTCTCTGATCCCAATCAAGCTTTTGGAAAACGTATGGTTGAGTCATTACATGGCACGTTACATTTCAATTAATTATTTAGGGCAAAATAGGCGTTTTTGGGTTTAAACCACAACCCTGAACAGATATAGCTTATTAAGGTTGGTAATTGAGAATGTACTTACTAAAAGCAATTAAAATGTATTGTCTGGTTGACCTAAATTTATAAAGAAAATGAAGTGGAGGTACAACTACAATATTTACTCAATTTAGCGACGTTTTTCCTATAAATACGGACGTTGATCGATTCAGGGGGTTATAACACTGAAGGTTACAAGAAAAATAGAGTATTTATAGGTATACATAGAAATGTAACGTGTCAATATAATAGGTGCATCGAGTCATCCTGGTACCATTATTAAACCAACATGGAAAGGACCTTGGCAAATTGTTGGTTAAAGTGTGCAATTCATATGTTACTTTTTTTCGTTTTCAGTAATCAATCTTGAAAACAAAAAGGCGAGTTCAAGCTGTAAGATATTATTCTGGAACGTGCCTCGGTTACTTACAACTAAAAACGAGCAAACATTTTAGTTTTTTGACAGAAACTCACCTTTTCAGAGAGGCATTTTGCCTATGCCTTGATGGGGGATCAATGTCGATCTCTCGGACATTCCTGAAGACGAAAAATCCGGGACATTTCAATCCGGCCACATTCGTAGGGCATTTTTTCACGCCCTCCACTTTGTTCCTAGTTTACTGCCATGCAATCTGCAAAGGAAAAACCGTTTGATATATTGTTTTCCATTCATAAACTGGCTGTCGAGTGTAAAATTAAATTGTCTTCAACTCTACACGCCTATTTAGGCTAAATATAGTCAACTAGGGTGAAGTAGGCCAGCAAATAATGGCCAATCGATTTTCGTCAATCAGACACGTGTTTCATCTTTTATACTTTATTACTTACTTGGACTTACAACTTTACAACCTACACTAATCTATCAATAATGCAGTGAACCTTTGACTTTCAGTTTACTTCCAAGAAGTTACAGGTAAATTGAGTTAAAATGGTCAATTACAACATAGTATTAGCTTTAATTGTAGTGTAGCTCTTTTAGGAAAAATCGGAATTATTTATTAAATATTAGTAGCAATATGTAGCTAGTACATGGTCACGTGATAATAAGTCGTTTTGCTGATGACACCCCCAACAAAAGATTGGATAATTATCATTATTTGACAATAGGTCACATGATCCCTCTATCAACCTGGTAAATTTGAGTGATCAAGAACTGTCAAAAGAATAACAAATACTACAAACGTCTCCCTCAAACGTCATTAGAAAAAGGATGAAAAATACTACAAAATGAGCCAAAACTGGCCTCTCTAGCTCTTCATGTTACCGAGATATTGAATTTCAAAAAGTAAAGTTCTTCTTTCATATTTTTCGAAAAATGAAAAATGAAAAATGCTTTTTTTGTACTTATTTTACTTAATTTAAGGTCCTTTAGTATAAAAATGACCTTTGCTGTGCATTGGAACCTTCCTGAGTGCGTATTCTTGAAACGAAGAAAGATAATTATCAAGAGAAATATTTGTAGAATGTGACAGGAACCCACCATTGTCAGCTTCTTCTGTCACATTCTATCAACACTTCTCTTGAAAATGAGCTGAGAATAGAGAATAGGCTGCCTGGAGCAAAATAAAAAATTGCCAAAATTGCACTTATATTTGCAAAAACGCCATTTTTTCAATTTTTAAATGATGATTTTATTTATCTGCAAACAGTCATGACACGTCTGAACCTCATTATCTCTTTACCTCACCAAAGTCATGTGATTCAATCTCTGTGGAGCATCATAGTCAACAACAAGGTTTTCTCATTTAATTTTGCCATTGCGTGACTCAGTAATGTCGCATAATTACTTACCAACATTATAATATTTGTATAGAATTGCTGGTGTATTATTAGAGCACACAAAGGCCATTTACCGTCTAACCTAAATAAGGTTAAAAAGGGCGAAGGTCTTTTTCCCTTGATTTTGCAAGCACAATGAAGTAACTTTATTTGTATTCGATCCTCCTCCTTTCTTATTGATTTAGTCCAGAATTACAAGTTGGAGTGGAGTATAAAAAATTTTAACAAAATCATTTACAGTAATCACCTTAAAATGCTTCAGGGTTTTCAAGCTTTAAATTTCCCTAACAATGTGTTCGTTAAAATTGAATTAGACGGGGCAAAACTAAAAGTGAAAACGAGCAGAATCTCATCAGTAATATGTTTTTGCAGGAAACCCTTTTTGGGTTCGGTTTCGTTCCGCTGAAACTGTTGTTTCCTTTTTGTTTTCAATTAGACAAAAACATCGTAAGGGATGGAAACAGCACGCAATATTAAAGGAATCGATGGGAACGCGATCGTTTTCACGGCCTCAAGGGGGTAGCAAATACTGATTTTGTACTGGAGATAAGCGTCCAGTACCGTAAACGAATTGGTCCGATAAGAAATTGGTTACGTAAAGGGATTAGTTTTTGGGGTGTAAAATTTGTAATTGTAAGTAAAAACGAGGGTAATTTTGTAATAGATTGTGATTCCTCAAATACTGCACATGTAGACTTATCTCACATTGACTTTTGACCTCAAAAGCGAGCCAGAAAAAAGTAGGTTAAATCGTTATTCCCTCTTTTTTACACTTTCTACGTAAACACGGGGTATCCAAATACACCGTTTGTCGCCTTTATAGCCTATTAACCGTATTAATAAAACGAGAGTTCTGAAAATAACATCAGCACAGCAATATCTTATTTAAAACGATTTTTTTCTGGATAAGCGAGAAAACTCATTTTCCACCCTGCGAGATTCAAATTTCATATTTTTTCCAGATCGTTAGGATTGTGTTCATCTGTAAATAACTTCAAGGTGTTTGGGTCTTTTTTCTTAAAGGGGGGAAATATTTATTAGCCCATGGCAACTCAAACAAATAGACGTAACGTAAATAAAGCAGTCCTGTTGGATCTATTGTTGTTAGATTTTGTGTTTATACGCGGCGAAAACGTTTCACTTATGCCAAGTTTACAAAGTTGTGCGTTTTATTGAGCTTTAGAGTATATTCTTGGCTTTAAAAATAGATTTTGCCGTGTTTGTTTGTCATTTTTTGTAGTTTTGCGAGTTATTTATTTAACACAATATTGTAGTGATAAATCACGGGGCGGTTGTAATAAAGAGACGACTAATGCGGAAAAACGTGCTATGCGGCTCTTAAAAGTTATTTATATTGCTTGCCAGACCTAAATAGAGCAAGGAAAAAGATGTAGTGCCTCCCCAAAAACCAACCTTTTTGGAGGTTAATGATAATGTCAGATCGTTGGAAGCTAAAAGTGGCTAATAGTCATGAATTTGTATGGTAGTAGTATTTTCTTCTTCATCATCAAACAATTAACATAAAAAGTAAATTTTCTGAACAAACAAGGTTATTACACGAGTCTTTTAACGTATTCATAGGAGTTGGGAAAGTGGTTGGTAAAAATAGAACGGAAAACACGACAAAGCTGTCCTTGATGATGGAGAGTATTGTTTCTAAAATCATCGTTCAAACTCATGGTAAGGGTGAATTTATAGCGAAAAAGGGGGTTGGATTTGCACTATTGCATCGATTTTGCTTTTGGGGTCACGCCATGTCCCGAAATTATGACCGGAATTTAGGATTAAGTATTTATAATGTTCCTGCCCTCAATTGCCCATTATTCAAATTCCTCTATGTTTATTACGCTGTATTGTTCGACTAAATTTCACCAGTTTATTGTTATGCCTTAGATTTGCATGTCAAGAAAATTATTAGATACCGTTAGGTAAATCGATACACAGATGAAATTACAAAAGGTCATAAGTCACGTGGGCAGCGATTGCGTAAATCTCAGCATTGTTCGTGATATATGATTGATAGATCTCAAACTACTGACTGTGTTGAGATTTACGAAAATGCTGCACATGTGGACTTAACATCAGTCTCTTTAAGAACTAGGAAGAGTGATTAATATTTAGGTTGGCAATAGTGGTCAAATGTGATTGGCCACTTGGCGGTATGATTTACACAGCAGATATCATAAATGAACAGGTTATGTCAAAAACCACTGGCTTGGCCACCATTTCAATTTTCAGGTTAATCACTGTCAATCTGTTTCTTTAGCATTCTAAAGTTTCTTGTTGCATCAAAGTTGTGTTTGACTCTATATAAACTCGTTTGGAAGTGTATTGATATCATAAAAATGTGTTAGTTAAACTTTCATTAAAACTCTAAATTAATGTGTCCTTATTTTTATACACTGGCACTATACTTTATAACCTAACCTAAACATCAGCAAATTGCCAATGTCAACCAAACTTGTAAATCAACTCTGAGGAATTTTTTGGGTAACTTTTGCTTGTGTATGTCAGGCTTCTTCATTTGCTCCTCCTAGTTTAGAGGCAAACTTGACATTTGATGACAAGAAATCAGGGTTGCCAACCTAATAATAGTATTTTTGGGTTAATACTCTGTTCAAAAGCACCATTTGCATCGCAGAACTCCAGCTTAAGCATGGTCCAGACTGTGATTTTTTCAACTGTATTCTACACAGTCTGAACCACACTTAAGCTTGGCTCAAAGCACGACAATGCAAATTTCAACACAGCTTTCAGCTTGCTTCTTTCGTTTGACCAATCACATAACTACCAACAATGCTGACCTTTACGCAAATGCTACACATGTAGACTTCAAGATTGTAGAGTATGTCAAACTTATTAACTCTACAAAGTTAATTCTCTAAATATGAGTGTTAGATAACAGAAAGTTAATCTGCGTGTTCCAGTTAAACTTTTGTTATACGTTATATAACAAAATAATTTCATCCAAATCGTATATGATATTTTCAGCAATTAATTGGCAATAACGGTCCATATTTAGACTCAATACGAATATATTTTGATAAATAGGTTTTTGGTATGACGTGCTCGGAATTCTACAGAGTACATTGTATAGAAAACGTGTATATGCGAACCATTATTCAAGTTTTCTATTGCTGTTTTCCGAAAAGGTAATGCAGCAGGATCGATTATTCATTTGGGTGGCATATACGAGCTTGCCAGCTTTAATATTATATAGAGATTATGTGTGCATAACTTATAATTCTGCACGAATATTATGTGACGGTAAAATCGATTTGCATAACAACTGCCTTTGATTTTCCAGTTATTTCATCGGTTATATCAGTAAATATTGCTATTAAAAATTACGAGATGTTGTTTGGGCCATTTCCTGAATAATAAAAGGCACTGAAGTGTATATAGAAAACGTTTATTACGAATGTAAATGCTTTTTATATGTTAATTTAGAACAAGTACAAAAACACTCTGTTAACAACTCTAAATAATATTTAGCAAATTGTTCGTACTGAAGGATAAGCTGTAAAGTTAATGGAACTGTTAATAATAGCTTTCCCAAGTAGTGACTAATTATCCAGAATTTACTGAAAGCTTTGTGGTTTATACAATTTGATACGGTTATCTCTCAGGTTTAATGAAGAGATTAATGATTTTGCCTTACTTCAATAAGCTGCTCAGTATTCGGCAAATATTTTTGGCTACGTTCCCCATTATACATAATTCCCATTCGGTCAAGGTAAGTTTTAAAAATAATTTATCTATTAATATGCCTCCAACTATTGTCATTCCCATGCAACTTTCTACTACTTGTTGGTAATGGAAAACTCCGGTAATCGCTTCAATGCATATCTTTACCCACTTTTGGTCCGGGAAAAACAAGGCCGTCTCGACGGCGCCAGACATCTCTAAAACCCTCAGGCAGAAAATATTGACCGCTTTGCTATTATTTCCTATGAATATTTGCCTACTTCTAAAGTCTTGCTTTAATAAGCTTTTTCCTTAACCAGTTTTACCAGCGTAAAATTGTGCAATGAGGAAATTGTCGGCGAAGTTTGGAGGCGGCGTAAACTTTTACAACCTAAGGAAAGCATCCCCAAAGTTATACAGGACGTGCATCAACTTAATTAACATGGTAATCCAAAATGTGTTTATCTTAGAAAGTAGAAGATTAAAAAATTATTAAATAAATAAAATGTTTGTATTTTTTTAAGTTTGTTCGTACTAGTTTAATTAAAAAACTTGACTTTTTCATTTTCAGACTTCTCTAAACAACTTCTCAACTTTAGCTAAACAACAAAATCTGTGACATTTTTCAAAAAGCATTAACCAAAAAACATAAATGTGATGGACTTGACATATTAAATATTTATGGAAAACAACGCAAAAACCTAAAATCCAATTTTGTGGTACCAAACATAAGGAAACATGTTTTATTTGGCAGCCGTATAATATGCATTAGTAAATTGCTGCTATGTTTGTTTTTTTTTCTAATACTTGTCACTTTTGTTTAATTATTTTAGGATAATACATTTTCCGCTTAAAAGTTTCTCTTAATTATCGTGTTGACTTTTTGGCTGTCCTGAAACTAGAGCCCTTCTCATTATAATGTCATCAAGGGCTCGTAAACTCGGTTCAAAGTCGCTGGAGCAAAGCCAAACCCCGGATCGGAAAGCAAGTTTACGTATTTACTATCTTGTCAATTTTCGCCAATATGTTACCGTCAAAATCTGCATAGATCCTAGATACGTCACTGCTATTCTTCAGAACGAAATTCCTATTAGATATGCACACACGGGCTCAGACAAGTCCTAACTTTACTTCCACGTAAGAAACAGATTTATTTTCTTTCGTCTTGCAAAACCATCAAATTTGGACTGGAAAAATAATATCCGTTGTATGTTGGTTAGCGCAGTTAGAAAGATAATCAAAAATTGTAATTACAGTCCGTCCCAGAGCTAGTTGCGGTGACGTGATAATTGTGACCTTTCCTATTACATGTAACTAGAGTGAGATTGAAATTTGACGTCATTAACGTACGTAATTTACAAATTTTTAAATTCGTGTCATCTGATCGACATATTTAAAAAAAGAACAGCTGTCACGTGACAAACTGTCAAATAACTAACAAATAGGGCTGCGAATAGTTTGGCCGCTAAAGGACTTTAAATTTCATGTTTTTCTTTGTATATTTTCATGAATATCTCGAAAATGGTTTGAGTTAGGGGTGTGAAATTTTTGCCAGGTATACCTTACACCCCGTTGGGAGACAACTTTTAGTAAATATGACATGGGTACCCCATTGATTTTTTTGAACAATTTTTTGATTTTGAAAATTATCTTTGACTACCTGGATAGCTTTAGGTTAACGGTAGAAATGTGATGTGGAGTGTCATTTGTCAAAATGTTATTTTTTAAGGGTGCCAGTTTTGCTTACCTAGTTTCAAAGGATTTACAGATTTTCTTGTATTGAACAGTGTTTAAACTTTTTTTTGATTTTTCAGTCACAACTTGCAATCAACTAGACGAAATAATAAAAAAAACATATTTCTTACTGCATCTACATACGTTTGTGTAAAAAATGAAAACCGCTAAGACATTTTAGGCTTTCTAGTATAGAGGGCGGTGGTATTCCCCATTTTGAAATTAGTTAAAAAGGTCACTTTGATTGAACAAAATCCAATATGGCCGCTGTTAGTATAGTACTCAAAAATTCCAAATTTGAGTCAAAATTTCGTGCACTTATGTAAGTGACAAAAGACAGAAAGCACAAAGGAGAAAGTCATATTCTTCAAAGTAAAAGTGTAAAAAACACGATCAAAAATTAATTAAATATTTAATATCTTGCTTATGGTAAATTAATAAAAATTCATAGCGCTACCCTACACACATTTGTTGCTTTTTCTTGACCAATCAGAAGGTACGAGTACCAATCTCAGCACAGTAGGTGGTTTGTGATTGGTCAAAAAAAGCAGCTTTCAGCTTGCTGTTTTTTTCTGACCAATCCCAAACTACCAACCACTGTGCTGTAATTTACGCAAATATTGCACATGGACTTACCTGAACAAAGACAGTAACACTCAAATAGTTAACTTAATCAAACACAGTGACTGCAAATATGTTATCTGAAAAGACTTTGACAGATTTAAATAACTCATCAATGCCTACATACAGGCTGTGTCAAACTTACCCATTAAGAGTGGAATTTTTGACTTTTTAGAAGAAAGATAAAACAGTAAACTTTATTACAATGGATTTTATGAATAGAATCTAAATAAAGTTATTTGAAAAGCTTCTTAATTTGCATGTTTTATTAAAGTAATTAGTCTAAATTTGAAGCGCGGAGAGTTGAAAATAACCATAATGCATTTCTTGTTTGCGTGTTCTTTGTATTATTATTGGCTTTGCGCAACAACACTGCAGCATTTTATTTATACTGTGATTGGCGGACTGGATAATAAACGCCCTCCTTGATTTTTGTGTACACGTTTTAATTTTCTTTTGCAAGAAATTAAAGTATAAAAAAGTTTTTGTGATTCAGAGGGTAAAAAATTGTTTTTATTAGAGTATGGGAAAAAAACTTACCGAAAATAATTTTGAAGTTACGTCACCGACGTGGCCGCATTAGATCCAAATAGAGAAAAAGGAAACTAAATAGTCACCGGGAAATTCACTCGAAACTACGCGAGTTTTGTTGCTAAACTGTCGAAAAGTGGAAACTCGCGCCTCGATTCGCGTTCAGGGCGCAGTTCCACGCGCGTCAGCGCGGTCAACTTTGATCCTGTCTCGACTGTCCCCGCTGTTTAACTAAAGTGCTGGAGAAGAGGGGAGACTTTTTGAATTTTTGGATTTAGCACTCGCTGACTTTTTTTTGGAATTGCACCCAAAGTGTTATTTTTGACCCGACAGCGACTATTTTTAGATAATCGCAAATAATCGTTGTTCGATTAGGTAGTACCTACACGGTGAATTTAGTATACAGGATGTTTAACAACTTAATGGCTAATTGAATAAATTAGTTCTTCCAATCCAAAAAGCGGGAAGGCCTATATCAAAGGGGCAGTGAAACGTATACCCTAAAAAAACTTCATTTTCCACTTGTATCAAACTTTTGACATTTTTAAAATACACAAACCAAAAGTCACGCAAATTTTGCTGAATTATACAAGAACCTTTATATTAATGATTCCTTTGTCTATAAATACGCATAATTTGCACTTATTGGCTTATTAATTGTACTGTTATTAATTTAGTCAATACACTCTACGTGACTTGGATCGATATAGACCAATCAATCATTACACAACAGGATTCACACCTAATTAAAACTGACGTACTGGCCTTCTCAACCTTTTCGAATGGACAACAATAAAAACTATACAAATTGTATCCATTTTTAATTTCAGTCGAGCTAATAGAAAAATCCATGATTTCGCAATAATCGAGTCTTGTGGTCAATATCTGTAGACGTTATTAAGGACCGTTTACAAAATGTATTGCCAAATTTTTAAAAAATGTAGTATTTAAATCTCTTGTTTTAAATTAAAACATTTTTTTAGACCCTTTCCGGAAAAAGTAAGGGATTAACAAGGTTACACGTACAACTACTTAAGTAAAAAACTTAAACTGCGTTAAACACGGCGATCCAAATTGAAAACAAAATCATATGTTTTATCATAAATCTTAGCATGTTCAGTAATTTTAATGGAAATTAATGATATTAAATAAAGACTATTTGTTTAATAATCCAATTCATATCTCTAGAGGTTTTCACCAGTTTGAGCATTAAAGAAAGGCCTTTTACAAAATGTATTAAAAATTTTTAAAATGTGCTTTGCAATTCTCTTGTAGTTCAAATTCAACAACTTCTTTATTTCTTTTCCGGAGGAAATACGGGATTAGAAAAAATCCACTTAAAACTACCAAATTTAAGTAAAAACCTAAACTGCCTTCATACAGGGTAAACCAAACAAAAATCATACGTTTTATCGTAAATCTTAGTGTTAGGTAATTTTAATAGAAAATAATGGGATCAGAGCATTAATTTCAAAATTTGAATGAGTTAGCAGAACTGTTATTGTGTTCGGATATGAACGCTGTAGATTTGTTTTTAAAGTGTCGATTAAATTTACCGAACAAAGATACATCGTTTATTTGTATTTTGTTTTAAATGTTTTTTTTTTTGGGTCACCCTGTTTAAGTTTTTTACTTAAATTGAGTAGTTTTACTTGTAACCTTGCTAATCCCGTACTTCTTCTATCTAAAGAAATTGTTGAATTCGAAACAGAAGAATAAAAATAAAAACACTATTTAAAAATTTTGCAATAAACCTGTCTCTTTTACTACACCTCAATCACACCCTGTATACTCGGATCTGTGGCAATTTTCAAAAAGATCATTTAGATCATCAGAAAGAGAAAGAAAATACCTTTTAATCCTCAAAAAATGATTAAAATCGAGTGAATCAATTTGAAGAAATAGCCGCTCAAAAAAGACCAAACATTTTGCTGTCCCATTCTTTTTGACGAGCAGTTTAGTTCAAATTAGGCACAATGCTGATCAAAATGATAAGGTAAGTCTCTATTATATTTTTGTTTAAATGAATTCAGTGTCACTTGATCTACTTCTAAATGTCCACTTGGGATAAAGCTTTAAACTTATTCAAGTGCTTTTTAAAACATATTTTTATTCATAACATCTGAATAATTAAGACAATTGGAACGTTTCATTAATATATTCGGCAGTGTCCTTGTTGGTTATTATGGTGATGTGATCGCCACTAACCAAATGCACTTGAGGTATTTGCTTCAAATACTGTAAAAAGTTCAATACATTTGACTTTACATTCTAAAATGTTTAGAGTAAAACTCACCAAAGTTAGTTCACAGTTGTCGTACTGACTGCAATCATTGGGCCTAATCAAATGATTCACACCGTTAATTAAATTGCCGTCAGGTTTATAGTTCAAAACGTCTTGTAACCGATTTCGAAGTATCAACAAACCATCTTCAAGAGCTTGTTTGTCTTCCTGGTCACCATCGAAAGTTTTAAGCAGATGAGCAACCCGTTGCTTCCAATTTGGTTCGCTTTGCAGTTTTTTCAGAACCTGGCAAATTTATTATATTAAGTTTTCATTATAAAAATTTGTAAATTCACTACAAACTTGTGAGTCATGGCTATTGAAAACTCTCGACAGTAGATTAACCTCAAAGTCATCCTCTTTACCCAACAATTGTATCGCAGACTGCAACGAAAGTGGGGCACCATCAATTAAATACAAGTACACCTTGGCATTGTACTCCTTATCCAGGATTTTCGCAATTTCAGTGGCCAAAATTCCACCCCAAGACACCCCGGCAATGTTGAAGGGTCCTTCTTGCCAAACTTCCCGAATTTTCTACACCGAAAAATCTTTTAATACCGGTTTGAGACTTGCAGAAATCCAAACTTACAGCAACAAACTTTTCAGCCAGTTCTCGTATTGTTAAAGGCTTATTTGGTAACACCGCACAGAAGGTGGGTAGTAACAGAGACCTGGCCAATTCCTGAATTTCGTTTTCGGTGTTCAAACCGGGAATTAAGAAAAGCGGAATCAATTCCCGGATTTCTTGCGGGCCCTCCGTGATCAACTGAATCAATTCCGGGTCGTCAGGTGCGTCTTTGATTTGTTCACTCAGTTGTTCCGGAGTAGGTGGCAACATTTGAGTTAACTCTACAAATGTTAGTTTCTTAGTCCGTAACATTATGTGCTAAGTGTATTTCCACTGACGTAGTGATTTTTCAAACCAGATAAAGCTGAATAAAAACAAAGTAACTTTTTCATCCCTTGCACGCTATTTTTTACCCTCTCCTAACTTGATTTGATCGTGGCAGGGGAACAAAAATATCGCTCCAATTAAAGCGACATAAAAAATTCAAACCCGACTACTAGAATGCAAATTTTTTACAATAAAAAACCAGGTCATATTTTGAATATTAATTCAATAGCAACGAAAATCACTTACTTTTAAACAGGGCCTGAGTGCTCTCCTGTTTGGAATCGCTAACTTTGTCGTTGTTAATGAAAACGTTGTTCACTTTAAGAGCCAAAATATTATCGAGACCGGATAGGGCTTCGGTAAAGTCCGAATCTTTGGGCCATTGCACGTTGTAAGTTGAATATCCAGAGTCGGCCCTTGCTTGACATATTCCGGCCGCTTCATTGACGAAACTCACAAACAAAGCCTTGGGTGCGGCGACCCTTAAGGCTGTATCGATGTATTGTAAGGTTTTCAGGTCGCTTGATTTCAAGGTTTTCGATTGTGGCAGAGCAAAAACTGAATGTAAAGGGCCTAAGATCTGGACATCGGCTAGTAGTTCGGCCGCCCCTTCTTTTGTATGGCTTTTAATGGGAGCGAAAATAATGTCACATTCATAGTAAGTTTGAAGAAGAGACAATCTTCTGTTAATGTGGTTTTGTATGGCTTTGTTGTCTGATGATACTACCACTTTTTTGGCACCCCTCAAAATCAACCATTCTGTTATGTCGGCCCAATAATCGGCACCTCCACCTGTCGACATTAAACAAAATCTAAATTCGAAATAACCCGTTTCTGCAATAATTTCAGAACTTGCCAAACACTAAATAGGAACTCTTCTGATCGCAAATGAACTGATTGGGCCTCTTCACATTCAACTTATTCAAGGGAACGTTTTCTATGTTAAGTAGAGCTTTACCAAGATTGGTTGCCTTCTTGATGTTGCTGTCAAACAATTATTAATTAAAAACCGAAAATTAAGGGATTACAAAGAAATAACTTACTTCAGAATTTCCCCTACTTTCTGGTGGTTATAGACTATCCTCCAGATTGGAGTGACCACGTGATTCTTCAGCCCTTCATCCACCAATTGCTTCACTTCTTCTTTTATGTCAATGGTTTCGTTCGCAAAGTCCAAATTGACAGCGAAAAATGACACGTTTCTTAGGAAACAGTACATGCCGATGGTGTTGTTTTCCTCCAGATCATACTTGCCTACGTATACCAAATTAGACTTAACATAAAATGAGAATTTAAGTCAATATCACCTATATGAAGGAAGCGTCCAAAATCAGCAATACAAGCCAAAGATGATTGCAGCAAAGAGCCAGACAGGGAGTTGAGAATGACGTCGGCCCCTTTACCTTCAGTGGCTACCAAAAGTGAGGGTTCAAAGCTGCAGTTGATTGAGCTCAAAATGTTTTCTTCTCTGATCTAATCAATTACCCAGGTTAATTTAGGTTGTCATATTTGTGCTAAATACGAACCTGACGGAATTTAGTCTTGATGTATTCCTTTTGCTTGTCATTGGCCACTGAAGTGTATACGGTGCACCCAAAAGATATAGCCACAGAAATTGCCGCCAATCCGATTGGAGAGCAACCAGAGTGGATTAAAACAGTCTCACCCCGTTTTAACTCTCCCTTATAGCATAGCGCGTAATAAGCCTGCAGTTTAAGTCACTAATAACTATTGCATCAATTTTGGAAACAAATACATACACTGGTGTAGGCGTAAGGAGCAGTTGCCGCATCTTCCAAACTCCAATTCTCCGGAATTGGCCAGTTTAAAACTGGATCCAGTTCCAGAGAGCAGGAATTCTTGTTCAGTGAAGCTAATCCCATGATTCTCTTACCATTTTGGGTGCCCGAATAGTCCAAATTACCTAAAATTTTTTGTAAATTTTCTTGTTTAATCATACTTTACATACAATTTACCTAGTTCCTGGACTTTTTCCGTAGCAGGATTAATCGTTTCATCTCTCAAGTTCAACCCGATATAATTTATACGTCTGTTCTTGTCTACCGAGTTGCTAAAATGACTGACTGAAATATCCCCCTTAAACTCGACGGGAATAGGTAGATAGGCGTTCAAAATACCACCCTTAATAACCGTCAGGACTAAGTCTTTTTGGTATAGTTGCTTCAGGTCAAAGTTGGTCTGTTTGTCAAGATTAATCAAGACGCGGACGTTATCCATTTGAGGATGGGATTTGAGTTCGCTAATAAAATTAGCAAATCCTTCCAGTGGAATTAGCGATGAAGTCAGGTAGACTCTCTGATTTGTGGACGAAGCGATTTCCAGCGCGTTAGACAGTTCGGACACCCATGAAACTGAGGAACGTTTCAAATCTTTCAAAGTGAGCACATCGCCTTTGACTTGGACTGCTATGACGTCATTTTGATTTACCTTCAGATGATTTGGCTGTAAGGTTTTATATGGTGTTGAATATATTCCACTTACCCTACGTAGGATTGAGTATTTTTGAGTGTTGTAGGTAAAACTGGCCACTTCAATAATACCCGGATAACTGAGAACGTTCTTGTCACTTTGAACAATGGCAAAAGCGTGACTGGATGAAAGAACTTTAGCTAAATCTTCTTTGATTGGGGCATTGTTGATGATTAGAAGCGGATAGGCGTTTTGAACTAAAACTTGTTTGGCATCCTTTGCCGTAACGACATTCGGCTGCAAAATCCAACAAAACATTAACATGTCATGTTCAGGTATTGAAATTTGGCACGCACATGAAGTCTAGTGTATTGGGTCAAAGCCGAATTTACATATTCCATTAACGGCTTGTCGCTGGCTATTTCCGTTATCATAACGTTGGTAATATATTGGTCCACGAAATTGTCCAGCATTAGTTGTAAGGCCACACAAATTCCACTTTCCATATTCTGCAATCCTAATTAGTTTACCAACAAAGTGTCACACTAATGCACCGAAACTTACAGAAATTTCGGTATTAGTCAACGGAATATATTCGAAAGAATTGGTATAAATTTTTTTGGGCGGTCGTTCCAAAGGCTCAGCCCTCATGCCAATCAGTTGTAATCCGTCTGTCGAAAGTATTTTGGTGGAGTAGTCGTAATCAACCTTAAGGTCAGTTTTTTCTTTTGGTAGCAGTTTTAAATCAATGCAAATTTTCTGGATGGTTTTTGGAACATAGATGTCTTGGTCTACTTCACCAGACTAAAATTATACACACAAATAAAATTGTTGATCTACTAATACTACTCTCGTTAGAATTTATGTCAAACCTCTACATTCTATAAAAACTTACCTGCAAAAGTTGTTGCTGAATCATAGCTTCTAGGAACATGGTCCATCGATCATTCCATTGTATAACGCCTTGAGACCCTTCTTCAGTTAAAATGATGTTCTTGATAGTTTTAAATAGTCCGGTGTATTTATGTCCCCGATGCTGGAACTCGCTGTATATGTCGCTGTTGCTAAGTTGTACGTTGTTATTGTTGACTTCTATGTTGCTGGATGTCAGCATAAACTGATCGGTGGGTTGGGGGAAAGTCATTTTTCCGGTCACTATGATGTCTTTGTTCGAAGTGATTTCGAATTCCCCCGAACCTTTTTGTACCATACCGTGAAGGGGTACCGAACCTATGTTGGATTGCTCTATAAGTACTTGATGATTTGGGATTTAAGAGAGATCTTACCAATTTTGGGAATTGTTAACATCTTGCGGAAATGCAAGTTTTCAAACACGATTTCCTTTCGTTCAGTAGTGATATTAGCTATTAATTGATAGGCTATACCCTAGACAAACCATTTTATGATCACTAACTGGCAAGGTTGTTGTAAGTAAACGACTTACTAAATAGAAACTGACAGGTAGAATAATGTTGTCATCCAGTTGATGACCCACGCATTCCCTAAACTCTTCACTATTTAAAGTGACTTGAATATCAGCTATACTGAACAAGGAGTGAAGTTTGTCTTCTAAACCAGTCCTCCAGACTTCACTGTGATTCCAATGAGCTAAAGGAGCCAAAGATCGTGTGCCTCTGCCTACTGGATATTCCAATCTTGGATACAAATTTCCTATAGACAAATCCATACCGGCCAAGTACATTCTAAAAATATTGAATTAGTTTTAGTTTTACAGGAAATTTCTTGAAGCTTACTTTCCGAAAGCTGTTAGCAAAAACTCGGTGCCACTCTTACAACCTCTTTGAGTCAGAGGTATGCTAATACACCCTGACTTCAATGAACGCTTCAATATGGCTTGCAACAAACCGTGAGGGGCAATTTCAATCAATATGGAGTCTTTAGGGATATATTTCAACCCTTCTTCAAATAAGACAGAGCTCAGCAAATTATTGGTATGGTATTCAGCTGAAGAGTACTGAGCCAACTCGGTGTTCCACTTGTCTTCCGGATTTGAGGTGGATATCCACTTGGACGACCTTTTTACAGGATTGGGAAGAACAGCTTTCAAGTATTCGAACAATAAAGGAGCTGCAGGTTTGATGTATTGACTGTGGTAGGCAATATTGCCTACGTTCACTAGTCTGGCAAAAACTCCTTGAGCTTGTAACTCAGCAACGAATTTTTGCATATCTTCACGAGGACCAGACAGAGTGCAACTGTCCGGACCGTTATGACAGGCAACCTCAATAGTTGGAGGCAGTTTGGACTTCATAGCGTTGTAACCCAATCCTGTATGGATTTTTGCGGTAGAGTTTTAAAATAAAATTGTAGTCTGGTGAACTCACCTACAGCTGCCATCATTCCTGTTATTAACTTCGCTTCTAATGAGGCTCTACCTCGTGAGTAGGCACACATAATCATTTGCTCGTGAGAAAGACATCCGTCCGCGTATGCACATCCCAATTCACCAACAGAGTGACCGATAATTCCATCTGGTACGATTCCAAGTGATGTAAGGACGTCAGTAAGAGCAATCTAAGATTATTGAAAGTTGTAAATTTGACCTTTAACTAGACATGGTTTCCTGTTAGATCAGAAGAATATATGGTTTTGAATTACATAATTACTAATTTATCGATTTGCAAGCTGAAACTATATAACGTCCAAATCAGAAAAGTTGATAAAAATTAAAATATTGAAATCACTTGAGGTCAACTTGTGTCACTAATATTCCGTTTTTTGGTTTAATTATCATAAATTGATTCCAAAAAGGAAATGTACCTAATTTACTATTTAACGGTTTTCAGGATCAAACGTTTTGTGTTGTTCACTTTCTGATTAGCAATTAAAATTCACACCTTATTTTGTATTTACCTGCATAGCGGCAATACCGATAAAACAATTAAAGATGTTTTCAAAAATGCCCTTGTCCTGAGAAGAAATGATTTGTTTCAAATCCGACCCTTTGGCCAGCAACATATTGTGCGATTTTTCTATTGAAGCCGCAAAAACTGGAATTTTCATCAAGTCCCCCAGCATTCCGTTCCACTGGGAACCCATTCCGGAGTAAACGAACCAAATGGGACGTTTGGTACCTTGATGGTACTGCAATAAGTTTGATTAGGTTTAGTTAAAAAAAAATTGATGGTTGGAACCTCGGTTTCTTGTTTAGGCTCGTCAACCCCTAATAAAGTGTACCCACGATAAAGATGTCCCAGAATTGGTTTGGCAAACAGATCCCTGGACATTTGGGCGTACTCCAAGTCATCACTTTTGGTTTTGTACTGCAAAATTTCAACCCTTAACTTTGTGGATGAAAAAAGGATTTTAAGTGATCTTACCTGCTCTAGTATATCATTGATGCCATCTTCAGTCCTCGTTGAGGCCACCAACAATCTAGGAATGTCGATAGACGGCTGAGGCTTGATTTTCGGATTAGCTTTCAGTAGTAAATGTCCATAGTAGGTGTCTATCCCTAGACCGTTGATAGCGGCATACGTTGGGTTCCAAGGCCTATAATGACCTCATTCAGCTTCTTATAATCTTACTTACCAGTCACTTACTTATTTTTGGTAAGAACTTGCAAACGCCCTTCAACCAAGCCTTTAATTTTTGGATTAGGGGTGTCATACTGGATTGTGGCTGGGATAACACCCTGCTCCATGGCAATCAGAACCTTGGCCACTGAAAACATGGCAGCCGAGGCTTCACTGTGACCTGTATTGGTTTTCACTGATCCTATCAAAAGTGGATTTTTACGATTCTTGCAGTAGACTTCATCGATGGCTGCTAGTTCTTTTTCATCAAATGGCTGAAACAATTCAATATTATTTGGTTGTTGGTGTATAATGTAAATTTGAGCGGACTTTATGGCCACAGCCGTAAGTTTCTACAAACTCAATGTCTTCAGGACGAACTGGCAAGTCTTGGTAGAATTTCTTCATAAAGTCCACCATATTGGGTACTGACAGGTTCTGGATGTTTCCTTCGTGGTTTCCATCAAACATGGTGGCTACATTGACAATGCTGGCGTATGACCTTTTAGCTTCAGACGCTTTCTGGATGTAGAGCACCACAATTCCATCAGATCTAGTGTAGCCGTTAGCTACCAGAAATCGATATTTGGATTCAAATAACTTTAGAATTTAAACAAACTAACCATTTACGTCAAAAGCCCTGGTACTACCATCAGGTGACAGTACTCCCATATCATTATACAACCATTGAAATTCCGCGTTCAGGGCCAAATTTGCGGTACCAACAATAACGGACTCGCACTGTCCTGTTTTGATCGCTTCATACGCAAGTCGTATTACTTCAAGTCCGCTAACCCAGTTTGAGTCATAGGCGACGCTAGGGCCTAAAAATATCTCATCAAAATTTAATTTACTATTTTTAAAGGAGTTACCATTTAAGTTAAGCCAATATGAAACCCTGTTGGGCATCATAGCCCTAGAATGACCAGTAACACCAAAACCTGACACAATAGATTCCAAAAACAAATTGTCGTTTTCACCAATGGATGATCCCATGAACACTCCGATTCTTTTTCCTTTAACTTCAGTTGGATTCACCCCTAAAATATATCAAAATTGCAAAGAGGGCTTAAGAGTTGCAGCAGTAAGTACCTGCGTCAATTAAAGCCTCAAAAGTTCTTTCCAGAATCAAACGCTGCATTGGGTCCATAAAAGTACATTGTTGCCGATGAATACCAAAATAGGAGTTGTCGAAATATTCGGTCGGAACCGTGCCCACTTTATTGCTCACCCCTCTTTCACCTAAAAGGTATTATTTAAAAAGTCTCAACTTTTCTGTGTTGTCCACAAAACAACCTTGTCTCCAACGAGTGCTGACCAAATTCTTATTCTCCAGAAGATTTTTCTGGAATTGTTCAATGTTGAGAGATTCCGGAAAATATCCACCGATACCCGAAATAACCACATCGTCTTTAATCAGCTCCATTTCTTTGGGAATCATCTTGACTGTAAATTTTGAAGGTGGTTATTATAGCAACAAAACTGACTGATTTAGATGTTGCTTGTTTTAAATCAGGCCAGAATTTTTTTCTATTCAATTTCATACAAAACTTACCTGTTGGTAATAAAGCAAAGTGGTACAGCGGTAAATTTTCACAAACTGTAAATGAAAAAAAAAACATACATTAAGCACTTTATATACCAAAACGCTAATCATATGAAATTAAATTCACTTTCTTGTCTTGTTTTGAGAAGCAAACATTAGAATACAATACAAAATTTTATTTAAAACAGTTCATGAACTCTATAGCCATATACAATAGCGTTTAACAAGTTTCATTTCCTTATTTTCGTCTGTAATTCGATTTTACGAATTGTAATTTGTTTTTTTAATAGACAAAGTTTATAAGTTTCTGTTTTAAAAGACATAATTTTAAGTTTTGCTATAGATTTTTTTCTTCTTTCTTTCTATTCCTAAAAGAATTATTTTAAGAAATTTCTGGAAACATTTTTTTTTTTCAGGCTTAACTTTCATACGGAACGCACTCCAAAATTGCATGTGATCAAAGGATCTAGTTCTGTCTCTTTCTTTTTTTCACTGATAGTACAGAGGGTGAGAGACAGATATAGCGAAAGTAGTCCCGCAATAACTGGCAACGTTGTTAAATCATTGATTTTTGTTGACAGTGCGATATGGCAACAGCGCGTTCATATGTTTATAAAATAAAACGTCAAAATAGATTCTTATTGAAATTTTTTATTGTTGTAAATGTTGAAAATTTTATTAAGTGCGTTAAAATGTGAGCTTTTTAGTCAATTTCCTCGGTAAAACTGGTGTAATCGTAAATTTGCGAAGTTACTAAGATTTACTTCAGCATATTAAAACGGTGAGTTTGCCTACAGGAGTTTTCAACCCCATACGCACTTTAGTTTTTGTTACAATCAATAAGCGTTCTTTTGCCTTATTTTTGATTGTAAACAGTGGTAGATTTAATATTTAGCAACTCTTTGATATTATAAATGTATATTTACTTAAAGAGTACAAAATCCTTGTTAAGATCCTATAGGTGTATTGGTGAACCAATTTTACTGTAGTTAAATAAAGATAATGGTAAATTTATAGCTTAAAAGCATTACTTTTTGATTAGAAAACAGTGTTAAGAGATAACATTCTTTCTAGGTTCATTTGATAATGGCTTATTTGGATGACCCATACTACACTATTAAAATTAATGTTTATGTACCTGGAGATATCAGTTTATTGGATTAGTGCTTAAACACATAGTGGCCATTGATCAAAGCTTTTCAGTCCAACAATATGCTATAATTTGAATTGTTATACATTTACAGTTAGAATTTTAATTTTCATCTGAATAAGTACTAAAAAATCCTTTAATATAACTCTTTTTTAAAAGTCTTAAGTAAAGACATTCTAGAAGAGAGAAGAAGTCTAAGAAAGTATTTAAAAAAAATTGAAAAAATAATGTTATACCTAATTATAATAGTTTTTTATTAAAATTGTAATTTGTTTTAGGGAATTTTCAATTTAGGTACTAATTCACTAAAACAAGCAATTTATAGTGGTCTGGTCCTCCAGATTCTAGTTGTGGGAAGAATTGTAAAAAATGCTGGTTTATTAGGTGTTGAATTTCTCAACAAGGCAATTAATACAGCTTCACAAAATTAAAAAAGTGGGCATATCCCTTAACTACATTAGACACTATGTATTATACAGTTTGTACAGTAACTTTTGCATTAAAAAAACTATGAAATGCTAAACATCAAACTATTTTTATACAGAAATGACGTAGTCCTCTGCAATGAATATTGTGCGCAAGCTACGCAATGCCGGAGGTTCCAACAACACCTCCGGCACCGAAGCCGACCCTTCTTCAACCCACACTCAACTGGGGCTGATGCACCTTAAAAAACTCTTTCTGGAATTCATGCACCCAGCCCAACCACTCAATGATCAAGAGAAGGACGACAAGTTGTACAACATGCTGCCTCTGTTTTGTAAGGTAGGTTTCAGGTGATTTGAGTTAGTAAGTTGGGTCAATCGTAGTGATTTGTAAGGTTTTTGGAGCGAGTCCTTCAGGTGACATGAACGAAAAATTCTGGGACATACTGGCGTTCTGCCACCAGGTGTCGTTGCTGATGGTGTCGGAAATTCGGAAACGCGCTTCTAATCAGAGCACTGAAGCGGCCAGTTCAGCTATCGCAACATTTTTGGAAATTGAAAATTGCGAAGAAAGCAGTAATGGGTGGATGCTTTTGTCTACTTTGAATCTTTTAGCGGCAGGAAATGCCACTTTAATACAAGTTAGTTTATTTTTGTTTGTTAAATTGTACAGGAGGGAAATGGATGTATTGAATTGCAGGTGATGGCTGAAGTGTCTGTTCCTTCCACTTTAGTCAAATGTTTGTATATATTTTTCGATTTACCGGAAATTTCAGATTCCAATACTAAAGACTGTAACAGCGACTTTACTCCTCATGAACGCAGAATTCTTTTACAAAAAATTTTTGTTCAGGTAATTGATTCGTTTAGATTTGTGTTTACCTTACCTTGATTTGGTTGAGCAGTTGCTAGTACGCTTGTGCAGTCATCGTATAGCGGCCGAGGAACTGGCTAAAAAAGACGACTTGACCTTGTTATTTTCCGCTATTACGTCCAGCTGTCCTTCCTATAATGTTATGTGGCGAAAAAGTGCTGCCGAAGTGCTTATGACTTTATCCAGACACGGTCTGACCCCTCCTGTGGTTGGATATATTCACAGTAATTTATTTGAGCATTTAATATTCTCAGCAGCTTACTCTTACCTTATTTGACAGATAAATCGTGTGTAACGCTGTGCATAGACAATATGAAAAAAGTACCTGAACTAGCCCCTTTGGAGCTCGTCGAGATGTTTGTAACGGTGTTTTGTTTCCTAAAAGATTCCAGTGACGTTTCTTCGACGCTACTGGACGATTTTCGTCAAGCCCACGGCTACCTTTTCTTATCCGAATTTCTTCTGAGGTATTGTTTGGCTATTAGTATGTTTTGGCATAATTAATAAGTTTTTTACAGAATGGAAAACGAAAAAACAGGCGAAGCTCAGGAATCCGTGCGAAACCTAATTCTGATGGTTACGTCACTGTGTACGTGCGGTTACTTGGAACTGAAACCATCGCAAGCATCCACGGGATCGTTGTTCCAAATGCCGGGGTTTATTTTACCTCAACCTTCGGGAAGAGGCACTAGCGTGCGTAATATTCAAGCGTTTCAAGTGCTTCAAAGTACTTTCTTAAAGTCAAACTCAACATTGATTTGTTCCACGATTTTGGACGCAATCTCCAGTATTTACCATTCGGACAATTCCAATTACTTTATACTAGAAAACCAGAACACGCTGAGTCAATTCACGGAGAAAATCCACCACAAACCAGTCGAAGTTCAGAAGAAACTCTTTGAACTGATGGAATTTTTGGTGTTCAACCTCAATTTTGTTCCCTGCAAAGAACTAATTTCAATGTCGCTTTTTTTGAAGTCACACAGTTTGAACCACGTTGAGTGCAGCATGTTTTGCATGAAAACTTTATTAAACATCCTGAAACACAATGTTATTTTCAAAGATGTTTACCGCGAAGTTGGTTTGCTGGAAGTTATAGTGACTTTGCTTAGTCGTTACGCCAGTTTTTTGGAAAATAAAAAATTGGGAGCTAGTAAAGGCATGCCACCAGGACAAGAAAAATTGGGAGGACTTGTGATTGAAGGCATTATTCTTTTGCTGAATGGCAATATTGCAAATGCCACTGTTCTAAGGGAGTGCGGTGGTGCTAAATGTGTTCATGGTCTTGTACAGTATTTAGATTGCAGGTAAGTTACTTTTAAATTTTGTTTGTTTATTGTACTTTAAGGTGTGACTTGTTTTGTTCATTTGATATTGCAAATTTCAAGAAGGATAGTTGTATTCTGATACAGTTAAATGCAAGTAGTACCAGCAGAAAGAAATCTCTGTCAGGTTTTTTACAATAATTATATTTAAATAATTTTTGTTTATTTTCATTTTTTGGTTCTATAAAAAATCCGTTTTATAATCCAGATACGCGGCTTTGGGGATAATAAAGGAATTGGTGTTAAGCAGTGGCGGAGACGATGATATGAGCCAATTATTAAATACTTTACACTCCACTGCTCGTAATGATTTGTGCCTGAAAATTGACATTCTTGAAGCGCTGAAGATATGTTTGAAGGAGAGTCATAGGACAAGGACGGTGTTTCGGAAGGTAATGATTATGGTTAAAAACTGATTTGTCTTTGCAGTTAATTTTAACTTTTTAACCAAGTAAATTTGTCATTTATCTCTCTGTTATAAGAAATTCATATTTTTCAGGCGAATGGATTTATTTACGTAACCAGCGTATTAGTAGCCTTGGAAGGACGTTTCAACAAACTGGAAACCGATCCTCAAGCATTCCACTTATTATGTTTGGTCTTTCAAACCATTTGCATCGCGATGCGATTCGAGCCGGCCAACGCTAAATTTTTCTACTACGAAGTGTGCCGGACTAGTTTTTGCGACACCCTCAAACTTTTAGGGTGTTTCTCTTCCGACACTATCGATAAAATCAGTGAGAGCGACTTTGAAGCCCCTGCCAATGACCATCACGATTTGTTTCATAATTTGTTCGTGGGTTCTCCAATCAGTTTCGAGTATGTTTTTGAATTATAAATGTAGCTGGAAGATTTATGTTTTTTGGTAGAATTCCTTCAGGTATTTCACCGCCACTGGCCTACACAACTATAGTGTACCGATTGATGTACGATTTGGCTTTGGATTTGTTTGATAGAGCCAATATGAATACTGCTTTGTATGCTATTAAGTCTCCGCCACTGTCCAGGGAGTCAAGTTTGAGTCAAGGGCAGGTAAGTGGTTAACTCGATGTTTGAAGTCGTTTAGGAACAATAATATTGCTTGCAGTTGGATAATGGGACGTTAAAAAATAAAAAAGCTAACGTAAACAGTTTGAATTTCAATCCTCCATCTCCAGAACCGATAATTGTTCATCCAGGTGTGGTGATTTGTATGTTTCAGCTGTTACCATGCATACAGGTTGTTGGTGTAATATTATTAAAAGTTATTTTTTTAACAAACTTGAAATTTTAGGATAAAGACTTTGAAACCCATTTAAGCCTTCAACTCTATTTAGCAGAAGTGATTAAGTCTCTAGTTCGAACTGAGCGAAACCAACAAGTAATGTGCGATAAAAATTTCGTCAGTCATCTTCTGGAAGTGGGTTCCGCACCTCTACAAAACGAATCTCACCCCTTGCACAGCCATTTACAGTATATGCTGGAAAGATTGGCTGCTCAAGCTTTAGAATCTATTGATTTGAGGACTTTTTTAAGGTTGTACCACACTCTATAAACAGTTTTTAAAACTAAAGGGCAAGTTCCAGGTTTGGAAATCCGTTGTGTTGCCTGCCATTAGGTTCAACAGAACCTGGAGGGGGGCCGGTACCTTTAACACGAGTAAAAACCATCGTATCTATGACAACACCTAAAGATTTTCGGGCTCAAGCTTCGTACACTTCACCACCTTTTGTGGAATTTGACATGTCTGCTGAAGGGTTTGGATGTCTTTATTTGCCCAGTATTGCGCCTCAATCACTGGCTGCTCCTAGTGTAGTTTCAGGGGTTGAAAGTAGCATTTGTGGCGGAATTGGTTCAGGTAAATTTTCTTTATTTTGTGGTTCTAACTAACTAGTAAATCATTTATATGGAATTTTCAGGAGATCGTCTGTTTCCTCCTCAAACTGGCCTCAGTTACTCTACCTGGATTTGCGTCGACAAATTTTCAGATCCGCGCAAGGATCCTCATTCTGTACATCTCTTAACATTGATTCGTAACTATAATGGAGGCAAAGAAGACGTCATTTGCTTGTCTATAGTACTATCAACTCGCGATAAAGCTATTTTGGTATCCACCCGGGAAACTAGAATTCCAAATAGTAATAAACCTTCTTGTTTAAGTGAATAGTCAATCATAATCTTTAAACATTGTAGGAGATTGGGAACCAGATGGGACGGGAGAGTACGGAGCCCGAGTTTGGTATCCGGACTTACTGAAAGAAGCCCAGTGGCATCATATCGTTGTGGTATTGAATCGGGCAGTATTGAAAAACTCTTCCCTGTCTTTGTATATTGACGGACAGCAAGTGCACTCGCAAAAAATGCACTATATTTCGCAAAATCCTGGAGGGCCTGCGGTTAATTTGAACTCGGCTGCTCACGTTTACGGTTACATTGGCAGCCCACCTGCTTGGAGAAAATTCTCCAGATTGTGTTGGAAACAAGGCCCTTGCCACTTGTTCGAAGAGGTTTTGACTCCCACCACGGTTTCTCAAATCTACCAATTGGGACCGCATTACATGGGCTCGTTTTTGGCTCCCACTTTAACCGCTTGGGATCCAGTTCAGTTGGTATCAGAAGAGAAAGTTGTGTTTGGTCTTAACGCTAAAGCAGTATCACACTTAACTCTAAATAAAATCCGGAAAGTTTATAGTCGGGTTGATAACAAATCTATTGGTATGGGAGTAGATTTTCAGTTGTTCCAGATGTTTAACGAAGTTGTACTGTTTATTTACAGCTAAGCAGCTTGGGATGTCCAGTCATGAAAGCGCTACACCTATTAGAATTTTACATAACTCAGCTGGACACTTGGCAGGGTCGGCTAGGACCTTAGGCGGTGTGGTAATAGGTTATTTAGGTAAGTTACTGTTATACTGTGTTTTTTCAAAGTGACATCATCATTAGGTATGATAGTCTATATAATTATGTAGCCAATGATGTGCAGATGTTTTTTGATTTGAAAAGTTGTAACTAGTCTGATTAAAACAGCTTGTAAAGCATTTTGGTTTTTAATTTAGGTGTTCGCGTGTTCTGTCCACGACCTGTGGCTGTAACAATTGACACAATCGGAGGTTGTTCAGTTCTCTTAGGACTAATTGCAATGGCCCAAGACCAAGAAAGTCTGTATGCAGGCGTCAAGGCTCTCGTTTGCGTCGTCCGCAGCAATAAAGTATCCCAAGCCGAAATGGATCGGCGCAGAAGCTATCAGACTCTGGCGATGTTGCTGAGACGTAAACGTCACTTGCTCAACTCGCATATTTTGCATTTGGCTTTTGGATTGGTTGGAACGGTAGATAGTGGTCGCGAGTCCTCCACAATTCCGAATAAAACTGCGTTCCAAGATCTGTTGTGCGATTTGGAGGTTTGGCACGAGGCACCCGGTGATTTGTTGCGTTCCCACTTGGAACACTTGCACGAATTGGTGTTTGAGTCCAATGAGAAAAAGCACAACACGTGGGTGATGAGAGATTTGGGATTGGTTGAGAAACTGTTGCATATTACTCCCGAAGTACGGCATGCAGCCACCAGACAGGTGTTGTTCTCACTTTTGAACACTTTATTGGGTGCCCAACCTAGACCTAATGATCTTCTGTTGTTTGGACAATTTATTACTTCGACTTTACCGCGCACATCCACATTAAATGAGAAAGTGATTGAATTAAGGGAAGGTGAGGCTGAATGTGAGCAAATACTGTTAAGAAATCGGTAAGTTAATTAGGTTTCATTCAAGTAAAAGTTAATAATGGTAAACTTTTGTGGTAGGTGTTTGGCGGTTTTGCATTCTTTGGTATTTTCGAGCCGCAATCAAGTAGGGGAGGAGATCACCAAAGTGTTAGGTTTTGATTGGCTAATGTCTTTTATGCAATCGAATATACATGCAACTAGTGTACTCTGGGCCTTCAGGATTCTGGTAGCCATTTGTTCAAGCCCATTTTTAATTCTAAAGTACGTAATATACTGTTGGTCACTAGCAAATTGTATAATCAATGTTTTGTAGATTCCGTGAAGGAACGAGTAACGGTGGTTGGTTAAAATACTCAGAACAAGTGACGCACAACAAAATGGCCGTGGTTCTAGGCTGCCCGCCCCATTCTCCTGTAGCAGGGAATGGCGAATATAAATCCGATGTACTCCACATTCCGGGCTTCCAGTACTTATCCTGGTTGTTGCCTACCCATTTAGATATACCAGAAGTCTATTTCTTGTTGACCGCCCTAATGATGGGACAACCGGCAAAACTGCTTCCCGCCGAGTCCAAATTTGACCTGGACACGGTTTGGGGTTTTCTATGGGGTAGTTCCCTGAACAATCAACCTATTAACAGTGTGGTACCGAGGATAACGTTGTGCGCCGAAGCAGTAGTGGTCTTGTTAGCTATGATGAGAGCGCTGATTCATAGTGATCCCTCCACGTTGCCAGATTGGCTCCAGGATCACACCACTTCGATAGTGCAGGTGAGTTTTTAATTTAAATCTATATTATTATTTTGTAGTTGAATAAATTTGTTAAAAACATTATCAAAGTCAGAAAAAATTTTAACTTTTCATAGTTGTATAAAAACGATATAAATTGTGATTTTCTGAAACTTAAGAATATAAACTGACAGTCGCTTTTGAAAGTGTTTACCATTTAGTTTGGCTTACTGACAATTGTTTTAGGTTTTGTTTCAATTATACCACAATATGCCAGAATTTATGCCCATTTTTATGTCATCGGAGGTACTTAGTGCCCTGGCGGGCACGCTATTTCCTCTACCGCCCCATACAATTGACGATAGTGCCGAAAGCAGTGGTTTATCAACCCCCGCGGGGGATGAAGCTCCTGACATTATGATTGTTTCAAGGTCAACTACTCCCCATCCTACTCAGTTCAATTTTATGTGACAGTTTAATTTGGTTTAGGTCTCCAACTGAAGACCAACCTTTAACCAGTCACCCTTCCAGGCAGTTTGTAATCGATTTTATTCGAGTTATTGTGGTGGACTCTTTAAGTTTGGCCACTACTGGTAAAGCTTCTCCGGTTATTGATTTAGTTTTGGACGCCTACCCGGCTAATTCGAGTAACGCCCAACAAGTGGCGTATCAAACAGAGGTAGGGTGACTTTTGCATACTGCAGAAACTCAATTTTTTGTAATTATGTGTGTGAAGGTTTTGGTAACACTGATGGATCATTTGTTGGCCGCGGATATGCTGGTTGGGGATCAAGCTGCCATTCCAGTTGTACCATTGGCTAATGCGCACATTCAACATGTTGCTCCTAATGTGTTTTACTTAACTGCCCGTATTGTTGATAAACTGTGGCAAGGAGCTCTTCACAGAGATCCTCATGAAGTTTTTGATTTTATCGGTGCGTGTTTCTTAGATTATAAAGTACAGTGGCCATACTAATAATATTTTAGTGAAACTAATTGGTCAAGCAAAACGCAGAACTGGAAACTTGTCGTTGGAATGTCTTTATCACTGCCTGAACCGCAGCATTTTGTATTTACTGTCTCGTAACACCGATTCAATTGCCGATCAAATGTCCGTGTTAGAAGCTTTACACAAATTAACTACCAACAGGTCAGTTTATAAAAATGTATGAAATTCCAGCAATAACTGAATTTATTACAGACTTATTATTTTTGGGGCGGGAAACCACGAATTGGATTTTGTTGGATGTTTGAGTTATTGTCTGTTACAATTAACTGCAGACATGAGAATCGCCTTAGAAACTAATACTGTCAGTTCAGTGCCACGAACAACGTGGCATGTCAATCCTGGCCAAGACTTAGAGTCACGTGATGAACTTTTAAACGCCCACCAGGGTAAGTTAATTTATTCTTTGCCTGCACCATTTTATTTTTTACTAAGTAATTGAATTGTTTTAGGTCGTAACCTTATGGCTACAGCCGCCATCCGAGTGTGGGAGGAACTATACGTTTGTAAGAAACCGGCCATCGAAGAAGTGTTTAAAGTCACTTTGCCTTTACCCAATCCAAATGCTAAATCACCGGACTTAGTCACAGTCCGAGAGCAAATCTACGACGCTGCAGTCAAATTGTGGCTAAATTATATCGACTCGGAACGAAAAGCTGCATACAAGGTTCCTCTTTCTCGTTAACAAAGCAAATTTACTGATTTTCTAGAGTAAATCATATTTCAGGTGCCTTGGGAGTTGCATAATCAGCTGCAGTCAAAAATTCATAAAGTCACTGGAGGTTTGACTCGTTTAGCAAGCCGCACTAAAGTCCGAAAAGAAGAAACTGCCCGAGTTCGAGTAAACATTAAGAAAAAACACGCTTTAGACTGGATGCTGAATCACGTGGCGATTATCTGTGATTTGGTGGAAATGAGGCGGCAGCAACACTTAAACACTACTCAACACACCCAAAGGTTGCTTTTGTCTAAAATTTGTAGTAGTGAGGAATTAACGTGAAATGGTACGGTGTAGGTATGTGCATCAAGAATGGCTCCAAACCGAAAACGAACTAACCAGGGAAAGAGGATTGTGGGGGCCCATTGAACCATGCCATTTGGACAAATGGATGTTGGACATGACCGAAGGTCCTCATAGAATGCGAAAGAAAACAATGAGGAACGACTTGTTTTACATCCACTATCCCTATCGTTTAGAGCACGAAAAAGGTGACTTTAAACCAGAAATTTTTAAACAAAAACTACAACTTAGTTTTATTTCAGGACTATTGAAGTATAAAGTAGCAACTAGTTATCATAGCAAAGAATACTTTCAAGCCCTCCAGCAGAGACAGCACCAAGGAGTTAGTGGCCTCACTCTGGAACCCACAACAGAAAGAACGGACAGTATAAGTGAGGAATTGTCGCCAATGCCATATGCAGCCCTTCCTCACCTAACCAGGTTAACGTCGGATCCGGAGGATCAACAAGAAGACGCGGACGCCGAAGAAGAGCAACCCACACCACCTCCGGACAATCAGACTTTGTTACGCCTCTTGGAACAAAACGAGAAAGTGTCTTACATGTTCAGGTTAGTTTAATTAGCATCGTTGTAGTTGTCTACTCCCAATCGAAAAGGATGTCACTGTAACAAAACAAAAATCTGTTATTATAGTGCACACAAATTAATTTCAGTGTCTTCTTCTTGCTTGTAGAGTGGCTCGTATTCAAGGTCTGGACACCACCGAAGGACTATTACTTTTTGGTCAAGAGCATTGCTACATAGTAGACGGCTTTACTTTACTAAAAAATCGAGAAATTCGCGATATCGACAGTGTTCCTCAGAACGCCAATGAGTACGAGCCGATTTTGCCCAATCCTGGATCTCCACGTAGATCCAGGAATATGCGTCAGTGTTCCAAGTTTTCTTATGATGATATTAGAGAAGTGCATAAAAGACGGTAAGTTATAAAAGAGGTTTAGCAAGCCGGACCAACTAATTACTCATAATAAAGGTATTTACTGCAACCCATGGCGTTGGAGGTGTTTTCTGGAGATGGCCGAAATTATTTACTTGCGTTCCCTAGAAAACAAAGGAACAAAGTGTACCAAAGGTTTATGACTACAGCTACAGGGATATCGGACAGCGCCCAACAGTCTGTGGCTGGTCAAAAACGTACAGCAAATGTAGAACAGGCCACCAGTATTTTGAGTAACTTAATTGGAGAAACTAGCGTTACTCAGAGGTAATTTTGTCCTAATCACACAGTTTCTTGAAATTAAGCAATTCGGTTTTAATAGATGGGTCCGAGGTGAAATCTCCAATTTCCAGTACTTGATGTATCTTAACACTTTAGCCGGTCGGTCCTACAATGATTTAATGCAGTATCCAGTTTTTCCTTGGATTTTAGCAGACTATGATACTGAAGAACTTGACTTGACGGACCCTAATACTTTCAGAGACTTTACTCGACCTATGGGAGCGCAGAGTCCTGAAAGACTGGAACAGTTCAAGAAAAGATTCAAGGTTACTATTCAATCAATTTGTTGCAGCAAAAAAATCTCAACAACTTACTATTTAGGAATGGGACGATCCCCATGGAGAAACTCCTCCCTATCACTATGGAACCCATTATTCCAGCGCAATGATAGTTTGTTCGTATTTGGTGCGCTTGGAACCATTCACACAGCATTTTCTCAGACTTCAAGGAGGCCACTTTGACTTGGCCGATCGGATGTTCCACTCTGTTAAAGAAGCTTGGACGTCTGCTTCCAAACACAATATGGCGGACGTTAAGGAACTGATACCGGAATTTTTCTATTTGCCCGAGTTTCTCGAGAACAGTAATCAGTTTGATTTAGGGGTGAAACAAAATGGAATCGGTGAGTAATTAATAAAGACCAAATAGGCTTTTTTATTATCGAATTGTTGGTAACAGCTTTAGGAGACGTCGTCTTGCCTCCTTGGGCTAAACAGGACCCGAGGGAATTTATAAGGGCGCACAGAGAAGCGTTGGAATGTGATTACGTGTCGCAGAATTTACATCATTGGATTGACTTGATTTTTGGCTATAAACAACAAGGCCCACCAGCTGTTGAGGCTGTGAATGTGTTTCATCATCTGTTTTATGAAGGAAACGTGGATATTTACAATATTGATGATCCTTTAAAAAAGGTAGGTTGTAATAGAACATAACACAATTATTTGAAAATCTCTTTCAGAACGCCACTATCGGCTTTATTAACAATTTTGGCCAAATTCCTAAACAACTATTTAAAAAACCACATCCGTGCAAAAAAATGGGTAACAATAATCGAGCCTCGGTAATAATGGATACCGGGTCACTAGTTCAGGCGTTTATACTGCCCCAACCAGACAAACTGTTCTTTCATCACCTGGACAACTTGAGACCGTCTTTGCAGGCTATAAAAGGTTGACTAACAATTTTTTTGCTAAATATTGATGTTAAACAATGATTTATTATAGAAGTCAAAGGTCCAGTGGGACAAATTCTCCAAGTGGACAAATCCGTGTTGGCTGTGGAACAAAATAAAGTACTGATGCCCCCTACTTTTGGAAAATATGTAGCGTGGGGTTTTGCCGACCATTCCATCCGCATCGGCAATTATGAAAGTGAAAAGGCCGTTTTTGTGTCTGAAAATGTTGAACAGAACAATGGCGAAATATTGGCATGTGTTTGTCCATCTCCTAAAGTTATTGTTACTGCTGGTACTGGTTCTGTAAGTGGCTGCTTATAGTTGCAAATTGTTTAAATTTTATCTCAGTTAACTAAACTTGTGAATTTAAGATGGTATCTATTGTGTGTAGGTGGTCACTGTTTGGGGTTATGAAGCTCGTAAAAAGTCAATGACAATAAAGCACCGATTGTACGCTCATACAGACGCGGTCACATGTCTAGCTGCTAGTCCGGCTTATAACGTTATAGTGTCGGGATCACGGGATTCTACAGCCATAATTTGGGACTTGTCAAGGGGAGTTTTCGTGCGACAGCTTCGAGGTAAGCAACTTGACTTAGATCTGGTAATTCTACTGATCTATAGTAAGTTAGCTCTAAATTTTTACAATCTCTCTAGGTCATGCTGGTCCAGTAGCGGCAGTGGCCGTTAACGAATTGACAGGGGACATAGCTACATGCGCAGCAACATGGCTGCACGTGTGGAGCATAAATGGATGTGCCCTGGCCGCTGTAAACACTTGTGTAGGTCGTGCAGATCGAATGCAGCAGATTTTATGTGTTGCATTTTCTCAAGCTCATGATTGGGATTCGATGAACGTTATCATAACTGGGTCGACAGATGGCGTTACTAGAGTAAGTCTTGCTGAAGTTCCATGAATCAGTCAAATAAAATTGTTAATTTAAAATAGATGTGGTCGTTGGACTACGTTCAAGTACCGGTCGAAGACGAGCAGAAGCCTAAAGAGAGTGATAGTGAGACTGATAAAATTAGCAATGAACCTGCAAAGACAGGGCCACATCATCGCCTTGTCAAGCAAATTCATGTGTCCCAGGACGGTTCTAGAAACTTGATGAAGTCAGGCTCAGAAAGTAGTCTTTCTGGAGAGCCTGTCCCTAAATCTAGCATAGTGAGTTTTATATTTTATTGAAGCAGAAATTTTATTTAATTTTTTAACTGCAACCAGGTGGAAATGATAGTGACGTGTGAAGGAAGTCCGAAAGAATGGCAAAGAGAACAGCAAGACGAAAAGGAAACGTGCAGTGACGGCGAAGATTCTACACCTCCAGTTCCACCGGTACGGCGAAGACGTTCGAGGGTACATGGAGGTTTCAGAAGCGAAGGTAAGGGTGTATGAAATGTTCACATTAAATTATTATTCATCACTTTTTATCTGTCATCAACCTTCTTTTAGGAGGCCATAGTGCTGAAAGCAACAGCTTAGATATCGACGACGCCTCAGGCCTGCGTACAAGCAAGTCTGACACAAGCCTGACCGATTCGTTTGTCATGGTGGACAGTCAGAAAAAAAATCGTAACCCACATAATGCTTTAAGACCTGGTAAATATTTGACCAATCCAATAAAAGCTTCATAACATTGAAAATAATTTTCAGGTTTTAAATGGCAGCGACAGCTAGTTTTCCGCAGCAAGTTGACAATGCATACCGCTTACGATCGGAAAGATAACACGGAACCGGCATCTATTTCCGCTTTGGCGGTCTCAAAGTAAGTCAATTGGACATTGTAAAATCTCTTCTGAAAATAGCGACGTTTTCATTTAAGGGACCACCGAGTAATTTACGTGGGTGATACAAGAGGACGCGTATTTTCTTGGTGCGTGTCAGATACTGCAGGTCGGACGGCTGACCACTGGCTAAAAGACGAAGGAGCTGAAAATTGTGCCAGTTGTTCCGTTAAATTTACAATTTATGAGAGACGACACCATTGCAGGAATTGCGGACAGGTGAGTGCGTTTTCTTAAACTTTTCCGGTATACATTTTGCTGCTTTAAGGTGTTTTGTTCCCGTTGTTCACGTTTCGAAAGCGAAATTTCGAGACTGCGTATCTTAAAGCCTGTTAGGGTGTGTCAGACTTGCTATGCCACTCTTAAAGGCGAGCATAAGTAAACCGTAAAATTATAGTTATTATAACGGCAATGCCTCTCTCTCTGTCTTTCTGGATTAATTGTCACAATATAGTGTATCACGTTTCTTTTGCGAGATGCCGAACCGTAGTAAGAGAAACTTGATTGTGTAGATGTACAAAATATTATACAAGAAAAAATAACATATATTTTGTAGCGACCCATGATATATTATTAATTATTGATTAATCGTATATTATATAAATAGTGTACAATAATTAGCACACATTGAAATACTCACAGAGCTATATTATGAAGTTTAACCGCCGTAGATAAGTTTTAATTCTTGTTTTTTTTTCTCTAATTATTTATTAATTTTTATTTACTTTACACTTTATTGGTCTAAATTTTATTTAAGGTGAGATATTTTTATTGTTTATCGCATGTTCTAATAAAAACAGGACATGTGGATATAATTTATGACGCTAAAATTATTAACAGTCTATGATTATGTAATTCCAAACTGTATCCATCCAATTACTTCATCCTTTATTATATAAGTGCAATATTTAGTCTGGTCTGAAAATTGATAGTTCAGTCAATTTTAAATTCAGTAATTTATTAGTTTAAACGTCTATATTGAAGTAAATTGTAAATTACCCTATTACGATAAGAAATCGTTTAATTCTGAACCGGATCGTCTATAAATTCTTTAAAGTCACTAGAGAAATGTTTCCTCTACATTAGCCGCTCAGAGTTGTTAGTCTTTCTATTGAGTTTTGTGATATACTGTATTATTACTTTTGGTAATTTTATTATTGTGTTGTTAATTTGTTTTAATATACTTTTATTATACCCACCTCATAATCTTTCAATTTTGACCTCATCACTAAATCCAACGACAGCACAACCAGGGGTTACCAGACAATTTTCCTTCGGTTGCAAACGACTTAAGTAAACCCCGAATCGCATTTTTCCTCCCATTTCTTTGGATAAAGTTTGTAACGGTTCCCTGGATATTTCCCCGGTCTGTTGGTCGATG
This sequence comes from Ips typographus, assembly GCF_016097725.1. Lineage (NCBI taxonomy): Eukaryota > Metazoa > Arthropoda > Insecta > Coleoptera > Curculionidae > Ips > Ips typographus. Next base: position 12,088,448 of record NC_138427.1, read on the forward strand.
CAAATCATCTGACATCTAGTGCAAAGTCCTGCAAACTAATATTTCACCTTAAGCAGTTCCTGTGCGAGGAAAAACTACTCTTACTTTAAACGGGACGTCGTTAAAAAGAATGATGGCCAAGTCGTTTTCCGCAAAAGGCTTCGCAAAATCGACTACAAAATTCGCCCTAAATCGCAACAGGACGGATTCGACTGAGTGACACAATACGTCTTCCTGTGGGATGCGCTCCCTTAACCACCGAACGGTCGCAAGGTTTACGAGCAGATATTCCGCTTTGTTTGCCAAGGACAGGAACGTTTGCTTTCCTTAAATCATCAAATAATCGTTTGTTGAGAGAACCCAGAATTTTATTATGACGTTTTATTAGTTTGTTTTTCGGCAAGGATTGCTGCTTAAAATCGATTTCGGGACTATATCAAAATCCCTGTGATGATTTTGGGCTCTAGCTGAATACGGCAGTAAGTTCCACTAATTATTGCAATCAGAAAATTAATTAACATTAAAATTTTAACAGGGTATAATTTTATTTGCTGTTCATCACCTCCTAACTTCATTAAATATTTCACTAAAAGCAGTTATTAAAGCGAAATTATATTTTAAATATCATGCAGATTTCCATTAATGCCTGGGATTTGCTTGGATTACTTTGTAAATTAGAAAAGTCGAGTTGTTGTTGCTGAATTATTTCTCAACGGAAAGGGTCCATTAATACGTAATTAGATTTTGAAGTTCTCAGTTTCTTAGTCTTGATTAAATGCATGAATTTAAAAAAATGTTTTTTTTTAAACAGCTTTACGGATCAAACTTAACTCAAAGGTTGTAGTATAAATCGTTAGTAACTGCTTTACCAAAACTTATTTTATATTATTAGTTGTAAACTTTACTCACCTACTTTTGAATTTCGCCCTGACACACTATCGGTAAAATCGCACTGTCTCAAAAGTCTTAGGCCTGGTTTTTCTAAGTGGTCACATAACCATTCGGCTACTTTATCCCCGCAATCGTAACATTGCACCCTATCTCTGCACACTTTACTGTTACAGTAATCGTCACTCTCTTCTGGTGGATCCAAAGGAAGTGTTATTTGACTATCTACAACTCATTAATTACTATAAAGGATTTGTGGGTATTTTAAAGGTTGTAATAACCATTTATTTGTAAACGTAAAGTCCGATTATGGAAATCTAATGTCGGTTTCAGGGTGCAAAGACTTTTAATATCTTTTTGCGAGACACAAGACCCTAAAGCGTTAACGATCATCCACCGTCTGTCATATTCTAAGCCAATATTGGTCAGTTTCCAGGATTGTTTTACTTGGAAAGGTCCGCCAGATTTTACTGGATACAAATAGATTTTCGCCAGACGTCCGGTAACATTCTGTAAAATTTAAATTTTAGGTAGTAATTCACATCGACCAATAGTTAAGTCTGTAAAATATTGAAAAGCGCAAATTCCGAATCTAAATAAACAATTACATTCCGTAGTCGAATTAATAATTTAACTATAGCCAGATTGAGGCACGCATCACCGATCCTTGTTTTTAAAATGAATAACATTCATCCTGAATAAATGTTTCATTTCGACCATTTTAATTTATTACCTGACTCGTTCCCATTGAAATACAATACGTAATACTAATTAAAACGAAAAACGTACCAATTTGTGCCCGGTCAGCGGTATCGACTGCTCCTCATTCGCTGACAGTATTTTATTCGTGACAACTGGAAGGTGCAGAAAACACTTGGAAATCATTTCCAAAAACTGATCAGCATCTTCAAAGGTGGACATATATCCGAACGAAACTCGCACCGAACCAGTTGGTCTCCCATCCACCAGATCCTGTTGGTCTCCACATACGTGCCCCGCCTAAAAAACAAGCGTGTAAATCCCAAGATCAGCATAAAACTTCTGAAACAACTAAAAATGACTAACTTGTCACCGTTAGCAGGAAACTTGTGGTCGTAAAACTGAAACGACAGTAAACACTACCCTCTTTTTTCTGATTCGGTTGGCATAAAAAGTTTTTAAAAGTCGAGCGCGGAGTCTAATAATGTATGTCCGGCAACTCACGGTGAATGTTCTTTTTAGTGTGCAGTTTACGACGTCTTTAAAGTCAAAATGAGGGGCAATAGAAACGTGTAAGTACCGCGAAAGCCGCTGGCTAAGAAAGTTGTTTTGCATCGGTAAGGGTTGCTGTAATTACCCACCATTGTTGGGAACCTATTACCGGCTTTATGGGGTTCAGTTTTAGTAAAGTCTGGTGTTTTTTTTTAGAGGCTATTTAAAAAAGTGTTTCCGTTCACATACAAATTTATTCTAGTATGTATTTGTTTACTTTAATATGAGGTCATATTGGAAAGTAATAAGATATTTTACAAGTCTCGTGCCACTCAGTTTGGCGTTTTATTCCTCAAAGGGTAGCGCGTACGTGCTGTTTTCGAAAGGGCCATAAATCGCTTCGTGTAATATGGGAGGATTTGGGGAAGGATGAGGACAAGAAAATGGATGCAAATCCGATAGACCCGTGCCTGACGTATATAAGTGAACGTTTGCTCTTTGGCATATTATATCCTCTCCCTTTTTTTGTAACTTGCCTGAAAATGTTTTCTCACTTCGGCCGGGCTTAAGTGCAGAAATCTTTGGCAAGCGCCCGGGTTACAAAAACATCCGGTTCTCAGTTGAATTCTATGTAAATTTGCCATATGCAACACCTGAAATTCTTGTTTTTCTAATTTTGAAAACACAGCTTTCATTTCTTACCTCAGCGTAACCCACATAATCGCCGTTACTTCTTTTCAAGTTGAAGTTCACGATTCCTCCTTGCGTTTTCATGCTTTGATAATCAAAGTCGTGGTACAATTCTGCTAAAGGTTGTCCATTTGAGTGTTTTAAAACAGACAGCTGGCCGTAAAGGTACTGAGATAAGGTGAAAGTGTGTTTAGACACTAGTGATGGAGTGATCTGAAGACGTTTGAAAGTCTCAAAACCTTGCACCAAACTCAAAATAGACAGAAAAGGTAATGTCCCGTCTTCAAACCTGATTTAAAGCCACTTATTTTTTGTATAGTTTAAGGGTGAGGTTGTTACCGTTCGTATAAGTTTCCCCTGGGTATCATAACGTTTTCAGATGATAAAGCCATCAGAACTGTGCCTCCGCCTAAATATTTTTTCTTGAGAACACCCTCACTGGTTTTTTTAACCAGTAAAGCCCCCAAACCCGTTGGGTAACCGAATATTTTATAGAAAGAGATTGCAATATAGTCCGGCTGGAAATTTCCTCCAAGATTTAAGTCGTTTGAAGAAGCGTAACAAGCTGCGTCAAGTAGGGTGTAGAAGTTCTGACGCTCTTTAGTGTTCAAAGCTCCTTTTTGCACCTCATCAATCCACTCTAAAGCGTATTTTGTCCCTAAAACACAAACATGAGAGCATATAACGTTAATTACAAGAATTTTCCATTTTGTTGCACCATACGACAACTAGTGAACTTTCTAATTAGATTCCGCTTTGAATTTAAAACTTTCAGTAATAAAAAGCTTGTTATCTGCATGACGTATCTCTCTAACATTCCCCTCTCATACGTATAAACTAACTTTAGATGCATTATAATCAACTCCGCGAAACTAAATAGCATTTCCCAGAGCGAGTATTTCAAAAAGTGTGTTGCCCCAAACAGAGTGGATTATTAAAAGTTTGAGCGGAACCGGAAGCGATTTGAAAAATGTCGTAATATTTCAACCTCCGACAACGAGAGAGGTTCTAATTGAATCTAATTTCTAATCTCGTCTTAGATAATTAATTTCGAAAACTTACTAAAACTAGATTACCTGAGAAATTACTCTGGGCCGGATATACAAAAAGGCAATTTTCTTCGGCTTTCTCGTGCCTCCCACGGTTTTTCGAACCGGGCACAACCGATAAAATATTAAGGGCTTCGGAAACTTTTAGCTCTCTAAAATCGGGGGCCAAACTTCTCATCCCTAACACGCTCGTATGATTGTCTTCCAAGTAAACGAGCGAGCCGCCTTTAAAATCGAAACTTTCCGCCACAATCTTTAGGGATTGGGTGGCGCCGGATGTAAATATTACCGAATATTGTTCGGTTGATGTATGAAAAAACTCCAGTATTCTAGAAAACGTATATTTTGGCAATCAGTGGTCAAATTTTGATAGAGTGCGGTAATTGCAAACGATGTTTAGATTCTTATTTAAAATGACCGTTAAAAAGTAGGAGTTTTGACGTAACTTTAATGGTCCAGTAACATTGCACAGTGGGCAATTGTGGGAAACTAACTCGACATAATGTTGAAACTTTCTTTGTTGCTTTGAAATTGTTCTAAAAGCTTTTGGAATCTTTCATACTACTTGAGGAGCATTTAGAAGGTTCTGGCCCGCTTTAGAAGCATTTGGAAATCTTAGAGGGTTCTAGAAATTGTTTGGAAACTATTAGACGGTTCCAAAGGCTTTTGGAAACTTCTATGTTGCTTCAGGAGCATTTGGAAGTTTCTGTAGTGTTTTAGAAGCTTCTGAAATTTGTTTAGACTACTTCAGGAGCATTCGGACGGTTTTTGGACAGTTCAAAAAGCATCTGAAGGTTCTGCACTGCTTTAGAAGCATTTGGAAACTTAAACGGTTCTAGAAATAATTGTTGGAACGGTTTAAACTGCTCTAGAAGCTATGGAAGCTCTTAGACTATTTAAAAAAAAAATTGAGAACCTCTGGACTAGTTGAGCAGCATTTGGAATCTACTATGCTGCTTCAGAAGCACTTGAAAGCTTCTAGACACTGTTTTGAAAGCTTATGAAGTTTCTATAGTGTTTTAGAAACTTATGAAATCTTTTTAGACTACTTCAGGAGCATTTGGAAAGTTTTGGGACAGTTCAAAAAGCATCTGAAAGTTTTGGACTGCTTTAGAAGCATTTGTAAACTTAGACGGTTCTCTAAATAATGGTTGGAACCGTTTAAACTGCTCTAGAAGCATACGGAAGCTCTTAGACTATTTAAAAAAATTTTGAGATCCTCTGGACTAGTTGAGCAGCATTTGGAAGCTACTATGCTGCTTCTGGAGCACTAGAAAGCTTTTAGACACTGTTTTGAAAGCTTTTGAACTTTGTATAGTGTTATAGAAGCTTCTGAAATCATTTTAGACTACTTCAGAAGCATTTGGAAGGTTTTTGGACAGTTTAAAAAGCATTTGAAGTTTATGGACTGCTTTAGAAGCATTTGAAAACTTAGACGGTTCTAGAAATAATTGTTGGAACCGTTTAAACTGCTCTAGAAGCATATGGAAGCTCTTAGACTATTTAAAAATTTTTTGAGAGCTTCTGGACTAGTAGAACAGCATTTGGAAGCTACTATGCTGCTTCAGGAGCACTTGAAAGCTTTTAGACATTGTTTTGAAAGTTTCTATACGGTTTTAGAAGCTTCTGAAATCTTATTAGACTACTTCAAGCATTTGGTTCTTGGAGTTCTGGACTACTTCAAAGTTTGAAAAAACAAAAATTGCGATATTTGAGTTTACCTTAAATACCTAATGACAATGAATTTAATAAATTTTGGTGCTATACAAAGTAATTGCACTTTTTGCTTGAAATACAGAAAAAAGTATACCACTTGGGAAAAAGTTAACATGTAAAATTTACATTGTAAATATCGTTTCCAATTATCCCACTTGACCTTAAACATAATGTTCAATTGATTTTCTTTTAGTGTTTATGTGTCATTTCAATCGAATCATATTTAACATTTTTTATCAAAATTTAAATACAACATTCTCCATTTTTTGTTCTTAACCCTTTTGCTATTGAGATCTTGAAAACAACTGCAGAAGCTTGAGAATTCACCTGTATCTCACGATATCAATGATGTCCTGCGTAACTTCACTGGTGATATTAAGTGCATGCGGATTTCCGTAAACGTTTTTGGAAAAATCTGCAAAAATATCTTCCATCTGCTTCTCGGAGTATAACGTGGCTCCGGCATGATCCAAGTAGCATACATCTAAAAGTAGAGAAAATAAGTTTTTTATTTGTGCAAGTAGTATTTTACAAGGCAGTAAACATGTTGTTGCAATGGTATACTGCTATTGCTAATATCGTAAAATATGCCCAAATTACATACCTTGAAGTCTTCGAAACTCCTTTTTGATATTTGCTGCTTGTTCTTTAGAGTACACACTCGTCTTGCTCATTTTACAACTTTTTAATGCACCTTATTGTACTAATTGGGTTGTACTAAACTGGATCACACACATATATATGTATATCATTATTATTCAAACATTTTATAGTGCATATTTTAGATTAATTGGTTGTAGACGTAGCATTGTTATTAAACATATTATCAAAGAAGCAGTAAAATGATTAGTTTAATGACGACGCAATCGTAATCTGTTTTTACGTAGTGCGTAGGGGAAAGTGGTGTAAATTCGGTGTTTACCTTTCAAAGGGGTTGCAATTTTATGACTAATTTAACCGGCTGCTTATGAATATTAAAACGTTCGAGACAGGAGCGCTCTAAAAAAAAGGACAATTTTGAGTCTGGTTTTTGCGCTCAAAATTTTAATTGATCCCATTTATATGCGGGATCATGCATAGGCAAAAACTGCATTATGCACGGGGTGTAGAAAGGGCAAAAATGTATTTTAGCGGTTTTGCTCTAAATATAGAGTGCGGCTGAACCGAGGTGTATTTAAGGATAAAAATGTTTAGCAAAACATCTCAAAGGAAAATATTTGTTTTTGTCAGATAATGGCCTGGAATATAATTTTGAAATTTACTCTCAGATAAGTTGAAACGAACGAACTGTTGTTGTTTGTATTTCCTAACATCTTAATCTTATAGCTAACAACATAAGATTTGTAAAACGTAGTACTGTTTGTAGGTTGAGTTATGAAAGCAACAGCAACAACGATTCATCTAGGAAAATTCAAAACCTCGGAACGACAAAGTTTTCCATTTTTCCTTGTGGGAAGGGGTGTCAAAGGGTATGTAAATCTTGTCGTATAAATTCGCCTCCCAGTTACGTAGCCGAGCTTGCGAAACGGATTGCGTTCCCCCCGAGCCCGAAATAAAGCAATTTGAAAAAGGCAAGAGACTTTTGCTCTCGCACTGCACTCACTAGTTCGATAAAGTATGTACGAACTAATCAAAAGTTGTGGGAAACATTTGCGTCAGTAACACCGAATGCGACTTCTTTTTCTCGTCACCGTCTTGAATATTTTACATCGAGAAAACCGAAACGGTTTATTTAAGTACCCGGCTCCTGAATAGGAAACGTGTTTGCAATAATTTGTCAAACAGATTTTATTGGCAAAAAGTGACAAGGGTCTATTTTATTAAAAATTTTTGGTATTTCAACTGTTCGTCAAAAAAATGGGATAGCAAAATTTTTGAGCGGTTGTTTCTTCAAATTGATCACTCTATTTTAATTTTTTTTTTTTGAAGGTAAAAAAGTATTTTCTTCCTCTTTCTGATGACCTAAATAATCTTTTTGAAAGTTTTCACAGATCCCAGTATACAGTCCAACTAACTGTCCAATTACGTCAGTCACGAGGTTTCATCATCTCCCTTCTTGTTGAAGAATTCTTATGTTTTGCAACTCCCTCAACAATGTATGTTTACCATTATTGTAATTTTTGTTAACTTTACTGAAACTAAAAAGTCGTTCATTTTCATACTGTGACATTACACCTATTATCAATCCTTACAACGTGTTAGTAGTGTATATATAACTTAGTTGGCATAACTTTAAACTCGACAAACTTGCACCAACTTTAGTGTAAATACGTTCAAAGAGAGCCGAAGACGAGTATTCCCTGTAAAACACACTCATTTTAGCGTATACATGGTATTGCAAAGTTTCAGTAAAACTTGATTTCTTGCTCGCTAACTTTAGAAGGTTGGTTGGTAATTTAGTAAGTTTTAAACTTGCCGGGCATTTGTTTTATGTTTTTGCCTAGCAATATACCGTAATCCAATTTGTGTAGGTCTGCTATGCTTTGATCGGGTGTGCGAGCAAAAGAAGTCGTGAAAAAAAAACATCCGGTAGACGGCAGTTTAAATATAAATAAGACACCAAAGGAAACGCTTATTAAAGAAGATCAAAGGAGAGTCAGAAAGGATTATCAGCAATTTTCTTTTATCTCCGTTGGATTGTCTGATGTTGCAAGGAAAATGGAAATTCGAGAAGGGGGTTAGTCAAACAAGTCTACAGTAGTGCTCCATTATGCAATGAAGATTTAAATTCGTCGTTAGGAATAGTATAAGTAATGAAGTTATTTGTTTAGTAAACAGCGTAGAAAAGTTTATGACGTTTTCTTATAAAGCTCACATAAGAAAATTCTTTAGTGTATGGGACAAAACTTTGTACTGAAACTTTAACGCTACAAAAGTTGGACCATTCTTGTTACCAATCAATAGTAACATTTATCTTTTCGAATTCCGCTCGCGTCCCAACATTGTTACATTCAATTTAAGTGTGTTCTCCTTAGGGAGACGAGTCCCGATATTTCGTGTGGCACGTATGCCATTGTTGTTTTTATTCTTATAAAATCGTTAAAACTGTTCGCGTCGTCGGGGAATTTGCATGGGAAACATGTAACCAACCGCAATTTCCAGACGTTTTGCCGAGTTTGCACGTAACGAGGCCAAGAAGACGGTCCACCCCCGCCTCCAACTTAAAACAGAAATGCACCCAATTTTTGGGCGACTTGCATGAATATAAAACGTGTTATCTCGTGCGGAATCCCATTACTTTTCTTAACAATGTGACTATGTTTCGTACCTTTGCACAGTTTAAGCGAACGCGTCTTTTTCAGTCACCAATGGAATTTTTAAATAAAAGACCAAAGTAGAAGCCAATTTTCTAACAATGCCGATTATTTTTGAAAAACCCTGTAAAAACAAGATTTCCAACTTGGACTTGTTGAATAAAAGCGAAATTGATCAAAAAGCTCGGAGTATAAAGAGTAAACAACAGACTTCCTGCTCTGTTTGTCGTGTAACCTCCTAGTAGGTATCTATCCAAACCAATATTTGTACTTAGAATAGTTTACAGTATAGCGCACACATAAGGAAATACAGTTCAAGCAAAGTGTCAAAAATACTGAACTAAGCGAAATTTGCAGTGGCATTCAATCACTCAATCAAACCGCAAATCCGACATCTACTAAATTATTGCAATTTTTCAGATCATTCTCATGGTATATAGACTGTTTCAGCCAATTGTGTCGCAACAGGACTGTAATTTATCGTTCGTTGGAATGCCGAAAATAGGTTACGTCCGAATTATCGAATATTCAGGAGGACGTTTATTAAAATGCACATATTTTTTGATGGGATTGCGTTATTTTCAGTGTTGCTTCAACGAGTTCTGTTTTTATCATTAATCTACACCATCCGAAAGCGTACGTGTAATGCTCAATTCATCAAATCGTTACATGTTTATGTTTTCTTTCCTCGTTCGATCACGTGTTAATTGATGTACTTTACAAGATAGCTTAATTCAAATCTGTGTTTTACGATATTTACCAACAGTTTTTTAAAACTCAAAAAATCCATTTTAATTTGTAAACCAAAAAGTTTGTCACAGTCAGAATCGCTTCAAGATTTGGTTTTATTTAACTTTCTGGTAAGTCGCCAGACCTTGTGAACGGCTTTAGGAGGTATAATGCAGAACAAATTTGTTTTAATCCTTTGGGAAGTTTTTCGATTAAATTCCCAATTACTATGGCAATGGCGAAATCGATCAGAGTCTGGTCGGAAATCCAGTTTATGTAACAGTACACTGTTGTAAGAAGACTACTGAGGATTTCCTGGACAGACCGCAGAGCTGACGTATCCATACTAGAAAAACTTATCATCCAAGTCAGATTGTCAACTAAAATAAAATCAGCAGGAGGAAAGATGACAATCTCGAAAAACTTAAGGTCCAAGGGAAGGTAGAGGGAACACGACCTAGAGGACGTTCTCCAAAACGATGGCTGAACCAGGTGAAGCAGTTTACAGGAAAATCGTTCCAAGACAGCATTAGAAGCACGTCAGATGAGATGAATGGAGGGAAACTGCTAGAAACACAACATGAGACTAACATAGAATCACGACGCTTCAAACATGAAGCTAACGACTAGAGAGAGATGTATGTTGTCTAAAGCTCAAATTGTACAATGATTATTCTTAGTGATTAACCGATTTTGGTACAGTAATCAAAATTTCTTAGACAGAACATTATCCTTTATAACTCCTCTGTGCACATCCACTAACCGATTCAATTGATTTGGTTTGGCAATGCAATGCAAAAATCAAGCAATCCTTCTGTTGTAGCATACACAACATAACACAAATTTAAACTCGAATCCCCTGAAACCTACCGCTATTTGTTTGCTGCAAGAAGTTGTTCAAACAATTGAACATTTTGACCTACACTAGTTTGTAAAAAGGGAAATAACGAAAAGAAAACAAATTGTTTTGGTTTCGCAACTCCGGTCGTAAATAAAAAAAGCATTCGAAACGTTGTTTAGCTAGACTTATTTCCAGCTTTTTTTCCCCGTTTGAGCTAGAAAGCCCCGGTTAAAAATAATTTTCCATTCGCTCTTAACAACTCCGGCGTTAGAGTCAGCTCGGAAAAGAGGAGAACGTTTAATTTAAGCGATTGTTAGCCAAAACCCATTTGCTGGCATTTCATTCAGTGTTTTCTTTAAATGGAATCGACGGAAAAAAGCGTTTTAATACTCGACCTGAGTTTTAGTTCCAAGTGTGGAATTTTTTTCGTCGTAAACATTATAACGAACGCTGAAAACTACTTTGAGTCAAAATAGAAAAGTTTGGAACAAAAGGCTTCGACAGTTGTCCCACGTGTATCCCTGAATAAATCTACATCAACAAAACCGTTCCGTTGTTACGGGAACCCCAGGGAATAAAAAACCCAAAACTTTACGAATGGATATCCGAATGGCAGTTTTCATCACGACGTCACTAAGTGGATCTATAAAGTGTTTTTCTATTCGCTAGTCGTGTGCTAATGGACATCAAATTATTAAAATTGGTGTTACTTTTCTACTCTATAATCCGAGCTATTGTCGTATTAATTCCCCGGAGACACATTGAGTGGCATTTGTGAGAAGGGCCGTGTAAATAGAACTAGACACGTGACGACATAGGGCCACACTAGCTCAAATCCCAGTTCGACAAAGCTCGTCTCCACCAAATGCATAATGAATAACCCGATTCCGGATCGTCGAGGTCGCATCAAAAATAAACAGGACACGAACAATTAACTAATTGAATACCGTTCGCAGACAAGTAAAAAGCACGTACGATGTCGTCTATTAAAATTCAGTTACTTTCCGGAGAGTTTCTGCGACATAATTCTACAAACGACATGACGGCGAAAGCAACACGTTAATCCGGAGGGTAAAAGTTGCTTAAAGCCCGGATCACGTCTGGTTTCTCGGTGAGATGCTATCTTAATGGCCCTTAATAGAAACTTCTACCTGAATCACAACTAACGATACTAGTTTCGATGTCCATAAGTTGTAGCCAAGTTTGCTTCAACATTTTGCTACTCGCATCAAAAAGGTAAATTAGGTTTTGCGGTTGCAATTTAAATTGGACTATTCCGGTCCTGGACTAACAAGAGTGTGATAAATGATAGTGTAGTATACAACTAGCCGGCATATCCTTCCTTTGCATTGTGGATCGCACACCAAACTGGGAAATGCATTAAACCGACATTTCATTGTCTTTTAATTTAATTTAAAACAAATAACGATAAAATAGGCATTTTTATACTAATTTATTGGAAGTTTTACTTGAGTCTCCAGTTATTTTTTATGCTTCATTATTATACAGATAGACAAAGGAAAGGAGTGTTATAACAAATTGAAGATTCTTTTTAAATTTGCTACTGATTTAACTTTACCTTTCTCTCTTTCCAGTATAAATTGTCGCGTATTTGACCCACAGTCAAAGTTTAAAGCGACCTGGTGCTAAAGTGAAATTGAATCGAGTGTAACTTGCGGGAAATCCAAGCAAATGTGTTTCGCCACTTATTTCGGGGGAAGTCACGGAGCATTCGCCGGACACCAAAACAAATTAAATTACATGCCCGAAGACGTGGTTTCCCGTGGGAAGTTACAGCCGATGGTCTACTGCGAGAAAAATAAGGCTTGTTTCTGTTTCTATCGCTCCGGATATTTTTCGATCCGCGGGGATGTTTGCTTTATAAGCTTTATATTGCCGAAAAAAACGGTTTTTGTTTTTCTTTGAGCCGTTAACGAACTATTATGTGTCGCTCTATACGAATACGGTAATTAAACGTACAAATCCGAGGATCCGTAATTTTAAAACAGCTCGAAGGCTTAAATTAATGAGATACTAAGCTTTTGGTACTCGATCTTCCAAAAAACATGAACAAGATACGTTTATTTCCCTGAAGGTAAATCCATTTTGAAATAGTCGCGATGCAAGTATTCAAGTGTCTACAATTTTTTGTTTACTCTGAAATTAATATTCATCGTGTGCTCTGTAGTCAGGAGAGTCTGAAGCGATAAAGCGGGCCATTTTGCAATTACCGACCCAAATGGCTGTAATTTGTGGTTTCTATAGTGGACAGCAAACGATTGTTCAAGCAGTTTGTCAACCAATCGATGAAACGTTTTTAGATGTTTCGAGTTTTCAGATAAACGGAATTTTGGTTAAGCTCTTCATTTGGATTTCGTCCGCATTCAGGAATTAGTTGGTAACTGAAAAATCGTGTGGGCTGAATATTTGGTCTATTCAAATTGGTCACCAATTACTGGTGATTACCGACTAAGACACTAATGGACGTTTATACATCGTCGAAATTAACGAATCACAAATTCAAGAATATTTTTCGTTTCTACCAATGGAAATAATGGAATTAATAGGAGTTATACATGTCTGTACAAAATTTTATAATTATGGAATAAAATTTTGGTTGGCTCCCTTTACAAAACAATTTTCTGATCTTGTAGTCTAGAAGTAATTTAGGACTTATTTACATGCAAAAACTTTCAATAAAGGATTTTTATAGTGTATCCCTACTCGGTTGAAGCTTCTCGTTTTTTTTCTCTTTAATCAATACGCCTCTTAGCTCTTTACCTTAGGGAAAAAGGCAGTCAGGTAAATTAGATTTAGCCCAATTTTAACTTCTAACCGAATCCGAGCCTCCAGTTTTCCAAGTTTCGGTCCAATGATAACAAGACGGTCTTTCGAGACCGGTCCTAAAATTTGGGTTAACTACAGAAAGAAAAGAAAGCTGATATTTCGTTTCTTATCACGTTTAAAATAATGTGAGGCTAATTTCAATTTAACGAAGCTTACCACGACAGTTTTGTTAAAATTCCGCAGCTGACAGGCGACTAATAAAATACCGGAACAACATAAAGAAACAGTAAAAAATGCCCGTCCTCTGGTTCATACACACCGAGCCCGCATTAACATCCCACGGGACGCCCTTCGGGGTTAGCATTTGTGCCTGTTACATACCAAGTAATTCAATTTGTCTCCGCTGTTTGACAACTGAATTCGTAAAAGCCTCCGGATGTCACCTCAACGCTGCATATTGGATGGAGAAAACACTCCAGTTTGTGTGTGTGTCCTGCAATGTCACAGTAAAGAATACGACCCAAATATATTTAAAAAGATGAGGGTAGAGAATGTGCAAACATATTTTTTACACACACCATTTTTCGTCTGCTCATTTGTTATAAAAGTGCTGATTTTCAGGTTTTCTTTTCGAAAGTGACTGTATTATATTCGTAGCTATACATATACAAAAACATAGTGACGTTTACATTAGTAGTCGTAGTCGTTGACTTTTGTCCCTACTAATGTAGTTGTGCATATTTTATGCCTCATCAAGCTTAGCGATCCCAACTGGCCACTAACTGTTAAATTATAAAGAGAATTAAGTTGCAGTATCGGATTATTTCCTACGAGTTTTCTTCATAAGCTTGCACACGCAAAATTAAGCCTTACTATGATTTTGAACAAAAAGTTTATTAAAAATACTGTTTGACTTTGATAAACCGCTTAAATAAAGCAAACAAAGATTGTAGACTCAAAATAAAACAATAGAAATTTCTAAAACATTTACCTATATTTTAATATTTAATTTGACTCTGTAGCGTTGAGTGAGTTTTATTACTTTGACAAACCTTTGAAACAATCTGCAATTTACCAAAAACTTTCTTGGGCTAACTTGATAATTGGATTTACTTGAAACAAGACTTAAATTTTCTATAAAGTTCAGTCAGAAGACTAAAAATCAAATCTTAATGTTTCTTTAAAAATAACTTATGTAATAATAAAACGCGTATAAACCAAACATTGTTGTACTTTCAAGACAACCGGAATATTATTATTAGTTTCGGATCTCTGGAAACCGGCATAAATTACAAACAACCTACAGTTTTCTTCCCGGTCGTGTTCCAAGTACTTAATACAAATGCGAGAAGTTTGTTTCGGTTTTCACTGAACTACAAACATCTATTTCGGAGTAAGAAATCTGGAAGTAATCAAGTTTTCCTCGGAAACTTTCCAGGCTCGTATATACTTTGGAATGTATGATTAATAATGTTGGCCGAGGCACTAGCACCGATTATTGTCGGTGATTTTAATGAGTATAATTTTCTAAACGTTTTCCAGTAAAATTTTCAGCCTGAAAATCAAGACAGAAACCCGGTAAAGTTTATTTACAAATCGTACGTTCCCTAATTTTCAGCCGGGATTTTAGTTGCGCTCTTGCCAACATTAACTTTAGAGTTTAACGTTCTGAAAAATCTATAAACTTTATTTTTGAACAAGCTCTTCTGTGAAACTCGAGCGTGTACATCCAAGCAAATTCATTAGTTTTTAGTCTAAAATTAGTTGATGTTAATAATACGGTTAACCATTGTTTTGAGTTATTCTAGCAATTTATCAACAGTACAATTTAAAAAAAAACAACACCTCGTTTGATTTTTTACCCTCAAATCCTGTAGATAGGTGGTTTTAGGAATGAAATTTTCCCTGATTCGCAAATATTCATTATTGAAGCCTGGATTGGAATTAGCCAGGATATAAAAAAATGCCTTTATCCCTGTTTGACTTGCCACAATTCGAAACAGGCTTTTATTCGAACCCGTGGATGACAACGAGGAGAAAAAAACAAAAAAAGTCCGTAACATCGGCGCTGCCCTAATCAAAACTGCCCTTCCTGTTTGTTAACCGCAACGTTTCTAATTAAGCTTAGGTCCAGGTTTAACATTAAACACCCCAATTAGCTTCAGGAGAAGACCATTTTCAACGGAAACGGTTGGAGGCTTCAACATCAATCACTCAAACGCGACGTTGCCGAACTTTGCGGTTTGGCGCCGTCGCCAATCAAATTCCGACCTCAACTCTAAACTTCGGCAGACAGTCTGGAACTGCAGTAAAGCGTGAAATGCCAAAGGGCTCGCACGAGGCCATCGCGATAGAGCCGACCCTCTATTTCGTATATAGAGCGCGACTTTTTACGTTTCGAAAAACTTTTTGCGGTTAGTGAATAACGGCTCTAATTAACGGTGCAATTATGTTTAGTTGGTTTCATTGTTGGACGAATTATTTTTCGGATTCGTTTTGTTAAACCGCGGTAAGTGCCACATGGAAAAATATTGATCTGCTTTAAAAGAACATGAATAAAACTTGTTTCTGCTGCCGGGGCTGTATTTAGCCTCGAGGCTTTTTTACGATCGTACATAATTTATTTTTAACGTTGCTTTTAAATATTGATTAAAGATAAGATAAACCACCATAGTCTGAAAAATTGTTTATCAAGGCAAGGCTCAGCTAGGTTTGAATATTTCTTTGAAATATGTATTTTTATATTTAATTAGCTGTTTTTAAACTTTATTTTTGCAAAACTCTTCGAACAAAAATATGTTTAAGGGGTTGTCTTAAATCACCAGAAAATATTACTGAATAAATTAATATATCATGACAAGAGTAAAAAAAAAATATTTGATATAATTTTAATGAAGCACTCTGTATATTTTATGATTGGTTAGATAGATATAGATCTTTTTCTTTTAATTTCAAAATTATATAATAAGTTGACAATAAATTGAGCTGTTTTCGCGTTAAAATATAAAAATTGTAATGTTATACTTTTTCGAAATTACAGTTACCTAACCTAACCATTAAATCCACACATGACACCATGACGTAATTTAACAAAACAATACATTAACCAACTGTCAAATTACGTCAACGTGACGTCAAATGTAACGTTCAGCCTCTTTGATTATTCATGACAACGGCGATTTTAAAAAACAGTAAAATTACAATTTTTACTTTCCGTTAACTCGAAAATGAGTCAATCGAGTATTTATCGTGTTTTACTTACATTTGATAATTTTGGATTATTGGATGCGTTCGAAAGTTCCGTACGGATCGAAAATAGATCACTATTCAGGCAGAAAGAGATGACAACATATTCGTAATTGTTATCTATCAGCAATCACAAATGTTACCCAAATCAACAAAGCCCCAAATCTGTTTCGAATTCACGAAAACAAAACTCAAAAATTTGGTAATTGACGTCTCCTGTTATTTTTTAGGATTGACTAGTCAATCCGAATCGTTAATACGCGTCGTTTATATCGAGGATTGTATAACAGTTTATAAGCGGATTCAATTTGCTCAATATAAACGTAGTCTATCTAATAATCCTAAAATATACGGAGTGGTTAATCAACTTTGTTTTTTTTTTCACCTTTGCTATGGTCTTTTATTGTATTTAATAACGTTTTCTGGCCATTTAGGAGAAGTCGTATTTTTTCCTATTTTTAAAAATAATATCACCACAAGCTGGCTAAATATACGGATCAACCCTGTACATACTTTTGTTTGACCATTTCAAATACTTTCCTTGATCTATACACGTAATAACCTAACTAGGATATATTCCGTAAATATTCCTAGCAAGTTACTTAGAAAGTCCTACCTTACGCTTTCCTAGGTCTGTCTTAGTTAATTGTGTCTTGTTCCCATTGATATTTGTTATCATGGCCATTTTTGGCATCCTTTTTAGTATATTAATCCAGTGCTACGCAGTTTGAGCTAAAATACCTTTTGGGTAAAAATAAATTAACTTTCAACTTATTATCAAGTTGTACGTTCCTCAAGTTCTAGATATAGAAGATTCAGAGATTCTTTAGTAAAAAAGCTGTAAAAGTGACGAGTTTTACAGGTATTTACAAAAATTACACAGTTTTACAAAAATTAAAACTAGGACTACAGTCAATTGTCGTTCAGATCATATTCAACTATAAAGAGATAAAAGTTTCTTTTAATCTGTGTCAATTTAGTTATCTCCTAAACGACACACCTTAAAGCTATACATATTTGAAGACGTATGATTAACATTAGCCATTCTAATTTTTCCGTTCGTAAAACTGTTTCGACTCAAATTAACTTCTTGGACGTTAACTCAAAAGCGGTTTTTCACTCTCGACTCTCACTTCAAAGCTCCGGATTTTCTACTCGAGACTCACTTTAATTTCGTTTCTTACTACGGGAAAATTTGAATTGCTAATTTACTGCACTTGAAGTTAATAGACTTTATCGTGATCTGACAATTACTAGCGGTTTGAATTTCTCCTCGATGAATGCTAATCAATAATTTAATTGCTGCCCTATTCTAGGTAGTGCAACCTTCCTACGTGCAGAAAAAGCTTAATTGCAATCAAATAAGTGGATACTCCAATAATTCAAGCAAATTGAGCGAGCACAATAACAAAAACAAATTTGTATATTTCGTATTATCTGTATGAGCTCAGGGATATTAATTATAGTCAGACGAATGGTCAATTATTTAATCAATGCCTTTGTTAAACAGATATGTATTTCAGGATGAACAGAAAATACAAACAACCTGTTGTTTAGGCTGTAATTGACTATTAAATTTCAGAAAAGTGAAAATGTTGTATAATATTAAATTTTAGACAAATAAAATCAACTGCAAACGATCTTTCGTGTAAAACTGAAAATGCACCCTCGACATTTTGTATCTATCTCGAGACATGAATCTTCCTCGTAATAGTCGTATACATGAACCTCGTCTTTTTCATATTTCATGTCTGTGAGTATAACTCAGACGGACGTATGAAGGAAAAGCTTTATTGGATTGAGTCTCGTACAGTTTCAAATGTGACGTATAAATTTGTAGGCCAAATGCAACCATATAAAACGCAGAGAGTGAAGGGAAAAAGAGGTAAATCATGAAAAATTTCAGATTTTTTGAACGATGCTGCCAAGAATAGCACGAAACGATTTGAGAACATTTCAAGTAATATTTTTCTCTATCTAGGTCTGAAAGCCAAAACTGTAGTTCTGTCAATATGTTTGTTAAAGTGGAAGTAAAACAAAGCGAAATTTATTTTTACTGCACTACAACTACCAATCAAAAATGTTTAACAGAGCATAACTATTGAAAGAAAAGACGTAAATCCGAGGGGTAGATCGCCGAGGTAATTTGGTGTACACACTCGAGGTAATTCGAGGTATTATGGCACTTTTCCATTATTACGAAGCATTGTGAGGTATTACAAGGCATTACGAGGTATTACGAGGCATTTACAAAGCATTATAAAAGCAAATATAACCAAATTGACTGAAAATTGAACAGAACAGCATAGGCAACATTATTATGGTAAAATCTTTGTTACATGGTATTGAGTTGAAACAATATTTATTACAAATTATTATAATAATTTACCAATTTTTCAACATTTAAACTACATTTTTAAGGTCACGTGACTGTTTTTGACAGGTGTCAACTGGCTTTTACAGTGTTGCAAGCTCAAAATTGTTTTATAAACGTCACGTAACGTGTATTTTACAATTTCAGCTTTTACAACTGTCTAAATTTAATATACCAAATGATCAACATTTAAATTACATTTTAAAGTCACGTGACTATTTTTGACAGGCGTCAGTTGGCTTGGACAGTGTTGCAATCTCTAAAATGGCATAGTCAAAGTCACGTAACTAATTTTGACAGATGTCAACTGGCCTTTACAGTGCTGCAAGAAAAACATTTGAAATTATCCTGAGGCAGTTTAAATAATTTAGGGCATTAAGGCATTTTGATGTATTTCAAGAAAGTTTGAGGCATTTTAGGCAGTTTTAAGGCATTATGACTATGAGGCATTTTGAGCAATAATAGAAGAAGCATTGTAAACTATTTTAAAGGAATTTGAAGGTATTTTATATGCAAAAAGACACTTTGGGGAAAAAAATTATCGGCGGTCTACCCCTCGCGTAAATCTCAGCATAGGGTAGTTGGTAGTGATTGGTCAGAAAAAAGCAGCTTATTACAGCTTGTTGCTTTTTCACTCATTCTAACTTGATCATTTTCCTATTAAATTTCCACCAAATATCGATTATCGAGTTTTTTTTTGTATCTTACAGCTTTGACGAGCACTTCCAAACTCTTAAGCTAAGCATTCGCGTTGACCTGTTAAGGCCCTTTTCACGAGATTAATAACCTCTATTATGGAAGTTTGTTGGATTTTTTTCTAAGTTTACTCGGAACTTATGCGAGGTAATTTTCGAGGTTCGTTAACTTTAAATATGGCTAATCTACTGTGGCAATTTGGAAAGTTAATGTTTGCTAATGGCAGTTGGGGGCAAAGAGTCCTTGTTAACCTTGAAAAGTAGATTGATGTTGGATTTTACGTAAAAGTTTTAATGCAATAGGTGCACTGTGACTGTATGTGACACCCAGAATTGCTATCAGTGACATTTACGAGAAAGATGCTATTTCCAGGAATCAAGGGACTGCAGGAATATCGCTGTCCGTTTCCTGCGAATTGGAACTGAAACTGTTTTCGGTTTCAGCTTTATCGACAAACTGTCAAAAATAATGTTTTGTATGCATGTTAAGCGAGAAACCGTGTAGTTTAATAGAAAATCACTCACATTTGACGACACTCTGACAGTAATTGACTAGTTTTCAGTCCTCGTTTTTTTTTGTATAATTTTGTAGGAATTTAAATCGAAAAGTTTAATAATGTTTGTTTCAGCGAGGTTTTAAACATATTGCATTAAAACTCCATGACTGTTGAAGTGCTCGCTAAATAGGGAAAATTGAAACTTTATCCAATTAAAACTTTTCATTACGGTCACTGAATATAGGCTTAAAATTGAAAGATGAGACATTATCGGATGTGTGTATGCGTGAAATGCCCAGATCTGAATATGAATTAGCTTTACGTCCTAAGTCTACAGGGTGTTCCAAAAATAGGCAAAAAATATGTTGGTAAGTATGGAAATATCAAAATTATCCAAGAGAAATTTGAGATAAGAAAAGACCAGATAATCTAATAGAGATATAATTTGATGGATTGATTTTTCTTTTTAATTTCTAATGTATTCATTAGTTATACCTTAAAGTATTTTGCATAATTTTTTTGTATTCAAACAATACAGGGTGAGTCAACGATAGAGTAAAGTTCATTATTTCATTAGGTTCAAAAAATACAAAAAAATGTTTAATACAAAAGTTTTAAAGAATATTGTGATAAGCAAAGTTTAAAATTATTTTTGGATATACAGGGTTCATAAAGACACAGTTCATAAAGGCGTGGCAGATAAAATATAATTTTTTTTTTATTGAGATTGTACATACATAGAGATAGCTTATAAATAGTGTATATTATTAATCTCTAAATGCTGTTATTACAATGGGCAGAAAGGCCACTAGGGCCGATAGCCTTTTCTTTTGGAGAATAAAGATTTTATATACAGGGTGTCCGGAAAATACGTGTACAACGTTTGACGACAGACTCCTGACGTCAAAATATGTCGATCTAAGCCGACTTAGTTATATCCAAAATTGTCTCGTTTAGCCGGTAGAGGGCGTCAAAAATTTGTAAAAATATTGTTTTTTTACTAAATTACGTGAAAACCTGCTAATCGATTTTAATGAATTTTAGTATGTAGTGTGTATGTGTGTGTGTGTGTTTTTGTTTTTAGTTGTTTTTGTGTATTTTTTTGCTTAAGTAATGTTTTTGGTTTACTTAGTTTCTTACAATAAATAATTTCAACTTTATTATACCTACTTTGATGTATGCAGGTAATTGTAAATTTATAGTATTAGTCTACATACTAAAATTCATTAAAATCCATTAGCAGGTTTTCACGTAATTTAGTAAAAAACCAATATTTTTACAAATTTTTGACGCCCTCTACCGGCTAAACGAGACAATTTTGGATATAACTAAGTCGGCTTAGATCGACATATTTTGACGTCAGGAGTCTGTCGTCAAACGTTGTACACGTATTTTCCGGACACCCTGTATATATAATTTTTTTCAAATGAAACCTCCTATATTTTAACACATTTTTAGATTCTCTAGAAAATTTTAAAATTTTTTTGTTAATAATGTCATATAACTAAACCTAATAGTATTTTTTAATATTTCAGTTTTTTCAGCAAAATTTTTTCGGCAAAGCAACATTACTAAGAATAAGTAGGCATTACTGGGCATTAAATTAGTATTATAGAATCTATTAATAAAACTGAAAAGGTCTAAATTACATAAAAAAAATTATCATACAATGTTTTTTTTTTGGTAAAGTTTGGTAATTTTGATGGAATCCGTGGGAAAACAAGGAAGAATTATGACATTGACAAATTAGTCAACCTTGACGCCCTCTAGTGCCCAAACCATCCAACCTATTAACCCCAGTTAGGGAATTTTTAGAAAGCTCATTTCATTGGCTATCCACTGACGTATAAAACTTTACCAAAAGTAGTGCATTTAATCGAGTTTTTGAGGATTAAACAAAAGGATACACCAAAAAAGTGATAAAAAAATTGGTCAAATTTGACGCCCTCTAGTAGCCAAACCGCCTAACCTGTCAACCTAAAAAGAGATATTTTTAAAAAGCTCATTTCATTGGCTATCCATTGACGTATAAAACTCTAATAAAAACTAATAAAAATTTTAATTAAAATTTGTTTTTCATTATTGAATGGTGAATTAACGTACACGGTTGTCAAATTTGTCGACATATCTTTCCCTGCCACTACACACTCATTTCTGCTGGTATAATAAATTAGAAAAAAAATAAAAACATAAATCGTGTCAACGTGGACCATTTCGTATGGCCACGTCACGCTAAGGCCATGTTTTATTTAGTTTTGACACAACTAAAAATAGGCGGCGCCTTCGTATCAAAGTTATTGAATTAGTCCGTGCTCCAATTTTCCAAGTTTGAATAAAACGACGGAATTTAATCGATAATAGCACCCTTAAAAGACTGAAATTTTCCCGATTATGTATTTGATTATTAATAACATTAATCTGTAGAATAATGTTTCCGTTTATTTATTCATAAAGCGTACAAAAGTTAAGATTTGTGTTTCTCTAAAATACAAAACAGGCGTTTTTTTTTGACGTCTGCACCGGGTTTTGCGACACTTTAATATTCTTGGTGAACGTTTCCTGAGTAAATGCTGTTTGAGCCCCGTTTTCCTTCGTAGTAAATGACACATTACGGAAATATTCTCCCGAGAAATTTTAGCGCATTATGTAGGAATGCCGTGGAAAGATTTTACTAAATTTCCAGTAAAACTTTGTTTCCTCCCCTACAATGCAAAGGGAAAGTTACATTAATCGTTTCACCAAGTTGACGTATCAGCCCTGGGGAGAGAGAGACAAAAGGTCACGACTTTCAATCAGTTTTGTCCACTTTTTATTGTTCTCTATATTTAACAAACAACAAAATGAATTACTAATCGTTTAGCTGGAAAGTGTCGGGTTACGCGACAGCGACAATAAAAAACTTAATTTCCTTTTAGAGGAATAAACGAGGGAAATGGAAAGGCACGTAATCAAATTATTTCAAAATTTTAATATTTAAACGAAAAAAGAACCGGAGTTTTGCCAAGTTTCTGACACTTTTCCGGACGACGAAATTCCTTGAATTACGTCCAAAATGGAAAAAATTAGCCTTGTAAGGGTTACGGGAAAGTCGATTAAAATGGCAAATATTCTAGATTTAATCAAGTCATAACAATACTAAAGAAATAGAGTTTTTCGTAATTCAGTCACATTTTCCAATCTGCTTCTTATCCGATTTGGTATGGATGACATTGTCGCTACCGCATCAGGATAAAATAAAATTCGATTTTTTTTTATTGGAGAAGTGAAGATCCCGTCTTTAACGAAAATAATCACCAAAATTGTAATATGTACTAGTTTTAGTAGAAAAGTAGTATTTCCGGTGAATGAAAATAAAACTGTTGTTGTAAAACAGTTTATTTTCAACCAGGTATGTAATAACGTTATTTCTTATGTGTAAACCAGGTGGATGAAAGATACCTGCTTTTGAAACACACTTGACTTTACTGTTGTAGTAAAAACATTTAAAAATAATAAACCGTCATTAGAAAAAGGATAAAAATACTACAAACCTTTTGGTGTGCGTTGGAACCTGAGACAAAATACAAATTTGTCAAAATTGCACTTTTGCACAAAATTAACTATTTTTAAGATTGACCAGGGCCATCAACTGATAAAAGACTAAGACGGCATTTATCCATCGCTTTTTCAGTGTCACACCTAGGAGGACACTTAATTTATCTGCTCGGATGTTAGGCAGGCCACACTAGGCAATAATTCAATTTTCGTTAACTTGGACAGATTAAGATGGATGTCGCGTCATATAATAGATTAGAGCTGAACTCATCCAGCTGCAACGGGACCATTTAAAACGGTCAATTTGCCTTTATAACGTTCGCATTGGATCTTACAGCAATGTTGTTTTTTCCGGGAAAAACCATTTAATTCGGAAAGTAAGGTGGTTGCCTGGAACATATTTTAATTTAACGGAAAGATAAAACACAATTTATCCGGACACTCCCTTTTTAATTTAATGAAGTGGCGATTCGCCCCCGGTTCCGGATGATAATTTAAGGGCCCCGTTTTTTGTAATCAGTTATAAGCCTCCGCAATTTATTGACACACATAAATTGCGTGAATTAGGGCTTGTTTTTGATTTATCTGGAATAAATTATTACTCATAAGAACAAGATCAGTAATGTTATATTTTCGTGGCGTAAATCACGAATTAAATTGCCAGCTTTGTTAATCTAAAACGAACCGTCGAATCCATTACCGTTCTACTCGGAACCAATTAGTTGAGCCATTTTCCAAAAACGGCTTTCCGGGATTATTAAAATAAAATTTCATTATTGTTTATGTTGCATATTTACACTTAGAAAGTTGAGGCGGAGTCATAAATTAGGCGCCGGATGTACGTACGATGAGAAGTTTTGGGTGAAATTTCGGGGTTATTTCCTCACTAAAATGACTGCAATTCCAATTTTTGATTGAATGGCATACACCTAATATATCGTGCAAATTTCTGGAATTTACTATCCTAACTTATATTGGATCAGGATTAAATCATCCAATCAGAACAAAACCGAATGTATCTACAGCACTAAGGCCATAAAACAGTTTTAAATAACCCAATAAATCCTCGCAGCAAAGTTCCATGAGCGGTTTTCATTGCAGGAAATCATTTATTGTCTCGTTTTGTTCTGGCTAGAGTACGGTCATTTGTTTTAGCTGGAATTATTAAGGCGGACAAATTATCAATTTGTATCTCGCCCACTATTCCAAAACGGAGAAGTAATTAGTTCGATCATGAAACAGTATTTGGTAGAAATTACAACCGCGAAAAAAAATTTGAATCAAACGCGTCCCGGTGGAAAATGTTTGTTTTCCCTCTTTGCTACATTTCCGCTGTAAGGGAACGTGACGTGAAAGTAAAACGTGTACAAAGCATTACCCTCTATATCTAACTGTAACCGCAGTCGCATACATTTCCCAGTCTTTGAATGGACCGTTCGTTACTTCTACCTTGTACGACAACTTCAATTTGTGTATACACGAAGCGATTTAAGTAGAATATATTAAATAGAGCCTTTTTGTCACTTTGTTCGGTGTTAATTTGATCCAAAGTTTAATTTGTTAAAAGCTTCATTCATGTTATATACAAATATCCAGAAAAGCCAATAAACCAGTCAATAGTTAGTAAAATTTAAAGGAAGTTTTGAGATACGGGTTCTGTAGAAAATATGTCAAAAATAGATTGTCAAAAATTTATAATTTTTTGATAAGTGTGGCACATCATTAGTTTTGGAAGGTCTGTGTGTGGATGTTGATGATGGTATCTAAAAAACGAAACGTCGGGGCTGAAAACTAAAACTATTTTCATGTGCAATGATTTTCCAAAATAATCAATAATAAAGTGGTAAAAATAGAAAAGAAATTTGACTTTTTCGGTTTTTGTCGGATATCTCCGAAAGTAATGAAAATTTTGGAATTTTTTTTTAACAAATTATTTAGCAATACAATGCGCAGCTATAGTTTCTGTATAACACTTGCCTAAGTCTCTAGAAGCAAAAAAACAGATACACTATTTGTTCATTATTTCATTCAGTTCATTATATATTATTTTTTCATTAGTAGCATAATTCCTATGATTAATACAAATATGATGTTAATATGTGAAAAATATATTATTTATGAAAAAAAAGTATTCTAAATTATATGAGTTGCGAAAGACACGACTTTACACTTGGTTGTAGGTAAAGTCAGTCACACGTGCTCTAAGGCATTTTACGCACTCATGGAATTACAACTTTTTCCATATCGTGCGTAAAATGTTTCTTACAGCACTAGTTATTTAAAATACTATTTCTGTTATAGATATCAAGTGTGGTTTTGAGGGGTGATTTCTTTACAAAATTTGATAATAAACAATACTAACACATTAACTTGCTTTTTCTTCTAAACATTTGAAAGCAAAAATTATTTTGTTGAATTTGTTATCTCATGTTTGACGACAGAAAAAGATTCTATAGGAGATAGGACATTGATTTGGAAGCTGGAATCCAGTTTAAACATTATTTTTAATATCCTATGCAAATTTGTCTTATCTAGAAAGCATTTTAGTGCACCGCTGTCAACCGATATTTGCTCATTATGACGACCAGGTCAATAAACGTGCATACCATGTAATTATGCGTTTCTGGCCAAACATTTGCATACAAATATGAACGTTTTCATAAAAGGGTAATGGAAAATTGCTGTTGGAGAGTGTAATTGTTCAAACGGAAAGCCACATTTATATTAACCAGTAAAAGTGCAAATTAATGTTTCAGTTCATATCGTAACTGTTAAAGATGATTTTTTCCAACTTTTTGTGTAGTATTTGTAAAATTTGAATAAGACCAGAGTAGTTGGCAAAAACCATAGTGACCCAAAGAGGAAACAGTATTAGTCGGACAAAAACCAGAAGAGCAAAATTATTAAAACAAGAAGTGACAGAAAAATATACCAAAAATTAAACAAACGTTCAAGCTGAAGGTTCTATTTTCATTTGAAAGATTGAAATCCACTTCTCATGATGATACTGAAATAGAAGATTAATCATAAACAATCTCGCTTTATTTGAATTCGAAGATAGGCATAACAATCCTGGCGAGAGACAATAACTGTGAGTGCCGGTTAATTGAGCCACCCTTCAAACCTGGTGCGAAATGAAAACGTGTTCAAGCAAACCTAATGTATATAATATAGATTTATGATCTTAAAGTCTGTACGGGCTTTCCTATAACGCCCTGTCACCTCTATTAATCTTTCATTGAGGCAACGTGGAGGAGTGTAGTGTTGCCGGATAAATTGCCATTTATCGTGTACGAATTCAAGTCGCGGACTTTCTCCGAAAGAAAACTCCGATTTGATGAAATATGACCGCGAGACTCGGAATAATAAAATACCGAGTTCAATAAAATGATAATTTTCGAGAGATTATTATTTATCGCCGACTGGTTATGATAAAACGCGTACGCACTGGTAAATTTTGAACAGATTTGATTTAATCAACAGAGCGGGTGCCGCTAAAATTGCAAAATCGACCGAGCATAGCATCTGTTTGCGCCAAATTAAGGCCGTTTAACTAACTATTTTGCATATTCAATTATCGTTGTTACAGTTCCGAAAGCAAACTTGCTCCGCGATTACTTATTTGCTAATTCCGAATTATGGCACCCACA
The DNA here is from genome assembly GCF_016097725.1 of Ips typographus. Lineage (NCBI taxonomy): Eukaryota > Metazoa > Arthropoda > Insecta > Coleoptera > Curculionidae > Ips > Ips typographus. The sequence goes on from NC_138427.1 coordinate 12,115,568, forward strand.
TAAAATTAGCTTTAAAACAAACTACTGTCTGGTGTTAATGAAGAAAAGTCAAACTTGAGTCCTTTATCAAGAAAACAAAGTTAAAATGTTACCTCTTCTTCGTGAAACACCCTGTATATCAAAAACTTAGCAGCTCAACTAACTAGTATTTAATTTTCTTCATCACCCTATACAGAAACAGAACTGTTTATCCCGAACATACTGTATATTTTTTATTTTTTTCAGTCAGCTTGTTTCCTTATTTAAATTAATACTTGAAAAATTCAACACGTCAATATTACACTATGCGTATAGCGTATACAGGAGCATAATTAATATAATATAGAGCTACAGCATATTCCTGACATAAAAATATACGAATATGCTGTAGCTCTATGTCTCATTACTTATGGTCCACTCTGTATGTATTTTGTTTTTTTTTTTAATACTTGATACGTCATGATATAAAACATCTGCAAAAACAGTATTTATGTTAAGTAAATTTCGTTTCACTGATAAAAGAATAGCACACATAATATGGGACCTACACGTGACTTAAAATGACAGTTCAAAGCTACTGCCTTAATTCGAGTCGCACATTTGTTAACTGGGGAATGGCCAAAAACCTCCCGAGATATTGACTTAAGCCACACTTCCTTATGTTAAAACAAACCAAAAAAAAAAATATTGATTAATTGGGGACTAGTTGAAAATTTCATTTTTTTGCACGCGCTTCTTTTCCACCCTGTATAGTACAATGGCGGTGCATTTAAGTCAGAGTTTTTTCCACCAACCAAAAGCCAATAAATTAAGCTCAATAATAGTCCAAACTCAATCAAAATCTGTCGTTTCGTTTAGAAATGGCAAATTTTCTAAAAATTATGTATAACTAACTAAACGATGTATAACTGTTGAATTAACTTTACATCATCCTTAATTTGATTTTTCTCACCCTTTATTAAACCAAAGTTGAACGTAAAATTGATCAGTCGACTCTAAAGAGTTGTAGGTATCTTTAAGAGTTTTCATCGTCGAAATTTATCTCCCCAATCAAACCTTTTCGCGCTTCATTTATCACTTCGGCTTTATCTCGCGCTCCATTTCGCTTCCTTTTTAAAATCGGCGCGTCAAGGAAGCTCGCGATTGCGGCTTCTTACAGGAAAAATCCTAATATTTACCCTTCTTCATGTAGGTCTATATTTTGTATCAAAGATAGATCTACATTGAAAAATATGAGGTTAATTTACCAGCAAGAGAAAATTTGTTACAAGCATTTTAGCTTTTAGTCTTTAGTTTTTAGTTATCTTTTATTTTCTTTTGCTTCGTTTTCTGAAAACGAGTCTAAGTGACTGTTCAGATTTGTTTCATATGGAAAAACTTCTACACTGTGTTTACTTAAACCACCCTTTTTCCGGTGTTACAACTGCGCAAAGAATAATAACATACTTACTACTCATAGTAGGGCTAAAGAGGAAACTCCTGAAAACCTGCTTTAGAAACGAATTCTTGAAGTTGGAGGAGGACCTGCAAATGGTACTTACCAAGTCCAAATCTAAAATTTACGTTTACTTTTAATGATCATCTACAAATGCTTGTAAACGATCCACAAATTTATTACAATCACATTGACTTGACAACACATTCGATCGAAAACAAGACCGTGATTGTATTTACTAAAAACGGAAATTGGATCCATGAATATCTTATTCCAGAATGGCAATATGTTCTTGAATCGGGCTTGGTGATAGTTTATGTATTCATTTCATGTTGCAGAATTTCCGATCGGGTTTTTAATGGTCCTAGACGGGTTAGAAAATATTTTCCACAGTTTCGTTCTGGAAACAGTGATAGATTCCCTCCCGGTCGCGTATTCATAGGGGTAGTTTTATGTCGTTGCAAATCTCGTAAAAATACACACACCCGCTTGTTTGTTGGACACGTATTCTTGTCACCTGCACAATGCCACACACATTTCAGCTAATAAATTTCAGGTGCGTGTCAGAGAAGATAAAACTTTAAACAAAGGCCCCAGGAAAAATGGCCCAAGAGTTATAGCTTGGGGTAAATCTTTCGACCTTTAGGTAAATTATTATTTAGGCTTGGAGCTCGCCCCTATTGGATTCTCATTTTTCGGGCTTAGCCTTTTATTGATACAAACAGTCCGGCTTTAAAGGGTGGATTGATCAAAAAGAATGTTACCATTCGATAGATTGAGACTGTAATTTATGGTAAGCAAAAAGGAAAAAAATTAACTACAAATCAGAAAGTTTTTGCTCGACTCTAAATTGCTTTTCCTTCGTTCAAAAAGATATTCGTTTCCAAGGTACAAAACCTTTTCTCGCAATAAAAACATCGTTAAGACCGTAAGCAGCTTACCCCCATATTTTTTGCGCTGTTTTATTGATAAAAACCCTTCCGAGGTTCGCGGGGGTAACATTAGAAAATAACCGTTTATTGTCGCATAAAACAGACTGCCCTAAACTTTTCAACAAAGACCTTCAAGAACTCATTGTACGCGCAAAGATATATGTATTGTTGTAAGAACTTGAAGGCGAGACATTAATTTCGGCAACAATGGAACGTTGCCAGAATGTGAGGGAAAATAGCTGATGGGGTTTTCGGAAATGGTCGCGTTGAATGGACGCCCGAAACCGAAGAAAATTGAAAAATGACGGCCTTTTTAATAAAAAAAAATTCTTAGTATTTTACTATGAAATAGTTCAATCAAATCAATACACCCCAAGTTCGTGGAATTATATCTAATATCTACAGTGTGTCCATAAAGTATGGAATAAATTCTATTCAAATTTAGGGAGTTATATTTAAATGCGCATTTTTTTAGAAAAAAATTAGATATACAGGGTGTCCCAAAATTGAGATATGACCTTCCAGTTGACATTTTCAAATAAGAATTTCTATTTTTTATTGCATTTATGGATTCTACGTAACATTCTGGGTTTATGTCGATATACAGCTTTTTACGAAAAAATAACTTCCATCGTACACATCGGGCTGGTGTTTAATAACAAATATCCAGAAAAGTCAATAAACAAGTCAGTAGTTAGTGAAATTGAAAGGGTGTTTTGAGATACGGCTTCTGTAGAAAATAAGTCAAAAAATGGACGTCCTGCGATTAACGAAGATGAAAAACTAAATATTTTATTATCTGTGGAAGAAAATCCACATATTAGCATTCGTCATGTTTCCCGCGTTATGATATCCCTTGTTACCTCAGCAGGATGGTGCATCCCCGCATTATGCAATAAACTAGACAATATCTAAACAAAGTAGCATTTTCCAACACATGGTTTGGAAGGCGCAGATCAATTGGATGGCCTCCAAGATTACCTGATCTCAACCCTTAGCATTTTTTGTGGAGCCATTTCAAAAATTTTGTTCATTAAACTAAACCTGAACCAATTGACGACTTGAAAATTAGAATTAGAAGAGAGTGTGCTAACTTTAGTCAAGAAACCATAAATATGGTCCAGCGTGAATTTATCGATCGTTAGGGATAATGCCAGGCACAATAAAGGTTTCAGTTTGAACATTTAAGTAACTAAATAATTATTGTTTTTTGTTATTAAACACTATTTTCAATAAAACATGTTATAATTTTTCAACTGTCATTTTCTCAAAAACAGCTGAATATCGACATAGGATATGCTACACGAAAAATCGATAATTGCAATAAAAAATGTCAACTCGAAGGTTATATCTCAATTTTGGGACACCCTGTATATTTATTTTTTTTCTCAAAAAATACGTATTTAAAATTTGTCTGAAAGATAATTCCCTGAATTGTAATCGAATTTATTCCATACTTTGTGGACACATTGTATATGCACTGAACAAGAGTTATGCCTAAGCTGGATTTTAAGTTGAACGCAGTTCTTGACAGTTAAGTTTCTGGAAAACTTTCCGGAAAGAGTTTGTTCGTGTCAGAGTATCTGGTTTATAAACCGTTATAGCGTCTGAGTTTAATTAAAAATACAAACAACAAAAACTCAGAACAACTCTACTTAGTATGAAACACCATAATAACTAGCGATAAAAAAAGCAACATTATAGGATTCATTCTAAGCGGTCTATGGTTTCGAATCAATTTAAATAGAAAAGTCGATTGCTCGGGGACGGAATTACCCTGTCCCTATCCCTACGATTTTAGTTCCGCAAATCCATTTTCCAAGGCGCAAATCCCTATTTTTATGCCGAGAAGTGACGATTTTCCAAGCCATATGACTTCATAGGATCGGGGGGCAGCAATACTCTTTTCGTTTGCGGCAACTGCATTTTTCGGTCCGAAAATATGCTCTTTGCGCCACCCCTCCTCCACCCGTCAAATCTCTGGAGATATTTTTATTAGGAGTCGAATGCTAAATGAAGCGAATCCACTTTCCTAGAATGGGATTCGCGTTTGACAGGTCGATTGGATTTTATTCCGCATTTTGAATGATATCTTTTGAGCGTCTAGTTTAGTCGCAATTTTTATTTAGTTACTTTTTTAAGAAACCATCTCATAGAATAAAGAAGAAACCAAACAAGTAAGTAACTAAATTTTCTAATAAAAGTGAGCTTTTAGTGAAACTTGATACAGTTTTCTAGATGTAACCTAAACCATATTCAAATACCAAAGCGGTTTGAACCGATTTTTAATTAATTAGAACAAATTCTAGTTCTAATTAATTAAAAATCTGAGGTTCTATTATTTTTTTTATTGAAAACATAAACTAAGTTTACTGGAGTAGAAAATTTACCTACGCTTCAATATTAATCCATGCAAGAATACACTAGGCTTGAACTCCCGAGTAGACAATGGGTTTAACATTATGTAAATTAGTTTCCAGTAAACTCTGCGAATAAATCGGCTAATTTATTAGCGACACAATGGGGTAAATTCGTGCATTTGTCCCTTTGTGTTCGCGTTTTGTTGTTCGGCCCAAAATTGCGCTCCGACTAGTAAACGGTTAGGATAGGTAAGGTCCGACGGTAATTGTTTGTTAACTTAATTTACAATCGAATTATCCGGTTCAAATCCATCCAAAAAAGGCAACAAACTAGGTGTGGAAAACATCGAAATAGCAGGTAGTTTCCAATCTTGGGCGGTTTCCAATATGTTCTGGAAAAGGGGAGCGCCCTAAGGCTAAAAGCACACGCAACGACAATGAAATTCATATCCTGGGGCTGTGGTTATATTTAATCTTCCTCGGCCTGAGCAAATTGAAATGAAGTGTCCATATAATGCAGATAAGTGAAAATATGGATTGGGCGGTAACTCTAATCAATAGAGGAGACCAAGGGAGCCGACATAAATTTCAAGGGTTAATTGGACGGTTTTGACCGAATGATGAAGGGCCACTAGTTCAAGTGTTATCAATGGTCTCAAATAGGTAGAAATTTTATTGATTCAGGAAATATTGTATCAACTTTCGATTACACAACAGAAAAATGTTGTTCACCAGCTAAGAAATAAAAAAAACAAATTATCCAGCATCAATAAACCTGATTATAAGGAATATTTCAAATTAAGTCGCTTATTAAAAAATTCTCTGGATGAACTAAAAATCCTCAATTTACCTCACAATTTTATTAAATTTCCTTTCTATGGCCCTTAAAAAGGTCTTAATAATAATCTCCAAAACGTGCTCGGTTTAATCTTTATTGATACAAATTTGCTGTGATCGAAGCGACTAAAACTCAAATCTTTCCCCGCAAAATTGAGGAGTTAATAAAGTTCAAATAGTTGTACAGTTCTTAAAGAAAATACCTCCGAGGGAGAATGATTTATTTGTCGTCTTCGCCCAATTTTAGTTGAAATTAAATATTATTCTTTATGTGTGATTTAATTAATTTCTTTAGATTGCTAACGGGTAAGTTAATCCTTAAATCCAAGCTTTTCAGGTATATAAATTGATTAATTTAACGAATTACTTCCAGTTGGTAGTAACCTGACGAAAGGTTTTTGTACTTAAAATAAAGTAACAAACAAGTGAATGCACATCGAGAGAGAAAGTAATTATAGGTGAAAAGAAGTCATCAACTATATCCAGTCCGATTACACGTTGGGGTCCCTAATTGGTTTTCATTATAAAATTAAATTTCCTGATGGAATGTTTCGGACGTTTTGGCATAGTGTCGAACAAAGTTTTGGGTCATCGATGATTTGTAACTTGTCAGAGTATCACATTGACGAAGGTCTCACCTCCGAATTCTCAAAAGTGTTGAGGAAAAATTGTAATACTCTATTAAACTTGATAGTGCTGGTGCTTGTTTAATATTAACTCTATATTATATACAAGGGCTTAAACTGGCAGCTTCTACTCTAATTAACAACATAATTGTTACTATCAGCTATTCACACTACGCGTTCATTAACTAAAAGATATAGCTAAACCATAATTGCTCATTAACTATACATGGCAGCTTCCAACATACTGCCACCTGCATAAGTTGTTAAGAGGAAATTACCTCAGATTTCAGCTCTCTTTGTTGCATATCCTTTAAAATGAAAATTCCAATTATTAAACCTAGAACGTGTTTAAGTTTTGAAGGGCTAGAAAATAGTTTTTCAGGCACAATCTACACGTTATCCATGCACAGCTCAAAACTGCCTGGATCGTTATAAATTTCCATCAATAAAGATTTAATGGAGCTGGCTGGCCCATTATTAATAAAACGGCTTTTTTAAAGCGTCCCTAAATTTAATAAATCGAGGCAAATGGGGCCATCTATAATGGAGAAGGAATTTTTATTTAGAGCATTTTTTCATACTGCTAGTATATAGTGACAGTAGGTCGTGTTTTGATTTCGTTTATCATTGTCTGAGTAAATAACTGCAAAACGTTTATTGCTTTTTTGATTAAACCAGACATTAGCTAATATTTTAACATTTTCACTAAATGGAAAGCAATTAGTTTGTTTTACCTACCAGGGCTAAGTAATGGTATGAATTTTGAATTTTGCACTTTTTACCAAAACTGTAATTTTTTGTATTTTTGATAGGTTGTAACTTTTTTATTTGAACTCCTATCAATTTTGCTAAACCGCTATTAGAAAAAAGATAAAAAATACTACAAAATGAGCCAAAACTCGCCTCTCTAGATCCTCACCAGGAGGCCAAAAAAAAATTTGAAAATTTTTCGTCGCTTGTTTTCTGACAGTCTGACAGCTCCAAAAGACTCAGTATGATGCACTACTTGCATTCTGACTGTAACCTTATTTGCCCTCTCTGAATTTGTATTTTTTAAATAATACGAATTTCTATTCGTGACAATATCAACATATCAAACCAAGCCACTTGACCTCACTCTAATGTATCCCAATATGCCTAGCACTAAACTATTAATTAACCAACATACAGCCCTACATAATATTCTAATTGTGCGTAATCCCTTTCCGAGACTATACCCCTTAACTTTTAGGGTTTGCAATTACATCAGGACCGAAAGGCCACATTAAAATCATCTGTAATATGAATTAAACATTCCATAACTAAATAACGTGAACCTTTGTGATGCTTATAAGCCCCTTTAATGTAAAGCTAATATTACATTATCCGTGTTAATGCGGTTATTGTTATTGGAACGTTTCCCAGTTTCACCAAATTGCAATTGGGTAATTTTTTCCAAAAATTAACCACATTGTCTTGGTGAAAGAGTATTTTAGCAGGCAATAAACAACAAGGAAATATGGGCATTGAAAGGCATTAATAAAGGCCGAAAAACACATCGAAACACAGGACTATAGACGCGGACAGAATTGATGGTCTATAATGCTTCCTAATTTACTGTTCGGAAACTTTCTAGCGGCTTAAAAATGAACGAAATTAAAATTAATGGCTTCGTTACCGAACCCAACGCTTTTCCACGCAGCTTCGATTGGATTTCCCGCAATCCACTTCATCGGAGCATAAAAGTTATTCGAAAAGGATTTTCCGAAATTGTTGCAAGCAAGTGACGGTTAATGTGTAAATTCAGAAATCTTAAGCAAAGTGAAAATAAAAGAAAATATTAAATGTTATTTCAATTAACGCCAGGAAAATCCTCTGGTTGATTTTTTAAGCTATTATTTTCCTTCAATTACCCTACAAGGTTCCACACTCCAGTCAATTTTCATTTCAATTATTTTTAACCTTAATCCCTAAATCGCTTTCTGAAAGTAAACCATATAGAGATAACAATAAAGTTAATTGTATCAGCATTATTCTAGCCATACCTGATTTGATATTACTACCATTGTTCTAGGTCTAACCATTCAAGATGTCGCCACCCATCATCATCATCATACCGCACCCTCTATTGACGTAATGTACCCGACCTGGATCATTCTGACGTTCGTTGTCGTAATAATATGGGGGAGGGCAAATGGGGGCAATAAACAATGCCCCGATCCGGCCGTCAACCCATCTTGTCACTGCTACGATTTTGAAAACGGGATCTATCTGGAATGTCCCGCAGCCACTGCCCAAACCCTCAAAAACCTTCTGGAATCCGTCAACGTATCGGTACAGTCGCTTTCGATCTACGAGCCCGACAAAGCTATGGTAATTTCCTATAAAAAATACTTAGTACAGCATTTACAGGTCTATAAAGATCATTACGTTTATCGTGACTTTGGGGGTACTTGAAAAGTTCAATTTCTTCATCCTCCTGCAAAAATACGTTACAATAAAAAATTTGTACGAAGTCGTTAGTCCTATTTAAGCATTTTATAATACTTTCGAATCCAGAAAAGACCTCTTGTAGTGAAAACTTTTGACCTAGTGCTCTACGCCTGTAATCACAAATGTTGATCTTAAAAGAATTTTTGTTACAGATAAAATTGCCAAAAAACCTCTTTCCCGAATCAGCAATAATCCGCCATATTCAAATATCGCAATCAAACCTGGAAGAGCTGCACGACGAATCGTTGCAACCGTTAAAGCCGTACCTGGAAAGTTTCAGTCTGGTATCGGCCAAACTGAAGGAAATTCCACAAAAGGCGTTCAAAGGTCTGGCCAAATTGATCGCCTTGGACTTGGAGGACAATCAGATAACCGAAATTCCCAGCTACACTTTTTACGGTTTGAAATTGAACAAGCTCAGCTTGAAAGCTAATAAATTACTCAGCGTAAGTAAGGGCACCTTTTAATTTCCTGCAATGCAATTCTCGAATTTCGATTTGCCTAGTTTACTGGACTCTTTAAGCAAAAAATATGATACTGAATTTAGTATTAATTTTTTTAAAATGCCATATCCATCTAAGTGGACATTCATTTCAGAATAGTTATTTGAAATTCAAAAAGAGTCAAGGGTAATTCAGAATAGTCATTTGAAATTCAGAAATTGTTAATTGCAATTCAGAAAGTATTCAGTTTAATTTTTAACCTAAATTTTCTTCCTTTTTTCATAACATCATTGTATTATAAAGTATATTAATGTATTAAAGTGCCTTGGAGCTTTGGTAATTTTATCCATGCACAAATTACCTACTACAATAATATAACCATACTTACAATTGTTGGACAATGATGAGGGTAGCTTTCTGAACGGGTTGGCATTCGCGATTATTATAGTTAAAGAATGATTTACTATTTCATTAATTTACGAACCAGGTGCTGGTTGCAGAATTCGGGACGACTACACTTTGTGGCACGAGACGGAGTCTTCTGACTGTCTTCTACCGTCTGCCTTTGAATGTTCTGAATTTCATTTAATGATTTCTGAATTTAAGGTGATTTTTTCCGAATTGCACTTGATGGTTTCTGAATTGCAGTTTCTTATTCTCTCTCTTAATACATTTATTTTATTAAGTTGTTGAATAAAACTGAGATAGTCATTCCCTAGCTCTATGTTTTCTCATGCAAACACTGAAACCATTAGAAGGTTGAATGTATAAAATAACAAACTGCATTTCGTAAAAAATAACAATGCAACCAAGCAGATAAAACTCCGTCCCTAACAGAAATAATTTATTTAAATGATTCCCTTAAACTAAACAAAAATCATAGTAAACTGCACTATGTATAGAACAGATTATTTAGAGAAAAAATATTTGATTTTTAGGCTACCGATTACTCGTTTGCCGGATTGGAAACAACACTGCTGGAACTGGACATATCCGAAAATAAACTGCGATCGTTCCCCATGAACGCGCTAAGACGTCTGGAACGACTCCGGCATTTACGTTTATCCTGGAACGAAATTAGTTCCATTTCCTTTGACACCTACTCGGAACTGAACTCTTTGCACTACTTGGACCTCAGCTTTAACTTCTTTCAAATCGTTAATGGAGAAACTTTCCAAGTATGTCCCTACATACAAACTTTGTCGTTGTATTACAACGCGATCGAGATGGTACAAGAGGAGACGTTCCACAAGTTGACTGAGCTGATCAATCTGGATTTAAGCCATAATAAAATTATAGTTCTGCATTCGAAAACGTTCAGACACAACCGGAAGCTGCGATCGATTGATTTAAGTCATAATCATTTGCATTACATAAGTGGAGTGTTTGCTTTCCTGCCTGGATTGAAAGAGCTGTTCCTGTCCGAGAATAATATATTGGAGATTCTGGATGACGCATTCACGAATTCCTCCAGTTTGTCGGTGATTTACGCTCAAGACAACGCTATAAGCCGTATAGAGCAAGGCGCGTTCGTAACGTTGGCCAGCTTGTCGCAACTCCATTTAAGTTCCAATTTCGTTCCTTACTTACCGAGAAACGTTTTCGTCCAGAATTACAATTTAACTTCATTAAGTCTCGACAGCAACCGGCTGGTCGATTTAGAGCCAGGTACGTTCGGGAAAACGTCAGCTTTGCGAGAGATAAGACTGCAAAACAATAAAATCCAATCTATACACAAAGGCATATTTGATCCGCTACCCGAATTGCTTGAGTTGCACTTGCAGCACAATGAAATAACTACAATTGAAGAGGGCGCTTTCAGCACTTTGCAATGTTTGCAACATATAAATTTGCAGGGAAACGTCATCAGGGACTTAGGGGATGTGTTTTTGCACAGTTCCACTAGTTTAGTGTCCTTTCAGTTGGATAACAACGCCCTCGTCTCCCTACACAATGACACCCTGAAAGGACAATCTAGTGTTCAAATTATGTGGTTAGGACACAACAAATTAACTCGAATTGAACGTTCGGTGTTCATAGACTTGGAGCAAGTGCAGAAACTTTTTCTAAACAACAACAGTATAGGTTTTTTGGAAGATAGAGCGTTCGAAGCCATGCGTTCCTTAAAGTTCCTAGATTTAAACGGCAATCACGTGAAGCAAATTACTTTAGAAACTTTCGCAGAGTTGCACGATTTAGAGGAGTTGAATTTGTCGCACAATCTGATAGAGAGGATCGAGGGCAGAGCACTAATAAATTTAAAAAAGTTGAGGATACTGGATTTGTCGTTTAATCCGCTGGAAATTTTACACGATTCGATTTTCCAAGAGGGATTGCCTATTAGAGTCCTGAGCCTAGTTAACTGTTCCATTGCCAAGATAGGACCGGATGCTTTTCGCGGTTTGAACAATTTGAACGACTTAAACTTAGCCGACAATAAATTGTCGGTTCACGATTTACGACATCTTGATATTCCCGGTTTAAGAGTTTTAAAGTTGTCCCGTAACAATTTGAGTGATCTGGATGAAGAAGCTTTAAACGGACTACCATCATTGCAAGTAATCACTTTAGACAAGTGTTCAATCTCTAGTCTACCGGTAGGGGTATTCTCAAAGAATAAGAATTTAATGAAAATTGACTTGAGTGACAACCACTTAACGGGACTAAAACCAGGAATTTTTGCTCAACTAAACATACTCAAAGAACTGAAACTGAAATTCAACAACATGTCCCAAATCCCTTACCAAGCCTTGTCAAACATATCAACCATGGAAACGCTGTCACTAGCTCACAACAGTTTTGTTATCCTGGAAGCCTACCAACTAAACGGCATGTCCAACTTAAGACACTTGGATTTGAGTTACAACTCCATTTCGGGATTAACCGGTTTCAGTTCGACCAATCTCAACCAATTGTTATCTGTTGATTTGAGCGGGAACAAGTTGACCACGTTGCCTGCCAATTTTTTCCATCAGAGTCATCTTTTAAGACGCGTGGACCTTTCGGAAAATCAATTCACTCACATTCCCAACGCCGCTTTATCCGAAATTACCTTGCCAGGAATGGGATGGCTCAATATATCCGGCAATCCAATAGTAAACATGCACGAAATTATTGGATCTGTACGCAGTTATCCGTCTTTAGAAGAGGTAAGTTTGAATTAGATTTGAGTAAATATTTTCTAGTTTCAATTGGGGTCTTCCATGATTAATTTCATATTTAAAAAGATTTAATTATTTATTTTTTAAAAATACTCACTTTAATTTTGATAGAATAGTATTAATAACCTATACAGGGTGTCCCACAACGGACACCTATAGATATAAGGAAAACTACTGAAAGGAAAGTTACAGGTTTGTAGAAATGTACAAAAGAAAAAATTATGCTTTAGTGAGACAGACCTTTAATTGGAAAAACTTTTTCCAAAACAAACAAAAGACTATCCTTCTTGTAAAATAAAGTTACAGCTAAGTAACTTGCTTATTACCAAGTTGACGTGGAATTTCAATAGTGTTAGCAGTTATGATCGAAAAGGCGTGCTCCAATTAGGAAAATACAAACTTCCGAGTAAACTCTAGTAATGATAGTAAACTCGTTTTTAAATTAATTATTTGTTTTATTTCATTTTCTAAGAGTTTATATTGAACTTTTCAATAGATGCATTTACAACACAGCGACTTGATAGTCGTAACGAGCAAGGAATTCGAATTATTCCCCTCATTGCTCCACCTGCACCTAAGCTACAATAAAATCCTGAAAATATCACCGGGAGCGTTCAGTACACTCCACCAACTAATCTCCCTGGATTTGGGAGTAAATCAAATAGAAATCATACCGCAGGAACGTTTATACGGCTTGAGTGGTCTGCGAATTCTAAATGTGACCCACAATCGTCTGAAGGACCTGGACGAATTCCCCGAAGATTTGAAATCGTTGCAGATATTGGACGTGTCCTTTAACAAAATTAGCCGGTGCGTGCTTTTTTAACGCTCTACCAATCATGTGATGTATAATCGATTGCAGGCTGAAAAGTACAACTTTCCACTACCTCATCAATTTAGCTGAATTGTACCTGCACGGCAACTGGATTTCCTTCGTGTACACGGACGCTTTCAGTCAATTGAAAAGACTGAAAATTCTGGATTTGAGCCGAAACTATTTGGAACAAATACCGTTGGCTGCTTTGAAACCTTTGGAAACACAAATTCGAAACATACGAACGCAAGGTGATTCATTATAAAATGTTACTTTCAAAAATGAGAAAATCATGGTTCATTATATTGATTGTAATGACATAGGATGTTCATCAAAGATTGTTTTATTTGTATAAATAGAACATCATTTTCTAAATTAAGATCATCTGATATGAAGACTAGTTTCCAGCTCAGAAACAGGAAATGTCAAGTTTCATTATTATACATATTTCTCTGATTACTAGTTGGAGATTCCCTTTGCAAAACTAATCTGACAGACATTTTTAATTTGTTTTGCCTTTTTCCAGACAATCCTCTAGCATGCACTTGCGAGTCTGAAGAGTTATGGGAATGGTTCAAAGATCATCGTAAGCAGATGAAACACCTTGAAAATCAACAGTTGAAATGTCAAAGTCCTGAAAACCTTCACGGTAAGGTTTTCGTCGAACTGGACCCTGAACAGTTCTGCAACCAACCCATCGTGGTTAAACTTGGTATTCAAGACATCCAACCGTTTTCCGTGATTGTTTCGTGGCAGGCACGCAACCATTCCGGCCTGTTCGGCTACCAGTTGACTTACTATCCGGTCGACAACCAGGCCGAGGTAAGTCTAATAAATTCGTTCGAGTTGGTTTATCCAACGTGGGACAAAATATATTTCATCGAGGAGAAAAAAAGACACGTCAGCTCAGTGTCTTAAATCCTTACAAATACAACCTATTTTAAAGGCTTATCCAGGGCCGTTCGGGAAACGTGCTCTTTTACGGAAAAACAATTCAATCCGAAAGGAATATAAGTCCGAAGCAATCGTGCTCTTGTAGATAAGGATTTCTTTTATTTCATCCCGGAGGATGGGCCCGACAAGCAAATATTTCAAGCGAGCGCAGGAATAACCTCCCGGAAGTTGTTTTTACTGAGGCTGTCGATTTTGCCGGTTTTATACCGTAAAAATGTCGTTTCAACTGGGTCAAGGATCTAGTTTATGCGATTTTACAGATTGAAAACGTTTTCTCTAAATCTGATATTTATATTAGATCGTCCTTTTTTGTTTTGTTTGTTTGTTTTCTTTATCAGACAACAGTGGTGGAACAGATTTATTTTACTACCTAACCTAACTTGTTTGATTGTAGATCAGGGGAAAAATTCTAGATCAGTTTGCAAGATCCCAGAAACTCACTGACCTTTTCCCAGGAACCAAATATAAAATCTGCATTCTGGCTTTGGGTAGCTGGATGTCGTCCAGACGACGCGCCACCACAGAATCCAAACTATCCAGGAAATCACCCAGAAGCAATCACACTGGCTTCCATAGTAACGATGGCTTCGAGATGCTTAAAACTGAAACTTTGCCCCTACTGATCGATTCGTCTACTAGCAAATGTTCTGAGGTGGTTGTGACAGGTTTGTCAACTGTTTCACCTCTAAAGTGCGTGTCGTTATCAGGTTGGTACACTTGGTGAACCTGATTTAAGTTCACTGCAAGACCACGCCATTGGCACTCAATCGATTTTAACTAGAAGACTGGGACTGATTGTGGGCTGCTGCTTGGGATTTGTCGTGTTCATTCTTTTAGTTTCAATACTGGGTTATCTCAAAGTAAGTTTAACAGGACTGGCAAAAGGACTGTATTATTACTGGGTGTGTTGCAGGTTAAAAAACAGAGGCGTGCGTTAAAACGCGACCAACCAACTGCCCCACCCGATTACATGTCTTATCGACACTTTTCGATTCAGAGCGGTGAACACGCAGATCGATCAGGACATCCACAATTTATCACCGATATCAGTAATAAAACATCGCTCAATTAGTTTGTTTCCCACTCTATTGTAAATAATACATTAACAAAACCCGAAACATCGATATATCACATATAGGCTAGAGCAATAAGAGCACTTTGAGTAAACTAGTGACAACACTGCCGGAAAAATCATTTGAGTTAGCTACTATTGGTTTTGTAAAAATTCAATAATCCACATAATAAAAGTAAATATATATGTTAACAAAACTAACAATTATTAGGTATGTACTACATATTAATATCTGGAATACACAGGGCAACTAGGTATTGAAACTTTTTTTATATAGACCAATTATTGCGTTAATTGTTGTTAATAAGTTTTATATATTAAAATGTACATACTTCCTTAGGAGACTAATAAAGGAGAAGTTAAGATATTTCGTTTTTCTTGTTCTGTCCGTTAGACGTGGAGAAGCGGATATCACGTGATTACTCTCTGAGTCTGTTAAGTAGTAGTAACGTGACTGTGTATCCATGCATCCATATTCAAGTGCATTTGCGTAAATCACAGAATTGTGATTGGTCAAGAAAAAGCAACAAGCTGATTTTTTTTATCAATCATAAACTACTCACAATGCTAAGATATACGCAAATACTGCATTATTTGTAGACTAAGAAGGACAGTAAGTGATAATAGAAGCTGTTTTAAGAAGATTAATTACGAAAATTTCATCATAACCAAAGAAGTTTCTAATTTAATTGACTGTTGATATCTCTGAGATAGGTTGCGATAACTATAAAACTTTGACTGTTGTTATAGTACATTTTTTAGCATAAAAGTCACTTTAAACGTTATCAGACCATAATTATTATTTAGTTTAGTACAGCATTTGCGTAAATCTGCTTACAGTATATTTGATTGGTAAAAAAAGCAGTTTTCAACCTGATGCTTTTTTTTAACAGACTTACACCCTAACTTCACTTTGAAGGAAACTAATGAAAGAAGTGAAAACATGTCAAAGACTCGTTCCATGTTACTTTTCTGGGGAGTTTCCTATTTAACAATGACGAGTTGGAACATGAAAAGCGAAACCAAAAGCAAGAATCGAGTAATGGCGTCATTAGGCAAAGTATTAATTCCTCAAAAGACGAATGTCAGCCGACGCGGGACCAAAAACCAGCAAAGAATAGTAATTTACCAGAACTCCCATTAAAGTCGAATTAAGATTCGCATCTAACAGACAATAGGGATCCTTCTTTGATACTTTTCTTTTGCATAAAAAATATCTCACGGGAAAACCAGAAATGTTCCGGTTGTGGTTCTAACCGGTTTAGAGGATTTTTTCGCGACAAATTAGAGGCATAGACAATAAAGTAAATTGTTTCCTGTTTCCTAAAAACAATGGTGATTCAGGACCGGAAAGTTCAGGACTCGTACGATTTAATTTATCTTAATGACAGAAATATGGAAAAGCGTCCCTAAAATTCCAGGCGTTCCAGAATTCGTTTTGTTCTAGGTTTTCACACAAACTTTGGCATTCCCTTGTATTGTGTTACTGGTTTTGACCAAAAACCAACCTACGTATTGGATTACATAATAAATGTTTAGTGACACGAAACTTTGGCAATTTAGACAAAAAAATTCATCGTGAATAGGCAAGGAAATTTTATAATATAAAAAAAGTTTTTCATATAATTTTAAGTTTACTACTTCCGTCAGTTTAATTTGTCCTTTCCACTGCTTCCGCGATATGACTTTGATGCATTTCGGCTTTTGAATATGCTCGCTATAATGGAAAACTTTCTGGCGCAGCTCCCATTCTTATCGCTTCAAGTTTCTAAACGTTGCCCGTTCTGAAATAGACGCTTCATTACCGTTATCTCCTGGATTTTTAACTTTACAAAAGTTTTTTTTTCCTACTCCTGTCACACGATATAATTAGTTTAGCAAACTTTGAGGAAAAATTCTCAGATTACACACAATCAATAAAATCGATAAACAAAATGGTTTACAATACACTCAGTTATACGGGTTTCCAAGGACTCGTTTTCTTCAGTTAAAATAACAGAAAAACTGTCACTTTTCTTCTATTTTTTTAAAGATGGCAGGTGTCCAGCAGGTGACAGCAAGAAATTTCATTTAAACCTTTTACCTGGGTATAATTTTCTTTAAAAAATTACAACTAACCGAGATATTGACCGAGAAATAAAGCAGTGCACGTAAGAAATAGAGCAGATGTTATAATTTGACTTGGTTCCTATGAAGGTTTGTTCAAATGTCAAAATGTAGCTTGTAATTTCAGCTTTCTTTTATCTCAAAACAATTTTTTTTCAAAATGACCGAAATACAGCAGTGCAATTACTGTACTAGAAATAGTGAAGGTGTCACAATTTGACAGCCACTAATTTGGTTCCTATGATAGTTAGGAGGTTTGTTTAAACGTCAAAATGTAGCTCGTAATTTTGGCATTATTTTACCTTGGCACAATTTTCTTTAAAAATCACAAATAACTGAGACATTTGATGTGAAATAGTATCACAACTTGACAGCTCCCAATTTAGTACTTGCGACAGCTAGGAGGCTCGTTCAAGTGTCAAAATGTAGCCCAAAACTTTCGCTTTTTTTCTTCAAGAGAAAGTTTTATACGAAAATACTCTAATACCTGAGAAAACCGGTTTAGAACAATGTTGTGCACTAAAAATTACTTACTTATTACCTTCCACAGATTTTTAAAGTATAGTGCGTTCCTGATTAACTAGAACTGTTTCAAAAAGGGTGGTTTCCCCAGTTAGTCCCCAGGTAAATATTCTTTCCTCAGAAGAAATCCCCCGGAAAAAATCTGTCCAAAGAAGAAAAATTGGCAACTCAAAGAAGACAACTATTGCAAATCAATGATCTAGACAAAGATGGAAATAAGCTCTGTAAGTGATCAAAACGGAGGTGACGTTAGTTTAATATATGGCCACGTGACCACTTCCACGAGTCTGATTACAGTCTTGTGATCCTGTCAAAAGACGTCTCATTGGGTTTGACACACTGACATATGTCACTTGTCACCTTTGTCTATAGCATTTACTTGCAATAGATCTCTCTTCTCATCAAAGGATTCCTATGATGAGTTTGAGATTTTCATACTTTCCAGCTAGTTAAAGAACTAATTTGTTTTTAATTTCGTTAAGGCATGTAGAAATAATGTGACATCACAATGACGTATTTTGTGTCGACTGTCAATTTACGTCACTATGACGTCACAGTTTGGGGCCTTTGTGACATTCCGTTTTTTTTGGCTCAAACAACCGAAACTAATTTTAAGACCAGCTTACGAAAAACGTGATATAGATTTTCTAAAGAGACAAAACAATCCGGGTAATTAAAGTAAATTCGGAATTCCGAAAGCAAAAGGAATCGTCAGCCTTTTTGATACAAAATCTTTAAGGGAAATTTAATAAAACAAATTTCGTTTCTAAACCTTTTAATGGGGCTCTTATAAATTGGGGACGGACGGCAATCCCTTTCAGGCACTTGTGCTCGTGTGACGTGAATATAGATGAAAGACATTACATAATCTCGCCCGTTCGTTTATCCTGGTTTACATTATGTCATTTTTATTAGTGTTTAGTCTTGTATGTAGTTTGCACTGACAGGAAATTGGATCATAAAACTACAAGACAAGTACAAAACATTTATTGGATTACAAAAATTATTTAGTGGTGGTTTCCAAATTGTCAGATTTTCCCATTTTACTCATTTTGTCTTTGATTTTTGTTACAGCTTCCTTCTGCTTCTCCTTGATTCTGTCAATAGTTTTTGGTATGATTTTGTCATTGTTGTTAGAGTTGACGTCATTTATTAACGAGGTTGGAGTGGTGGTAGATGACGTCACTAAAACCAGCACCGTACTTGATTTAGGTGATGGTGTTTCAGTGGTTGCCCCTAATAAATTTGAGTCGGCCAATCTGGACTTTAACTTTAGATCGGTTCGGTCCTGCAAATTCTCTCTCACTGCATTTGTTTTAAGCTGGGCTTTGGCATTAGCATTCCGGACTTTCTCCATCAATTCTTCCTGCTTACTTTTAAATTTCTCCATCAAATTAGGCTTGTCGTCGTGGAAATTCGCCCTGGATTTAAGCAGCGGCTTTCCCGACATTTTCGTCTTAAAATCTTTCAATCTGTCTTGAAGCTCTTTATAACTGAAAAAATATCAGGTTAAGATTATTATAGTTTTTAGAAAATATTACTTTCTTACGCAACAGAGTGGTGCTGAGTTGGGTTGAATGAAGCTTTAGGTTGGAGGTGGAGTTTCTTGTTTAACTCATACTTTTTAGGATCTAAAAGATTCACTTTCCTTCTTCTATTGGCTTTAGCGATTAACTCTTGCACCGTGTCACGTTTAACAATTCCAGAGGAAGCATCTAAAAACAAAAAAGTTAATAGAATTTTACAATTTACCAGAAAATCATTATTACCGTAACAGTTACATCCTGACTGGTCACATTTTAAAGTGCAACTAGAAGATTGATTTGGTTTTGCTGGCAAACACAGCCCATCTAAAATTAATTTCAACTTAAAATGTTTAAAGCTTTTTTAATTAGAAAACTCACCGAAATAACACACACTGATCACAACTAAAACGAGCAACAACCTCATTTTGCCACACTTTTTTATTGTTTGACCAGGGTATAATGAATGCAAATTGAAATTAGCAGTAATTAATAGTCTACATTGCATTTTATAGTTAAATTGCTGACTGTGCTTTGGCCTATAAAACAATTATAAACATGCTACTACACTGATTTGATTATTATTTGTATTATCTAGCATTAAAGAAAATAAATTAAATTTTCTTATTATTCTACAATCAGGTTGAGGTTTATGATATGATTATTATATTTTAAATAGCTAAAAAATTACAGTAATAAACGTATGAAGTAATGTAAGGTCTCAATTTGCTTCACAAAAATCATATAAAATTAAAAGAAATAACTTTCAATACATGTTAAGTGAAGATGACGCTAGTATGAAAAAAAAACTCGGTCATTAGGTAAAATTCCAACATTTTCAGGTCAGGATTAAACATTTTTGTAATCTAAACACATTGAAACTATACAACGTGCATACGAAACGTATAAGGAAACCCCCAGCAGTGTTGCCAGACTACACAAATTTACTTTTCAAAAAATCATTTGACGTCTGGTTTCAAAAAACCTTGCCGTAGGCAAACAACCGTTTCCCTTTTTCTTAAACTGTTAAATCTAATAGTCCAGCCGATTTACTTCTCGTAACTACGATAAACCTAGTCTAAGACCCACACGAGTGACTGGACTACATTAATCACCATCCGGCCAAACTCGGCCAGATCCGAGAGTGAGAGAAATGGGCACGTCTGCTTTCAAAAATCTTCACACAAACTCGTTTATACTGTGACCGCTATTATCAACCAGCTAGCCGGTCGCGTCACAGTCAAATCGTTCAAACGAAGAACAAGCGCGCGCCACGAAGAATCAGCAGGCCCAAAACAAATTCATTCTCGTTTTTGATCAGCGCTTAACTAAGACCGCGACTTTCATCGCATTCTGACGGTCAATGTCAAGTTTTTTTTTTGATTTAGTGAAGAAATAGCAGAAAAGTGGTGAAAAAATTCGCCATCAGTAAAGAACGTGAAAGGAGGAAAGAAGAATGAAGATCTTTGATAGTGTTGTGCTTATGATGTAGTTAGAGTGCGGTCTCTGATGATTTTCGAATGAGGTAGGTAAATGTTGGAAAAAAGATGACTTTGTTGCTTCACTGAATAAAAATTTCTTTAAATGTTGCATTTGGTGGCAAACCAAAATACACTCAAATGACGTATTTTTGACTGTTTTCAAAGTATTTTTTGTCAGAATTTGACAAGCTATAGCGTGATTATTATACTTTTTTGTCTGCACCTGACACCTGTCAATTTTTTTCTAGTTTTCTCTCTAAAAAACTAGGAAACTTAAAAATAAGTTGTTTGAGGAGATTTCCAAGCAAAGTTTCGCATAATACTCAAGGAGGACAATGTAATTAAATTTAAATGTCTAAAACGTGTGCTCCGTTATTAAAATTAGTTCTTTATGACCTGGCTTTAAGTTATTTGGGCTGGAAATTTTAAACTGTTTTGACGACATTTTAAAACAAACTTTCAACCGTGACGTTAACAATAAACAAACACTGACTTACCAAAATTTGGGTAATTTACATTCATCCGAGATCCGTGTCAATACTGAATTGTTAACCACAATTTCTCTCTCAACTATTACGAAAATGTTTTTAATTCTGAGAAAGTAAATCAGGTTTTTGTCCATATACACGGTGTGAACCGTTAAGGTTACACATACAGTGTGTGTAAACTTTCGTGCAACTTTTTCTCACACAGCTAGTTAATTGTTTATTAGTGCTTGCACTCTAAATGTAGGTTATATCCAGTTAACTGTACTAAAAGTTAGATATTATAAACATATTTAGTCTGTTAGATACTTTCATTATGTTGGATTAGATGAAGGAAGGTAAAAGTGCTCTCATTTGCTAGTGCAAATCTGATGCTGAAGATGTTTTAGGAAATTGTAATTAACGATACAATCGAGGTATAAAAGCGACTAGTCCGTTCTACTTTCTTAGTAAAAGCAGCTGTATGTTTGCGCCTTCACCATCAAAACGAGAACTAAAAGATGCTGTTGAGATGTTGAGAAGCCCTCCTCCTGACAGTCAGTCCAGTTATGCAGTATTACCGTTTGTGATTGGTCAAGAAAAAGCAGCAAGCTGAAAGCTGCTTTTTTTTTACCAATCAAACTATAAACATTCTTCAAGTAGCATTAATGTATGTCAATAAAATCTGTGAAAAAAATGTTACTGTGACGTCAAAATCACGTTTGGCATTACAACTTTCTGTTTACATTAGTTTATGCAACCAGGCTTACAAAACTGCCTTGACAGTCCTAGTAGTACTCGCCTTTTTTCACTATTTATATTATTATTTTGACATAATGGTTAAGTTAGTTAATAATTCATTTAGACCAAACCAAATACGTCACTGCATTTTTAGCGTTAGTACAAAAACAAATAAAAAATTAAATTTGTTGAATTTTTGTACTTGTAATTATTATAATTTTGAATCAATCAATACAACGGTAGTTTTCTTTATAAGTAAAATAACGGGTATTTTTTTACTGTACGTATATGTTTAAGATGCCATATTGAACTAGAAATTCAATCTACAATCGTACAAAATCATTTACTTTCACTAAATTAGTTGGAAAAAACCCGACAATTGAATGGGTTTATTAATATTTTAAATAATAATAATAATAATAATCTAATCAATATAAGAACTAATTATTCATTATTTTGTATATTTTCATACCGTTCAGTTGGGAGTTTCCAGTGATTTTGGTGAATTTAAGGTTAAGAAAACTCTATCAATCACTTTTTTAAGTTTAAATTTTATGTATACAGGGTCTGACAAGTACGGAGATTTGAAGGTCCGATAAATAGGGAAATGTATGCAATTTAACTCAAAGCAGAAAATTTGTGGTTTTGACAAGAAACCTGCAGGATTTGATAGCTAAATGAGACATTAGAGAGAATTACAGAGGCTTTCAGCATTTTCTCTATATTGTCAAGAAGTTTAAATTTTCAAGAAAACCGTGTATTATTAAACTTATTGGATAGGAGATCATTTTAGTGGCATATTTGGCATATTAACAAATTATCTGAGATTCTGTTTTTGCTTTCAAAGGCCTCTTTATGCAGTTAACAAGGCAAGAAGTAACAGGGTGCACCAAACTGCATTTTTTTTAAATTGCTCTAACTCCATTTTGACTGAGGGTAGCTCCGTTATTTGAGGAGCTACAAAAAGTGTAAATAATGAAAACTGTAGAAAATTTCATCCTCTACACTACAAGATTGTATTAACCAAATAAGCAAATATTTTAGAAATGTTTGGTTGATACATACAAAACATATAGCTACTTATTAAGAAATCCCTCCGTAACTATCAGGACAAGTTTTTACAACCTTCTGGATACACAAACTTAAAAATCATCCCCATTTCAACTTAACCACCCTGTATATACAGTGTGGAACAGCCAAATGGAATAAATTCGATAACGAATAAATGAGAGCGTATTGGGAAAAACGCTTGGACACGTCGATTTGTATTTTTAGATGCGCATTTATTAAAAAAAATAAAAATTATATAGGGTGTGTCATGTGACAGTGGCCGATACCAACTTTCTTATTTTAAATACAACCCCCTGTATATTATAATTTTTTTGGATTCTTCAGAAAATTCTAGACATAATTCATGTACAATGTCCCATACCTATGTTCAACTGTTTCGGAAATATTAAGTGTTTTCAGATGTATTACTAAAATTAATATTAAAAAAAGAAAATTATTTTCTTTCACAAATAATGTAAAAAAAAACAAAAAAACATTGAAATTAATGTAAGAGATGTTCAAAATGTTCGTGAAAATAAGTATTGAGTGTAATGTAGGGAATTTGTGAAATAAAATAATTTTTTTTTTTTAATGTTAATTGTTGTAATACATCTGAAAACACTTAATATTTCCGAAACAGTTGAAGATAGGTATGGGACATTGTACATGAATTATGTCTAGAATTTTCTGAAGAATCCAAAAAACTAATAATATACAGGGGGTTGTATTTAAAATAAGAAAGTTGGTATCGGCCAATGTCACATGACACACCCTATAAAATTTTTATTTTTTTTAATAAATGCGCAACTAAAAATACAAATCGACGTGTCCAAGCGTTTTTCCCAACACGCTCTCATTTATTCGTTATCGAATTTATTCCATTTGGCTGTTCCACACTGTATACATTGTTGGTATACAAGCAGTTAAGTTGACCATATATTCCAGGTGTCGTCAGCTGATATGGGTACCGCTACGTCGAGAGCTTCAACCTGCAGCAGGGGCCTTCCAGCAGTACCGAATACATTAGCAGTTCTTCGTTGTCGGTATACAGTGTGGTGCGCGACTAGTGACCGAAATAATATAAATTATTCGGGCGGGATTGGCGTGCGAATCAAAAATCGTAAGTAGGTTATCAAGTTCACGTTCAGTTTTTTCCAAAAAAAAAAATTGACGCAGTTTGAGGGTTTTTTTGGTTTTTTCTGCACAATTCAACGACCCCAGTTAAATTGTTTATTATATGCAAATATAAAACAGTTATAGCAGACCCACTCCTTTAATAACGAAAATTCCACCGACTGGCTTTTAAGAATAATCTAGAAGGAAACGTGTGTCACGGTCAAGGATTTTGTGTCAAGATCATTGCAAATTGCATGTTACTAGATGGTTCATGAATTTAGGTCAGTAATGTTGTTAAGGGTAAAATTTGCTTGAAACAAATAGATCGCAAGCAATTACAGACCTTAACAACATTAATATTTTGCACTCTTTAGGGCCGATTTAAGGGCATCCTAGAGTAGGTTTTAATTTGAATATGCACATTATCTGTCACAGTCAAATCCCAACTTAGTCTAGGTGAACTTTAGTGTGTCGTTAATTACGTCGGTGCAATCCGCCATTACTCTATTTGCCTTCAGTGTAAAGTTTTAAAAATTTAAATTTGACAACTCACACTGTATATCTTGCTCAATCTATTTAAGGCATGTCGAAACAATACGTGACCGCCACCAACATGACCGGAAACGGAAATTCCAATTTTGAGTGCAAATCGCCCCTGAACGGCAACACTGGAAAAATTATCACTTTCCCCATTTGTAACAAGTTCAAGAAAACTCATTTTCGTTCATTGTTTACCTTTAGATTATAACATTGATTAGTGAAGAATTATCACTATCGTAATATTGCAGTATTTGTATACAGAGTGGATAACGTCAATTATGAGCAATTTTCCTAATTAGATTTTCAATCCCTTTTCATTCAATGTTAGTATTTGTATAATTATACACATATTTACCGCATGATAACGGTATACGTTACAAAAATAATAAAACTAGTTCCGTCAATAAAAAAGTCCATTCAGGTGTGAGATAACGCACTATTACCCATATTACGCGAGCAATAACAATGTGAAACGTACTTTTTCAAAAAAGGTTCCCAAGCTCGAGTCGTCATTGTTTTCTCTATAAATACGCCCATGATGTCGTTTCTACGACAACTTCATGGAATGTGGAACGGTGTAATTTTAAAGTCAAAACAGACAAATACCGTTTCGCGGTGGTATCTAATCAGATACAAACGTCTTAACTACTTACGGAGAACGTAATTACGATCGAAATGAAAAACGGAAGAAATTAAATTATAATATATTCACGTCGGACATCAATCAAGCTATTAAGTTTTTATGGTTGGCTGGAATCGAACCTCACTCCGGCTCTTTTTAATGCCATACGGTATATACGAGGGGAATTCCGGTACCGTTAAAAGTTAAAACGAATTAAAAACACACCTCATAAGGTTAATTTATGTCAGGTTTACACCACACTATAACTTCAAACCTAAAACTGCGTCAATAAAACCAAAAAATATATTGGAATACTAATAAAACATTTTTTTTTCAGGTGATGAAGTGCCTAAAAACTCTAGTGGTATTCTCAGTGACTCTAGTGTATTCTCTATCTTTAGAGACAACCTCCACAAGGTATCTAGAAGGGTTGTCAACCCCAAACACGTTTAGCGATTTTGTACAGTTAGTTAGTTTAAACGGCTCTCTTGAGGTGGTAACCACCCCCCAATTTCACTCAAATACCTCACTTTTATTAGAGTCTAGTCTAGGAATCGAATCCAAAGAGGGTAGTTTAGATTTAAGGCGAGCCCGGAAAAGGGTTAAGGGTAAAATTAAAACTACCACACCAAAAACTATTAATAAAACAAAAACAAAATATGCGTTATCCACCTTGAAACCGATTACCATACAACTGACTAAACCCACAACTAAAAAACCACCTAAAACAAGCGCAAGAACCACCACTAAGAAACCACCTAAACTAAAAACACCATCTTCAAAAAAGAAATCCACCACTACACCACTAGCAGATTTAAAGCAAAATTGGTACGAAGATGGTGTTCCCTACCCTAATCCCATGCCTGAAATCACCTCCAGCTCCCCACCATTCTCCTTAAGTGAAACTAGTTCTCAAATTTTCTCTTCATCCACCACAGAAGAAGTAGCTTTAATTGAGGGTATCAATCCCGAAATTTACTCCAATTCCCCTTCCGAACCCTTACAAGGTGTCCCTCCCATTTTGCCTTTAAATGATGACTTGGAGTCTGTTTCTGTTGAATCATCCTCCTTCAACCCTATCAGCACTTTTAACCTAGACATGTTGCCAGCTGCAGATTTGACAAGAGATCCTGCAGGAAACCCTTGCCCTACAGTGCACATCTCTAGTGCCGTGTTGTCACCTTTACAAAGCAGGCAGGGATGTTCGGATTTGAGTCTGGTGCTGAACACCCACTACCATCAGAACCAGGACACCAGAAACCCGGCAATCAGTACTTATGACGCCACTTCATCAGATGTGGTGGAAACTGTCGCTGAAGATGCTGTGGTTGATGATGGTTTAGCAAATGCAGGCCCAGTTGCCGCTGATGCGGTTACCAACGCTGGTGGTACTGCAGCTTCCGGTGGTTCTGGTGGATCGGGTGGGGCTGGAGGCGATGGAGGAGGCAATGGAGGTTTCAAACTGCCCGATTTGAAACCCATGTTTGAAGCTTTAGGTTATGTGATGCAAGGGCTAGGTTGGTTGATGCAAAGATTGATGAACCCTTGGTTGTACATTATACCGGTCGTGCTCTTTTTTAAAGTTGGTTTCCTGGGTATACTTACCTTATTTCCTTGGTGGATTCCATTGGTTTTCTTGTATTTCAGTGTTAAAACTGAGGAACCTAAAAACACAGTCGAACACGTTAAGCATCATCACAGACCTGTGGTGGTAAAACATCCAAATGGGTGGTTCTGGGACCATCGCACCAAAACTTGGAGAGACGCGATACATCCGCACCGACATCGTAGCGATGACGATATTGGTGCGGATGATCAAATTGATGATAAAATTGGTGGGTTTGGCCAGAAACTATTTAGTCAGGAACACGAAGGAAAGTTTTGGTGGGGTAGGTGATTTTTTTATGATGGATCAAAATTTGCTGAAAATCGTGGGGTAGAATTTTGCATAGACTACACAGGGTGTCAAGAAGATAGAAGGCGTACTGTATATCTAGAAAATCAAATTATAAAGTCATAAAACGCATTATATTACCTTATTGTATAGATGGAGCAGTAGGACATTTCCTGTAAAACACTTAATAATGTATATTCGGTTTTTACTTGTAGGTATAGGGTGTTAATAATAATTGCAGGTTTTAATTACTTTTAAAGTTGTATAGAATGCTCTCTAGAACGAGAATACTCATTATATTGGCAACAATTTGACAACAATTACTAAAACTTAAATACTCATCTAGAATAAAATATTAAATTGTTGCCAACAATCTGCAACTTAAACTCTCTTAAAAGCATTAATTTTAAACATTAAAATCTATAACAAAAAAATTGGTGTTTTATTTGCCTCTTAAATTACTAACTAATCCAAAATAACCATCTTGATTGTAACATATTTTGTTGACAGGTCTACACCAGAGCCAATCAACATAACCGTGGAAAATTCCCCAGTGCCAGAACTTTCCAAAAACACCAGTGTGGACGTTTTGGACGTTCGCACCCCTCCAAAAGTCCAGAACCAAATCAGAGAAAAAATTTCCAGCAAATACCACCACGTGGGCGTTGCCATCCCCGTTGAAGACGACGTGGAAAAACTGTTGGAGGAGAGCACCAAAAAAATGTCGTTTTACAAGTTGGAACGTAGCAGTACAACCCCATCGTCCGGGTTGTCCACTTGGGTGTTGTTAAGCAACCACGACATTCCGACCACAACTAAAAAACCTTTTGTAGCGAAAAATAGCACTGAAAAACCGGTCAAAGTGTTTAAGCCTGTGTTTAAGCAACGTAGTACCACTCAAAAACCTACCCCCACCACCAGTAAAACCACTACAACAACTGTTAGGGTAAACACGTTTACTCCATCTTCGAAAAGTACCACCACAACCACAACCAGCAAACCAACTAAACTAACTAAAGTCAAAGCATCGTTACTAAAAGGAATTTCAACAAGCACAACAACTACAACAGAAGCTGTAACCAAAACAACCACGACAGAAGCTGCTTCTGCTCTACCTGTAGAAGCTAAAGATGGAGGCCAGGAGCTCACCGTTGAAACCACCCAGAAAACCAAAAAAACCCAAAAGAAAAAGAAGAAGAACAAAACTAGACGGCGTAAACCCAGCAAAGCTAGCAGTAAAGAAGGCGATGACAACAAACTCAAAGAAGCTGAATCACCAGGTACTCAATTGTACAGCTACCTTCGAAGTGAAATCATCCCCGTTACTGTGGGAATGAGCTTGGTAGGCCTTTTAGTAACCGCCGGTCTTGCAAGTTACTACCTTCAACCTTTCGCAGCCTTAAGGAGAAGTGACCCAGTGGACCGGAAAGACTCTGGAGGCGGTTACTACTATCAAGATTCTTCCTTTTCCAACTCAATGCCTGAAGAAGAAGCTATAGGAAAGGTCATTGCTGGTATGCCTGAGGATGTTCTTCAGGGTGGAGGCGGCTACAAGAACACCCGCCCTCAGAACGTTCGTTACCGTCACGTGGATAGAAGATCGCAAATATACATGAACCCCTACGGATCTGTTGAAGATGTTAAACTGCACGACGACGGTGAAGAGGATGAGAAAAAATTTGTAGTGGGGAGTGTCCCCCAGGAGGTGGTTACCCCTGC